>NC_044982.1:97710303-98027203 GCF_008728515.1 Papio anubis
GCTTGAGCTACATCAGTATCAGTCAAAAAACAAAAACAAAACCTCAGTCTTGATTTGAAACCAGGATGTCAAAGAGATCTGTGCCTCTTGTTCAATGCCGCATTATTCACAATAGTCAAAATATGTAGTCAACCTAAGTGGCCATCAACAGATGACTGGATAAAGAAAATGTGGTTTACATACACAATGGGATACTATTCAGACATTAAAAAGAAAGGAATTCTGGCAGTCGCAGTGGCTCACGCCTGTAATCCCAGCACTTCAGGAGGCCAAGGTGGGTGGATCACTTGAGGTCAGGAGTTCGAGACCATCCTGACCAACATGGTGAAACCCTGTCTCTATGAAAAATACAAAAAGTAGCCAGACTCGGTGGTGCACACCTGTAATCCCAGCTACTTGGGAGGCTGAGGCACGAGAATTATTTGAAGCAGGGAGGCAGAGGTTGCAGTGAGCCGAGATGGCGCCACTGCACTCCAACCTGGTGACAGAGCAAGACGCTGTCAAAAAAAGAAGAGAAAAAGAAGGAAAGAAGGAGGGAGGGAGGGAGGGAGGGAGGGAGGGAGGGAAGGAAGGAAGGAAGGAAGGAAGGAAGGAAGGAAGGAAGGAAGGAAGGAAGGAAGGAAGGAAGGAAGGAGGAAAGAAGGAAGGAAGGAAGGGAGGGAGGGAGAGAGAGGAAGGTAGGAAAAGAAAAGAAAAGAGAAAGGAATTCTGCCATTTAGGACAACATGGATGAACCTGGAAGGCAGGATGCTAGATACAGTCCATGGGGTAAGCCAGGCACAGAAACATCATCTCACTTTTCGAGATCTACTACATAGCATGGTGACTACAGTTACTAACAATGTATTGTATATTTCAAAATTGCTGAGAGTAAATTTCAAATATTCTCACCACAAAACATATATATGTGTGGTGATGGATATGTTAATTAGCTTGACTTAATCATTCCACATCGTATATATGCATCAAAATATCACATTGTACCCCGTAAAAATACACAATTGTAATTTATCCATTGAAAATAAAAACATAATTTAAAAAAATCCATTCTCATGGAGCTTATAACCTGGTGAGAACACACCTGTACATGGGCTACTGAAGGGAAACCTGAAGAAAGGCGGTGCTATTCTGCATTTACCCGAATCCCCACCCCAGAGATCTGACCTGCCCTTTTCAGCCCTACTCTATACTCTGTACTCTATACATGTGCTCTGTGAACAATACTCTCTACTCACTAACCCCATGGACTTTCTTATCAGTTGGGAGGGGAAAGTGGCTGGAGTACCTCTTCCCAACTCCTCCCCTGGGGTAGAAGGCCTTTTCTGGCAATGGCTGCATCCCTCCAAGACCCCAGTTCCTCCCAGGTAGCTCTTGTTCCATGGTTCCAGCCCCCACAGGGCTCTGTGAGTGCAACTGCTCCCCCTTGTCCTCATAGCCATAGAGGTGGTAACTGCTTCTCACTTTTGCTAGTGTCTGGGTGCCTCACCTGCCTTATTTGTTTCCACAACCCTGCCCACACCTCTAAAAGCCCTATGAGTAAGGTTTCCTTACTAGAACTATCTGGGGTGAATCCCTTTTCCCCTCCAGGAATCTAAGTATGCAGTCCATGAGGTTAGCCTCGCAGGGCTCCCAGCAGCGTGGAGAAGTGCAGCTCAGATCTCTGGGGTGGGGATGGGAGTGAACAGAAAATGAGCAGCACAGCCCTTATAGAGCTAATAGGAGATCCCATCCAAAGAAGACTGTCAAAGGCTGCCCAAATCCTGTAAGTTCAGCCCGGAGGAACTTGGTATGCAAACTCCAAGTCCAAGGTGGATGCAGAACATGGCATGGCGAAACAGGTTGCAGCCCAGGAAAGTGACTGGCGATGAGGTCGAAATAGGGTGAACAGAAAGGTGGGAAGGAAGCAGGTCTCAAACAACCAATAGGGACACAGGGCACGAGTGCCCCACCAGGCACCAGGACCCTGAGCGGAGAAGGTATTCCAGTTGGCAAGAAGCCAGAGACCGACCTGGCCTCAATAAGAAACGCCTCCCCAGGGATGGGCCTCAGCCCGGAGTGTCACCCTCAGACCTGGGGCTGCAAGACTAGTGCCAATCCTTGCTGATGAACTAGGAAATGATAACTGCCCAACTGGATCCTGCCCACTCTGGGAAGCGGTAGGGCTGTGAGCAGGTGCCTGGTAACCTTTTTCCAAAAGCTAGGAGAGAACTAGAACAGGGGAAACTGGTATGCCTAGGACCCCGAGTGCTCTGTGGAGACAATACCTTCTACATCCATACATCCCTCAGAGGGGCCAGCCACGGGGCTTGGCTTACAGTAAATGCTGGCAAACACTTGATAACCACAAAACATGATCATCTGACAAATCAGCTAATACTCAGGGAGGCCTTCCTGATCCTTCAACTCCGTTAGATGTTCCTACTATAAGTCCCCAGGGCCCAGTGTACTTCCACTTCTATAATTCTTATTCCTCTTGTAATTGGGAGGCTTGGGTGCAAATGCCGGCTTACGTACTACCTGTGTGACCATGAGTGAGTTGCTTCACATTTCTGTGAGCTGTTTCACTGTCCCCATCTCTAAAATGTTGATTAAATTAGTGCCTACCTCATAGGGTTATCGTGAGGGTTCAATGCGTTAACATTGAACACATGTTCAACATTAATAATATTCAATAATAATAAGCATGTCATAGTGTTGAGGTAAATGAAATTTCTAGTTGAAGTCTGCCTCTCCCAACAGATCATTTGCTCCATAAGCACGGGGATATTGTCTATTTCAATTACTGTTGCATTCCCATTGCCTCCCACCCAGCCTTCAGAGAATAAGTACTGTATAAATAAATGTTACTGAATGAATAAATGAGTGGGTAACAGCCTAATCAGGAAAACTTCTACTCCACTGATAACAAGAAATGACTTGCACACTACAAAGAGCCCAGCAGATTAAGCAGAACAAACATGTGTCTTGCAGATTTTCTAGCGGGGTTGGTCTGAGAGCTGGGGATAGGGCTATTTCAAAGTGGTTCCCCCACATCCCATATCCCAGTGAAATAGGTATTAATTGAGCACCTCATCTTTACCATGCACTGCCAATATCACAGTCGACCCACTGCACGTCAGGCCTTTTACTAAAGACTGAAGGGTAGAGAGACAAAGAAGGCCCTGTCTGAGCTCTTAACAAGCTTGCCTCTAGCTCAGAAACAAAACAGAGACATTCACAAGAGAGTAGGCTATAAAGAATGATTAAATATTAGTTCTAGATCTCTCATTGGAGAGCATGCCTTTATTTAGCATTATAGGAATTGTTTTGATCTGTGATGTATTCACTATAAGAAGGGCTTCAGTGGTGAGGGAAAGGATGTCTGCTGTCTCACCATTCCGCCTGCCCCTGTGCTCCACCACAATCAGCCCACTTCCCCCATGAGGGTGCATGTGGCAGGTCGTTAGGTGGTTGGACGTTCTCGTCGACATGGGTACCCACCCCATCCTTATAACCCTGCCTCCCCCAAAACTTCCTCAGCTGCTTCATGAACAGAGCAGAGACTCCACTGGTAAACTCTGGGACTCATAAGGCTGGTGACAAATGGCAGAAGTGTCACATGTCTGCTCTCATACCCCTATCTCATTGAGGCAAACAGAGGTATTATTTTAACAATGGAAATGGAAGCTCAAAGTAGCTCAAAGAAGTTGACTTGGGTCAACACATAAAGCTAATCTTGGCAGAGATGGAGCCACCTGACTCCCAGCCAAAAATTTTTTAAGATGACAACCTATAGTGTCTTCTGCTGAAAGCTTGGTGTTTTGGAGCTCACCTAGGAAAGAGGCCATCTTCATCTGTTCTGGTCAGTTCAGCGGCACTGCTGAGTATCAGCTCTACTGCAGGCACTGCGCTGGACACACGGGTCACGGAAATGAGTAAGCCATTGTCCCTTCCTCCATAGGGCCTCAGGACTAACCAGGCACTCCCTCTAAGAGAGGAGAACATGAAGTCTGCCATACCTAAGAGATGACTCCACCCTCACCACGAGATTAAAAAGCTGAAGTCACAGGCACTTCTCATGCTCACCACGCTGAATATGCATGCTACTATTTATAATAGTGATATTCAGTATGAGCCAAATGCCAGGAAAAGAATTCCTTTCCATGAAGACCTGATCAATTTCCTCTTCTCCAACAAAATGACTTCATGATTTATTTTGTTTCGTTTTGCACGTTGCTGCTAGGAATCTTCGTATTAACTTTCCTAATCAACGACCTCCCTAAGGCAGGTCCCTAATGGCATGTTTATTAATAACATGTTGTCCACTTCCCCACCCCTGGCCTTGACTCAATATTCTAATGTACATTTTCCCTGGTCCTCAATGTGTACATTTTGCTTCTTGTTTACCATTCATAGCATGTGTTTCTGTAATGAATTGCTGCAAGTCCCGATGGAATGAGGCAAGGCATACATGAATATAGCTACCATTTTTGAGAACCTACAATGTGCCCATTGCAGGTTCCTTATGTTCAATTCGCACAAAACCCTACCAACTAGATGTGGAAATCGTTCTCTTATAAATAAGGAAACTGAGGTCCAGAGAAGCAAAGGAACACATTCAAGGTCAAACGGCCTTTCGGTAATGTCTTCAACATGGCTCTGTCCAACTCCAAAGCCTAAAGTGGTATTGCTATTAAATAATAAAAGTAATACAGTTTACCTTCAAACATCAAACCATCATCCAGGACCATTGTATATATTTTTCTGACAATAATCTGATGAAGAGACAGGGTGGATATTATTACTACCCTTATTGAAGTGCTAATAGATTAAATGACTGTCACAGAATTTCTCTGTCAGGAAATGAACAAAAATCCCTCGCCTAGACCAAAGATTCTCGACTATTTCCAAGGAGCTCTGGAGTTTTCTACAGGCACGCATCCTTGGCTCTATAGCTCCATGTGCGATCTTTTACTTGTTGGGTTTATTGTGCAATAATTACTTAATAAAAGGGAAAATTTCCCTGTTTTAATACACTTGAAAGTCACTACCTCAGCGCGTTGGAGCCCAGAAGTGACCCTGCTGACAACTCACCAATCATCTTGAGCCTTCCGATTCTATCCATGAGCAGGGCAGAAATGATGCTTCCGGGTAAGACAGACAGGTTGCTCAGGAAGCTGACGAGGTAAATCAGGAAGTCATTATCTTGCTCCAAGTCCATGTGGCAGCCCTCCTTCTGCTCCAGAAAGGTGGAGTTGATAAACTGACAGTTGATGAACTTATGCTCGTAGAGGTCTATGGAGAGAAGGAAACCTTCGGTTCATGTAAGTGCAAGGGAGCTGGAGAGAGAAAGGCAGAGGCAGGGATGAAGTCTGCCCCCTCCCTGTAGGCAGGCTGTGGTAGCCTTCGCCAGTCAGACAGCCTCAAAGTCAAGGTAATATGTGGTCATGTCATCAAGGTATGGATGAATAGAGAAACTTTCAAAAATGTAATGACCTGTTCAAGTTCCTAAAAGCAAGGGGAATTAAACTAACACTGAGAGACTTAAAATGCATCCTCTCAGCCAGGTGTAGTGGCTCACATCTGTAATACAAGCACTTTAGGAGGCCGAGGTAGGAGGATCACTTGAGCTCAGGAGTTCAGGACCAGCCTGGGCAACATAGTGAGATCTTATCTCTAAAAAAAATAAATAAATAAATAAATTTTTCTTTTAAATTAGCTAGGTGGGGTGGTATGTGCCTGTAGTCCCGAGATACTCTGGCATCTGAGGCAGGAGGATCACTTGAGCCCAGGAGGTCAAGGCTACATTGAGCCATGGTCATGCCACTGCACTCCAGCCTGGTAAAAGAGGGAGACCTTATCTTAAAAAAAAAAAAAAAAAAAAAAAAAAAAACCAACTCTCCAGCTGGATAACAGTCCTGTTTGTACTAATCAGGTGACACTGGAGACACTGAGGACCACGACAGCTAGGCCTCTCCTTGGAGGCTACCTGGCATAGGGAAGAACACAAGAGAGTTGGTTCCAGATGGAGCCAATCACTCCAGAGCCCCTGCTGCTGTAGTCTGTGCCAAAACCTGAACATTCCTAAAAAATAAAAGCCATTTGCATTGGAACCAGTTTGCAAGTCTTCTGACACCTTCTAAGATCAGCTGTTCTGACAGAGGAAGTCCTAAACAGGCTCCCCAGAAACCTGCATTTGGGGAACTGGCCCTGCTGTTGACCCTCTTTAACCTCCCTGAGGCTCTACCTAAAATATCTACAAAATTGGAAGAGTACACCTGATCATCTCCACTGCTTCTCCCAGCTCTGACATTTCCTGACTACATGTGTTTGCAAGAATCTCCATGATCAGAGTATTCAAATGAGGAGGCATCATTCAAACTTGAAATCATAAAACGATATGCCAGTTTTTAATGACACTTAGTAAACTTCTGGAACTCATCATTGTTTCAAGATCAGTCTAAAAGGAAATTCAGGAAGGTAAGTGCCAGAATGAATTATTAAGAGAGTCCAGAATATTTAGAGACCAGATATTGAAGCTCTTGAGGCTGATATCATAGAGGAAAAAGATGTTCTTATATAAACTATCCCTTGCTGCTGATGCCAAAAATAAAGCATAGATCTGGACATAATGCAAGTAGTTCTGTGGAAAGATTGCAGGTTTTACAGCCAAACCATTGAGGAATGAATCCAAACTCCCTCCACTTGCTAACCACGGCCTTCAGCAAGTTGCTTAAGTCTCTATTTCCTTTTTAACTAGCTTCCTGAAAGGAAGTACATTTCCATTGAGACAATGTAGGTAAAGCCCCCTAATGAAGCTCAGTTGGTTTCCTTATACCCCAACTTCACTTGGTATGTTATTAATTTATGATGAGGGTAGTAAAAGTAACAAGAAGCGGTGAAGTGGTAGAATTTTGTGACTTTTTAAATCACAGAAATCTGGAATAGTATGATTTTAAAATAGTCTTCGTATTTCACTTTATGCACAAAATGTGAACAGATGTAATTTTCCCTTTTCTATTTTATTGGCCAGGAGTACTGCTATTCGCATTCTCGTGCTCTAAAATTTATGTGCATCTCAGAATGCATGCATTCCCTGCATAAAATGCAGCCCTCTTGGAATGCTAGTTGTTATTTGTGTCATCCTTCATTCGTACCAAAGACCCTTCATGTACAGCATCAGCCTCACTGAGATGAGGATATTTGGCTAGAACTTTTGTTTCCATTTCATTTGTGATAAAACTGAGACACAGATACATTAAATGCCTTAGCAAAGGCTGTGCACCTAATTTGTGCCATGCCTGGGGCTAAAATCCATTTCCCCACCAAGGCTTGGCATTTGTATCTATGAATACTTTCCTACTCCTGAAGTTTATGCCTGAGCATTTTGATTCTTGAACAACACTAGTTGTCTCTTGTTACAGTCTATTCAATCTGTTAATCTTCTTACCTACCTGTGTTATAAAAGATGGTTGATTCAATGGTACAATTTTTGAAGTAGGTATCTGTTGATGTTACATCTTCAAAATAGCACTCGTCAAAGAATGTGTCCTCAAAGAGTACATGTTTAAAGTACATTCTTGTGAACCTGTGGGAAGAGGTTGACCTCTGAGTGATTCATCTGAGAAGAAAAGAGACTTAAGACCAAAATGGAAAACACAGCAAGGCAGAAAAAGGAGATCTGCAAGCAAAAGGTGCCAGAGCATTATTTTCAACCCGGACTACTTCCCACTTCTTAGCTGTTTGTTTATTAGTGGGGAAGGGCTTCAGGACCTGGAAGCCAGTGTCTAGTGTAGGTGCATACGGAGTGCTATGCACCAACCTGGTGGTTTTCAAAGGAAGGTCCACAGACCTTCTGAGTCAGAATCACAGAAATGTGAAATAGTGTGAAATTTAAATATTGATAACATCTCACTTTCTGAGATACTTTTAAAACAAGCAGGTCCCAGGACTGGTCCTAGAAGTTTTGGATGCCATAGAATTGTGACGGTCTGAGAATCTTTATTTTTTTTAAATTTTCCCAACAAAAATGCGTGGGGAAATAGGTACTTTCATTCATACTATTGGTAGAATATAATCCATGCAGCCTCTTTGGGGAGCAATTTTGCAAAATTTGAAATGCACATTCTCTTTGACCTAGGAATACCACCTCTAGGAATTTATCCTACACATACTTGTCCATGTATTCAAAGAGATACATTCACTGATCTTCATTGCAACACTGCTTGTAACAACAATGGATTAATACCTACATACATATGTAATAGATGCCATATAACGGAATACCATGTGGCCATCATAGTAAATGAGGTAGATCTATATGTGTTAATATGGAATAATCTTTAAGATATATTGTTAAGTTAAAAAATCAAGATGCAACATAGAGTTTATAACACGGGCTCATTCAGGTAAGAAAATGTATGGATACATATGCTTCCAAATATATCTGGAGAGCTACACAAGAAACTGATAGAAATGGTTGTTTGAGGGTAATACGAAGGATTACACACTATTGGCATGTATTATTTTCACTTTTTAAACTCAGTTAATAAGATAGTAAGGCACCTAGACGATTATGAGGTGCAGCCACATGTGGGAGTCACTGCACCTCTCCAACTCCTGCATATTTAATAGGAAAGAACAATGCAACATTTAAAAATATATTTCACATACATTACCATCTTCCTCTGTTGGCTATATTTAACAAGCTTGATCAAACTTTTAGGCTGGAAACCTTTAAATATGTCTTCATTTGTAAGTAATTACAACACATTCTTTCATTTTCCTATTCATTCACTTACATACTTAGTCTTCTGCAAACACTGAGCATGGTAACTAGGTCCCATGAGTATAGAGAGGAAAGACAAGGTCCCTGCTCTCCAGTCTAATTGGAAAAAAGTGCAAGCAAATAGGCAACTACAATACAGTGGAAATCGCCATGACAGAGATAGCACAGGGTGCTGGTGGCCATTGTTCCTTTTCAAAAGGGCCACCAAATAATTCACTCCATGACTACCTACAATGGTCAGTGACCCTTATCCTTCATGCTCTATCGTGTCCTGCTCAGAACCCTAACCTAGAGCTGCCAATCATTAGCTTCTGCTAAAAGACTGCACACAACAAGACGTCCTGGGCAAGTGTTCACCAAAAGCAGGACCCCAGACCACTTGCACCAGAATAAACTTGAGGTTATTATTAAAGATGTCATTTCCTAAATTCCAGCCTATGCCTCTTGAACCAGAGTCACCAATGGCCGAGACCAGATTATTATACTTAAAGAAATTTGATAATCATTGGTCTAGAAAACCAAACTATTTTGATAAATTTTTCTTAGGGCCAAATTTGCTACAGACTTAAATAGGGGCCTCCAAAAGCTATCACTAAATTATTCAGGTTTCCATAGGAAAACTAACTGGTAAGTCTTTTGTTACAAGAAGATGCCTCTGATGTCAAAATGTATAAGCTAGACGTGTTTACTTAAGAGAGCTATTCCTGGAGACTGTTGCAGGCCTTTGCATTTCTTAATATATGCTTCTCTTTAATATAGTAATAGGCTGCTGATGTAGCCTTGGGTGATATTTTAATATTCTTCCCAGGGTGGCTGAGAAGGCAGAGTTGTAAATCATAAATGGGTCTGACGCAGGCAGCCCTTAAAATGTCTCTCCAAGTGAGTTAGAAAAAGCCAGAGCTATAAGGGAAGAGATAAAAGGAGAAAGGGCCAACACATATTTTATGACTCTTTACATAAATCATCTCCCCCAATCTCCAATCTATACACTGACCTAGCCCACCCAAGATTCTTCGTTCAGGAGAGTTCAAAAGATGAAAGAAATGTTAGCAACAGTACTTTGTAAGCTTTTCCTTTAAGGCAACAGAAGCCATTGGCAATCCAAGGTCTATGACAAAAGTGTCATTACATACGCTTTGTTTCAGTTGCTTCAGGCCCAGTGGTTAGACCAGCAAGTGATTTAAGCTACACCAAAGTCACATTCAACATGTGTTAGGCTTGAGGGCATCACCCTAAAGAAATTCAGTCTAATTAAACAGATAAACAAGAAAACCAGCCCTGAAAATTTAGTGTGATGATTATCAAGATAAAGGTATGCTATAAAACTACTTCTAAGGGGACGCTTGTGATCCAGTTGGGTAAAGTATGAGGTGACTCACCCTGAAGGAAGAATGAAAGCTCTCTAAGCAAAGATAAGGACATGTATTCCAGACACAGGGAAAAGCATGTGCAGACACAGATGCATGTCATATATACTCTTCAATTGCCTTTTTTGAAAGCAGAGAATTCTCTGTCACATAAATTACATCATCATTTAAGGAGAAAATAAATGAAGGCTATGGCTCCCCAAAGTTCACACACAATAAGCTCTCTAGCCACCATGAAATGAAATATAGTTCTTAAGAACAGGAATCCCGGTCTCTCACATATTATCTTAGATCAGGTCCTAATCTGAGGTAAATCAAAAGACAAATAAGATGATCACTTCAGAAAATATGTACTTGGGCCTAATTTGCTTAAAGAGAAGAGGAAACAAATTCTTTCCTGAATACTCTGTGTAACTTCTCACATTCTCCAGGTGTAGGGGTCAGGGCTTCACCTAACCTGTGATGCCACTCTCCAAAACAATGAAGAGTCTAACTTTCAGAACTTAACCACCATTAGCCCTCAAACAACTTTCTTCTCCTCTCTAAGCCTGCATTTTTAAAAAAAATCTATAAAATAGGGATGTTGAGAAGATGGCTCTTTTTGCAGCTCTAGCATGGTTCCATAAACCAGGAGTACTTTTATGTGTGTAGCACCAAGAAAGAAATAAAAGAGTGAACTTAGGAGATGGCCATCTTACTTCCTCAAATATTGAAATATTATTGCATGAAGAATCAGAAAATGTTCACGATGGGAAATCCTGGTGCCAATGTCAATCAAATAGTGTAAGGACATACATTCTTGTGCCTCAGTGAGTCTGGCAGTAAAATTCAACTTCCTCTCTCTTTTTTTTCATACACTCAAAGATACCTGAGTGGTGAAATCACTGTACCTCATTCTGTCTCCTTTACAAAGATCCTAGCACATTTACTGCCTTTAGGAACAATAACTGAAGCATAAAACATAGAACAAAAAGGGAAATAATAAAGATAAAAACATTAAATTAGCAAGAGAAAAACAGTAAAACAAATTCATATATAAATATAGTTAGAAACATCCCAAGTCAAACAGTAATTTAACCATGCCAAAATCTGGAAACAATTCAAAGATCCCTTCAACTGATAAACGGATAAACAAAATACAGTAATACTTTCAAATCATGGAATACTACTCCACAATAAAAATAAACTACTAAAAATGCAATAACATGGATAAATCCCAAATGCATTATGCTAAGTCAAAGAAGCAAATTCAAAAGGCTTCCTATTGTATAATTCCATGTAAGTAACATAAAGAAGATCATTGGCTGCCAAGGACTGGGGATGGAGAAAGGGCTGACCACAAAATGGCATGGGGAAATCCAGGAGGTAATGGAATTGTCCTGTATCTTGCTTGTGGTGGTGGTTACATGACAGCACTCCTTTGTCAAAACTCACAGGGCTATATACTAAAAGGGGTAAATTTACTGTACATAAATTATTCCTCAATAAAAAAGGAAGTTTCAAAAAGTTTCTAAGGTAACCATAACTAAAACAAAATCCAAACCAAGCTCAACTACTGCCTAGATTTTCTTAATCTCCCCACATACTGTTATGGCCTAGCAAAAGAGGTGTACACATTTTTTAGTCCCTACTGTCATACAAAACATCTGAATTGCAACCCAACATTACAGGACACACAAAGAAGCAAGAATAAAACAACATCATATCAAGACATAATCATTTAAAAAATAATACTCAGTTGGGAGGCCAAGGCGGGTGGATCACCTGAGGTCGGGAGTTGGAGACTAGCCTGATCAACATGGAGAAATCCCATCTCTACTAAAAATACAAAAAATTAGGTGGGCATGGTAGCGCATGCCTGTAATCCCAGTTACTCGGCAGGCTGAGGCAGGAGAATCGCTTGAACCTGGGAGGCAGAGGTTGCGGTGAGCTGAGATCATGCCAGGGCACTCCAGCCTGGGCAACAAGAGCAAAATGTCACCTCAACAAATCATCATCATAATAATACTCAGATATAATATAAATACTGGAACTATCAGGCAGGGAATTTAATATAATTAACATATTAAAGCCTTAAAGGAAAAAATAGACAGCATGCAAGAGCAGTTGAGGAATTCCAGCAAAAAGATGCAAGCTATAAGATTCAGACAGAAATGCTAGAATTGTTTTATATAATGTAACACATATTAAGAAGGTCTTTAATGGACTCATTATTAGACTCATTGTGGCAAAAACAAAGGATTACTGGAATTATAGATAACTCAAAAAATATTACCAAAATTGAAATATAAACAGAAAAATAAGGGAAGAAACAGAGAAAATCATCTAAGAGCTATGGGAAAATATTAAACAATCTAACATAGGTGCAATTGGAATTCAAGAAAGATAAGAGAAAGAAGAAGTATTTGGAAAGACAAAGGCAAAGGATTTTCCCAAAGTAGTGAAACGAATCAAATCATAAGTTCATAAAATGTATAGAACCTCAGTAGAGGAAATCCCAAGAAGAAGGAAGAGAAGAAAGATGAGGAGGTGGTGGTACACCTAAGCACATGATGTTCAAATAGCTGAATATCAAATATAGAGGGAAAATCTTGAAGCAAAAGAAAAAAAAATCATGTTACATACAAAAAATAAATAAAGGTAAGAATACAGCAGACTTCTCATCAGAAAGTATGCAAGCCAAAAGACAACAGGGTGAAAGCTTTAAATTTCTGAATGGAAAACAAAAACAAAAACAAAAAAACTGTCGACCCAGATTTTATACCCCGCAAAAATATTTTCAAAATTGCAGAAGCAGCAGATCTTGCAGACAAACAAATACTGAGAAAATGTATTACCATCATAATTTCACTACAAGGAATAATAAAGGGAAGTTTCTCAGGCATAAGAAATACAATACCTATCTACATTTGAAACTTGGATGTTCACAAAAAGATGAAGATCTCTAGAACTGGTTAAATACATTTTTTTTTTGAGACGGAGTCTCACTCTGTCACCCAGGCTGGAGTAAAGTGGTGGTATCTCAGCTCACTGCACCTTCACCTCCCAGGTTCAAGAAATTCTCCTGCCTCAGCCTCCCACACAGCTGGGACCACAAGCGTACAACAGCATACCTGGCTAATTTTTTGTATTTTTAGTAGAGACAAGGTTTTGCCATGTTGCCTAGGCTGGTCTCAAACTCCTGAGTTCAGGCATTCCACCCAGCTTAGCCTCCCAAAGTGCTAGGATTACAGGTGTGAGTCACTGTGTCCAGCCTATTTTTCTCTTATTTTTAATCATTCTAAAAGATAGTTCATTGGGTAAAGCAAAAATAGTAGCAACATATCATGTGTTTATAGCATATGTAAAAGAAGTACATATGACAACAATCACATAAAACAGGACAGAAGAAATGAGTGTTCTGTTAAAAGGCTGTTACACTAAAACTGAAGTAATAGAATAACACTTGAAGGCACATTATGATTAATTAAAGATGTATATTGTAAGCTCTAAGGCACCACTAAATTTTTACAAAGAGGAATAAGTAATAAACCAATAGTGAAGGTAAAATGGAATTGTGAAAACTATCTGAAAGAGGGTAGGAAAAAAGAAAAAAAAAAAACCATGCAAAACAAATAGAAAATAGCCAGCAAGCACTATTCACAATAGCAAAGACTTGGAACCAACCCAAATGTCCATCAGTGACAGACTGGATCAAGAAAATGTGGCACATATACACAATGGAATACTATGCAGCCATAAAAAGGATGAGTTCATGTCCTTTGTAGGGACATGGATGCAGGTGGAAACCATCATTCTCAGCAAATTATCACAAGAACAGAAAACCAAACACCGCATGTTCTCACTCATAGGTGGGAATTGAGTAATGAGAACACCTGGACACAGGGAAGGGGAACATCATGCACTGCGGCCTGTTGTGGGGTGGGAGGAGCGGGGAGGGATAGCATTAGGAGATATACCTAATGTAAATGACGAGTTAATGGGTGTAGCACACCAACATGGCACATGTATACATATGTAACAAACCTGCACGTTCTGTACATGTACCCTAGAACATAAAGTATAACATATATATATAAAGCTTAATAAAAAAAAAAAGTAGCCAGCAAGATGATAGGCTGTAATTCAACCATATAAGTAATTACAATAAGTATAAATGTTCTATACACATGAATTTAAAATAGAGAGAGTCAGTTTAGGTGGAGAAAGGAAGACCTAACTGTATATTAATTATAAGAAATTCACTTAATTACAAAAATATACATAGATTGAAAGCACAAAATTGGAAAAAGTTACACAAACACTGATCAGAAAGATGCTGGAGATTTAAATAATATCAGATAGTAAATTTACAACAAAGATTACTATCAGGGATTAAGGGTACATTACATAATGGCAAAGGTTTCAATTCACCAGTAACATATAATGGTTATAAATATATATACAACTAACAACAACAAAAACAAAATCCTAACACATTTTGATTTCTAAGAATAAATATCATACAGACTGCATCATCTGGTAATAGCACAAGTATATATAAATTATCAATATTTAACAGTGTTTTGACACTTAAAATGCACTTCTAAATAACAGGTGAGCTGAAGAGTGAATATTAATGGAAATTGTATTCATACAAAAAAGGAGGACTTATAAATAATTACAGATCCAACAGATTTTAAATATCCTAAGAAAATACAATGAATACTTTTATGCTGATAAACTGTAAAACTTTTAAAATATAATTTTTCAAAAGAAGAACTACCACACCTGAGTATACAAATACCATTACAAAATGAATTGGTCATCTAAATGTATTGTCTCCATAGATGGCAGGCTCACTTGGTTATAGAGGCTGGTTTACCAAACCTTCAAAAAATTAACAATCCCTATCTTATATAATTTCCTTTAAGGAAAAGAAAAAGAGGACATAACAATGATACCAAAGTTGAACAAGAACAGTATAAGCTAAATATACACCGTATACTACTGGTGAGAGTTCAAATTAATGCAATCCCTTTGGAGAACGATGTTTCTAGCCTTTCACCCAGCAATTCCTCTTCTAGGTACATAGCCTAGAAAAATTCTTTCCTGACAATACTTTTTGCAACTTTATTTGTAATAGCAAGAAAAGTTTATTAACTACTTAAATATCCTCCAAAAGGAGAACAGATGAATACATTATGAAATATGCATATAAAAATTTGAATTAAATGAAATTGAGTTATGCAGCCATCTCCCCCAACACAGAGTATTCTCAAAATCGTAATTCTACACAAAAAAAGCAAGTTGCATAATTTATAATAATTATATATCTACACATGTAATATAGTATGCTTTTATCTAAATTTCGAAATATTCAAAAGACTGCTGTACAATGCTTATGATACATAAGTATATGCAAAAAGTGTAAAAACATGCATGAATGTAAAGCATCAAACTTATGACAATGGTGATCATGACCTCTGGGGAGGGAGAAGAATATTATCAAAAAGAGTAATACAGTGAGTAATGCTTAATCAATTTTGACATCTGAAGTAAACGTAGTTTATGATTTTATAAAGCTAGGTGCTCTGAATGGGGCTGCTTATATTCTCTATTCTTTGCATATTTGAAATGTTTTATAATGAAAAAAAGAGAAAAAAGGAGTCAAAGAACTAGTTATTTGCAGATGATAGGATTATATAACAAGAGAAAAACAGAACTATCAGGGAGGTCAGAGACAAAATAAACATCCAAAACTCAATAAGAGTCTTATTTATTTGCTACAACACGTGCACATGTTTGACAGGGGAAAAGCAATCCAATTTTCAGCAGCCAAAGTACAAACTACCCAGGAAGACGCCCCACAAGAATTATGCAGGACCTGGAGTAAGCTACAAAACTTGGCTGATAAATTTTATTAACTCTGAAATATGATATACATTCTACATCAATATTATCACATTCTGATGTGGAATCCTAGGCTTAGACAGGTCACAGATTTGCCTAGGATGGCTCAGCTTGTTACTAAACAATCAAAGCCAGAACCCAGCCTTGGCAACTTTCTGGGATCAAGAAACCAGAAGCTGCATTGACCTGGCCCACCACTGGCATCTTCAAGGAGCTTTACTGTACTGAAATTTAGTCCCACTGCAATTGAAGAATATTCTTATTTAGAGCCAGGCGTGGTGGCTCATGACTGTAATTCCAACACTTTGGGAGGCCGAGGGGGGCAGATCATTTGAGGTCAGGAGTTTGAGACCAGCCTGGCAAACATAGCGAAACCCCATCTCTACTAAAAGTACAAGTATTAGCCAGGCATGGTGGCAGGCGCCTGTAATCCCAGCTACTTGGAAGGCTGAGGCAGCAGAATCGCTTGAACCTGGGAGGCAGAGGTTGTAGTGAGCTTAGATCATGCCAATGCACTCCAGACTGGGAGACACAGTGAGACTCCACCAAAAAAAAAAAAAAAAAAGACGAATATGCTTATTTATTCCCCCTCCCCAAAGGAGCCTTGGCGTATAACATTTCAGTGTGATGCATGACAGCAACTTCTGTTCTGATGTGTGTGTGTATGTGCTTTCTTCCTCTCTCTGCTCTTCCTGCCCCCTGCTATCCTACTGGCCTCATTTTAGAGCTAAATCTTGTGAACTTCATTTTCATTCTGAGCTCTTCACCTCTGACCTTTACTAAGAACTCAAGAGAGCTTTTCTCTCATCCTTCATTGGCAAATCATCTGAGTGAGCAGTTACACATTCTTACATGAGTAAGAACACAGCATCAGCTTTGAGGAACTGCCAGGAGAAAGACATTCCTTCCGGGTCACAACCTATCATAGACAGAAATCAGGCACCTCTCCCTGATGTGCAGAAAAGTTTAAATAAAATAACGCCCTCCTGCTCCTAACCCTCACAGAAGAAAGCCCTACCAAGCAGAAATGTCTTCCCAGGAAGAGAAGGTGAGTTAGTTAATTAATTAGTTAGTTAACACATATTCTGGGTAGAAAATCTATCCTGTTTTTAGCTAACAATAAAGGAAGCCTGGCCTGACATTTCAGCTCAGGGTTTAAAACATGAACTTATTCTTTTGCCTTTCTTGCACTTTCCAAAAACTCACAGGTTTTGAAGTCAAAGCTTCATGGGTACTCAGAGACCCCAGATCCCAAACAAAGGCACTAGAAGGCTGCAGATGATGCTTCGGGAGCAGACCAAAACTACCCTTGGCACTTTTGTTCCTTCCTGGGGGCAAAGGGATTGGTTTTACTGCAGGATGAAACTGAAGTTTCAATAGAATTTCCTTTGTCAACAATGTCCGTGGGTGAAGTCTTTTTAAAGCCCTTAACACAAAATAATTTTCCACCATATGTGATACCCAACAAAATAATTTCCATCGAAACCTTCAATCAGCCAAGTACGAATAAAGTCAAAGGAGGAGTACTGGTAAGGATGGGAGAAATGCCCCCAAGAAAGCTAAAGAACACGTGTGTATCCCTGGAGGCCTCAGAAGAGGGTTGGGGTTTTCAAAAATGAGGTGTTTTCCAGTTTACGACCAGCAGATGGCAGAATAACTCAAGAAAAGAAGCCAGGCTCCTTTCGTTCCTTAGATCACTTTCAAAGGTTCCTAATCAGTCAAGGGGAAAAATATCCTTTTCACTCAAACAAGTTGCTGCGGAGGGAGTAGGGGAATTATGGGCTTCAAATAATAGTGGGTATAGGTTTAGTGTCGGTTAGTTAAAAAACATATACCATATGACGAAAGTTACAATGAAGTCATTACAACTTTTGAAGAAATTTATATTTTCATAATCATGCAAAAGCATCTGTGCACATTTGAAGCATAGAAACATGGTAGAAAATGTGTGAAGACAATCCACTCCGAGACAATCCTTGGCACACTTATACATTCCCAGACCTTGGCAATAACATTGGCTGCTACAGTTACCATTATTAGCATTATCACTGTCACTACTATCAACATTATTACTCATATCACAATGATGTATCTGCTAAACATTGGGAACTTCAGAAATGAGGTCTCCTTAAAATAATTCATCTCTGCAGGGAATGGTGTCACCCCGTTGGGTTGGGGGGGCATCTAGTCATTCATAATGTCCCTCGGGGGTCCTAAATCCACAAGATTAATTACCCATCATCCACAGGATTCACCATCCACCCACCATCCGCAGGATTCACCATCCACATATCATCCGCAAGATTCCCTGTCCA
Source organism: Papio anubis (assembly GCF_008728515.1). NCBI lineage: Eukaryota > Metazoa > Chordata > Mammalia > Primates > Cercopithecidae > Papio > Papio anubis. Next base: position 97,728,645 of record NC_044982.1, read on the forward strand.
CCCGTCACCCGCAGGATTCACCGTCCACCCGTCACCCGCAGGATTCACCGTCCACCCGTCATCCGCAGGATTCACCGTCCACCCATCATCCACGGGATTCAACACTGCTTTCTTCAGCCCCTGTTTCTTCCTCACTCCCACTCAGCAGTTTGCTGAAAGCCTGGAGAAGCTGAGCAAAGTTAAAAGGACAGAGTGGATCAAAAGTCTCCACTTTCTGCCTAGCTAAGTGTCAGAACTGCAAAACTTGCTTGTTACAAATCACAAGGACTCCGCGTTGTGTTGACTTTAATGCAGAAAGTATCATGTAAAACTGCGCCTCTGTAGGAATGAAGAGTTTCCTAATGAGAAAATATTTGTAGTTGTCAAGAGTACAAGATCTGGAGTCCCAATATGTGGGTTGGGAGATAGATATTTCTGTGAATATCAGCTGTGTGATTTTGAGCAAGACACTTAACCTCTCTAAGCTTCTGTTCCCCACTTGCAAAAGAGAAAGCATATTTCTTGTTCCCTGGAGTTTTGTGAGATAATCTACATAAAGCACTTAAGGCAGCACCTGGTACACAGCAATGCTCATTAACGCTGGCTGCTATAGTGCCTATCATTGGCATTATTATCATTGTCACTGCTACCATTAGTATTATTTGTATCAAAATAATGTATCATTAAACACTGGGAACTTCAGAAATGAGGTCTCCTTTAGGGAATTCATCTCTGCAGGGAATGGTGTGACCCCATGGGTGACATCTAGTCATCCATAGTGTTCCTTGGTTTTCAATATTTCCAAAGTATCCTAATAAAGCAAGGGTGACATTTCTTCCTTGGCAATGTCAACACAAGACCTCCTGACATACTAAAGAGCTCAGACAATGAAACATCTTGGGGGAACTGCCTTCCACCACCACGAGCATTGGAGCCGCCATCCCTGAAGTGGTCACTCTGGGCAGAGGATAATGACTCTGAACTGTCTCTGCAGGGGACGTATGGACGCATGGGTATATGAGTATGGAGATGTCTGTACTGGGCTTCAGCATTTTAAAAAAAATCTGAAAATCTGAACCCACGTCAATGATACTTGGTCCTAAAACTTCCTTCCCAAAGGTCTGATATTGGTAGAAATAACATTCTCCTTTTTATTGCACACTTTCTCACCTTAAATAACAGGGAGCCTTTGCTACAGTCTAGCCTGTGAGAACAATACAGAATAAACTTAAAGAGGTATCCTTCCTGGGCTTCACTCAGCCATTCCTTTCCTAAAGTGGCCAGGAGTCACTACAGGTAGAGACTTTACTGAGACACCAGATGCATATGTGGGTGCAGACAGGGGGAGACAGAACATTCACCAGAGGTGAGAATTCGTGGCGTTAATTAATTTTGTATTGAAGTGGTAAATATGGGGCAGTTAATGTGACTGACATTGAACTGTCTGTGCCATGGTATTTCAGGTGCCACTGCATAGCCCATGGCCACCCGCTCGCTTACCATTCACAACCTGATGAGCTTGCTAAGTACAGTTCAAGAAGGGAAACAGCAGAGGGGTAAATGCTCAGTTTAATGAATAATGTGGCCTTGGGGAAGCATGGTTAAGGTCCTGCCCTGATCCATCTTGAGGGTTGCAGAGGAAAGTTTCAAAGAGGCATCCCTAAAGCACAACAGCGTGGATGGCCCATCTCATTTGTCCCAGGACCAGGAGGAGGAGAAGTAACATGAATTGAGGAAGTAGCCCCACAAAGATGTGAACAGGAATTTTCTAATCCTCCACTGATTTTTTTTTCCTCTAAAAAACACTCCTGGCCGGGCGCAGTGGCTCAAGCCTGTAATCCCAGCACTTTGGGAGGCCGAGGCGGGTGGATCACGAGGTCAGGAGATCGAGACTATCCTGGCTAACATGGTGAAACCCCGTCTCTACTAAAAATACAAAAAACTAGCTGGGCGTGGTGGCGGGCGCCTGTAGTCCCAGCTACTTGGGAGGCTGAGGCGGGAGAATGGCGTGAACCCGGGAGGCGGAGCTTGCAGTGAGCCCAGATCACGCCACTGCACTCCAGCCTGGGAGACACAGCAAGACTCCATCTCAAAAAAAAAAAAAAAAACACTCCTGGCTGACCATGGACCATACTGATCAACCCTCCAAAGTAATATTAGGTGAAAGAATTACAACAGGGCTCTATTAGTCCTGGCATGGAAAAGCTTCTAAGGTCAAATTAAAAGCTCAACACCCGGGCTTTGGACTAGTTCAGGAATCTTAGCAGTAAGAGCCCTAGGCCCTTTCTCTGGGCAGCCACTCTTAATGAGACATCACTTTCTGCTAATTTCCATTAAAGGTTCAAGCTCTTGGAAAAATGGCCCAACTGACCGTCCTAAGTCAAATGTCTCCATCCTTGCATGAAACAGCTCTCGCCAGGAGATCAGGGTATCGAGGAGCCAGCACAATACAGACACAGCCACCAGGGGAGCTATGGAGTCTCTGGCAGCCATGACAAGTTGTGATGCTGACACCAGCCTTGGCGCTCATTCCCGGCCATATTTCATTCTTATCTTCCCTCTGGCTCCCTCCCAAAAACAGTCCCCACAACTGTCACCCTGATGTGAGGGAAGCCTGTGCTCACTCACTTACTTATCATTCACAAGTTTCCCATGTTGGTGGATCTGATTTTCCATCGTGAAGTTGATTGTGGCGCCGTACACATGCTCACCAAAAAATACCTTCATTTTAGACTTGTATTCTTCATCTTGAAAATAGCGGATCATATCAGGAAACCAAACTGTCAGTCCATAGTAACTGGAGTAGAGAAGGGAGAAGGTTGGAGCAACAACAAGATTAATTCTTTCATGATCAGGGTCTACATTCTTGACTTGATGTAGATCAAACTCATTGAAAATACATTAATTTGGTTCATTATTAGAAAAACTGATAATATAAATCCTCGTATTAATAGATACAAGAGGAAAAAATATGACCACCTCCATAAATGCTGAAAAGGCATTTGATTTAAAAGAAATTTTTTCCTGATAAAAACACCAATAGATTAGGGATTGGTGGACACCTCCTTAACACATCAAATATACATGTCTCAGACAGAATCTTAGTGAATAGGGAAACGCTAAAGACATCCCCACTGGCTGATGCAGTGGCTCATGCCTGTAATCCCAGCACTTTGGGATGGTAAGGAAGGCAGTTCACTTGAGGTCAGGAGTTCGAGACCATCCTGGCCAACATGGCAAAACCGCATCTCTACTAAAAATACAAAAATTATCCAGGTGTGGTGGTGCATGCCTGTAGTCCCAAATGTGTAAAGGAGGCCACTGAGACACACGGAATTACGAAATTTAAGTAAGACAGAACTTACCTTAATGCCATGGCAAACCAAACCACGGCCAGAATCAGTGTATTCATTCTGTAGGGCCCCATCACACAGTACAAGGCATTATCCCAGACCTACAACCCATATCAGAGAAGGATTGTTAAAGAAAGCAATGTGTGACTTTGTTTCTCCCACAATCAAAGAGCTCATTACTCAGATTTTCTAATAAATTGCCTAGGAACCCATGAAGAGAATGGGCACCCCACTGTCTCCTAAAGGCAGCAAATCTCTCCAAATAACAAGGAAAGCTGCTTCTCTTCTTACTGGCTGGCCTCATACTCTAACAGTCCAATAGGATTTTCCCCGGGAACACAATATTCCGTGAATGTGATTGAAAGCACACTGAGTTAGGACTTCAAGGCACGGAGTAACCTGGACTACTGAGTTCTACGCCCTGCCTGTGGGCAAGGGGGATATTGCAAACATTTATTGACCATACACTGTGAAGACCATTCAGTCCCAACAGACTCTGGCTGGCTGGCTGCCTGCTCAATAGCTGACTGAATCCCTACTTGGAGGAGCCAGTGCTCCAGAGAAATGGCATTGCCCATTTAGAAAAATATTTCTTGGAAATCAAGAACAAGCCTCAAGGGGTCGTTTATTTCACTCACTTCTTCCTCCCTGTGGATTATTTTAAAATTTGCTAGAGAGAAGATGTTTACTCAGACTAGACATTTTACCTACATTCAAAATCCCTGCCTTGGGAAGGAAGAACAAAGAAAAGAAACTAAGATTTAGAGAGTTTTCAGCTCCAGGGCACACAGCAAGCTAGAGGCAGACATGGGCTGGAGCCCGAACGCCCCCTTCCAGGGTTGATTCCTCTCCAACACGTTGCCCCAGGTTGGTGGGGATGTTCAGGATCTGCATTTTTCATCCACTAAGGTTAGAGACTCCCATAGAGCCACCTTCTCACCCAAAGTAAGTTCCCAGTCACACCTGCTTGAAAATGGTCTTGAATCTGACCAGCCAGCGCTGGTACCAGGTTCCTGTTGAACTTTGGATCTCAATGAATTCATCCATTTGCTTGGGAGTTTTGATGTTGGAAACCTGAAAAGTAAAAATAGGATATAGAGAATCTGAACCCCACTTTGTGTCAGAGCTTTCAATGTGTAGTTTAATGTAACTATTTAAACTGATTTAGGAATAGAGGAGTCTTTGATTTCTCAAAGAGCGTACGCGAAAAAAAATCAAAAACAGTTTCCATCACCTCCTCCAATAAACTTTTCATCTAGGGATAAAGACAAGTCATAGAGTGTCTCCATCTCTTTCTTCAGCCGAAGGACTGAGGATATGAGGAGATAACAGAAGAAAAATACAGATGGGACTGGACAATCCGAGGGGAGAAAGCAGCCCCTGGAAAGTGGACAACCGACTCATCATTTCCAGAGCACTAGGTCTAAGACAGCTTGGCTATTCTTTTTTAAACCGAAAAAACAGTTTTGTTTTGTTTTGTTTTGTTTTGTTTTTTGAGACAGAGTCTCACTCTGTCACCAGGCTGGAGTGCAGTGGCACCATCTCGGCTCACTGCAACCTCCACCTCCTGGGTTCAAACAATTCTCCTGCCTCAGCCTCCCGAGTAGCCGGGACTACACGCGCGCACCACCACACCCAGGTACTTTTTTTGTATTTTTTAGTAGAGACAGGGCTTCACCATGTTGGCCAGGATGGTCTCGATCTCCTGGCCTCGTGATCTGCCTGCCTCGGCCTCCCACAGTGCTGGGATTACTGACGTGAGCCACTGCACCCAGCGAAAACAGTGGTTCTTAAGCTTTTGGGAGGGCTAGACGCCCATTTGAGAATCTGCTAAAGGCATAGGCTCTCTTCCCAGAAATGTCAAGGACATGACCACACTGTGAGCCTCCTGGACTCATCTTGCCACTCCCAGCTATGCAGCCTTTGCAAATGATCTTCCGCCTGAGGTCAGACACGGAAGCGTCAGAACCAACAGCAGACTCTGCAGCAGAACTCTTGACTGGAGCTGGGTTTCAAGCTAATCAACACCTTCATGGATGTTATGAACCCCAGCGACAGCCAAAGGAGGCTAAAGGGGAAGTTAACACCAACTCAGGAAGCACCTCAAAAACCACACCCCAAAGCCTTAAGTTATCCTCTCAAATGTCGATTTTTCCTTTCTTTGCTCCTTGGGGAAAATATCACTGTCTTCCTTTGGGATTAGGGAGTGGGTGTGTTGACAACTTCAAGCACAGTTACTCACTCTAATTTACGATTCATTAGAACAATTGCCTATGATTCAGTCTAAATTAGAATATGGCCTGTGTTACCCCAGACCTGCAGATCGTGGGTTCTCAACCGAATGCTTCAACTCCTTCTCCTTCCAAAGGTTTCACTGCGAGTTTGTGAGGCAGCCAACAGGGCTGGTAAAATCTAGAGCTCACAGCACACGCACCAACTAAGAGTCTGACTGCCCTAAGCTCTCCCTCCAGGCCACTGAATACATCTGTGAGCGTGTCTGCTGATGGGGCACACACAGGAGTAAGACAGGCAAGGCCATCAAGCTGGGCTGAGGACCCGCCCCTTATCGCCAACCACAGGCCAGCTCTCTGAGGTCAGTTACCACTTTCTGGTTATCTCTTTTTTTTCATTTCTTTTTCTGGCCCATCCAGTCATTTACTTCTACGTCATTAATATAATCATCAGGTCAGTATAAAATACTGAGCCCATAACCTTTTTTAAGTCCCTCTTCCTGTTGGGTTAAAACTAAAAGCAGAAGTTATGCCTCAGAACCTAGTAACTGGCATGCATGCTGGGATAAGACCAACTCCAAAACTTCATAACTCTCCACACATTGATTTCTGCCTGAACTTCCTTCCTCCAGGTGCACTCCCACCCCGAAAATGAGGAACTCTGATCCTGTTGTAAAAGGCTTTTGTGTCTGAAAATTGGCATTTTTATTGATTTCCTAGCTAAGATCTCATTCTTCAGCATTCGGCGGCTGCATTTGTTAAAATAACTAAATGGGAGGCCACTCAATGGAGGTGGCTCTAATGCCCTGGGATGCCACATTATCAAGCAGAAACCTAACTCAGAATTTTAAAGAAAATGAAACAAGCTCAGCCAATCCCAGTTGGCTGAGTGGGCACTGGCTATATTATCTTGAACTTCCACTGGAATAATCCAAATGAGGCAATCGCTCAAACTCTAGCCCAGCAAATACTTTCTCTTCTCTGCCTCCATGTACGACTTATAAAAGCCTCTCCCTCTGCTCCTTCGGTAAAGCCCTGACCCACTTCCAGTGTGAGCTACCCGACTGATGAATCACTGTCTCCGTAAACAAACTCTCTAAAATTTTAATGTGCCAAAGTTTCTCTTTAACACAGTAGAATGCATTGTCAGGAGAGAATGTGGGATCACTTCTCCAAAAAATGGGCTCCCAGTGGGGCAAGCCCATTTGGTTGGTGTAGAAGGGGTCCTTCCAGAAGCAACAGTTAGGAAATGCCTGGCTGAGTACCACTGCGTGGAACCTTCTGTACAAGATGCCCTAGGGCAAGATGCGAGTGGGGAGGAGCTGATAGTCTGCGTGGGCAGGCAAAGGCAGACAGGCAGAACAGGGTGGGGTGGACTCCTCCTGGGACAGTCTGTGCGTTTGAAATAAATCTGTTAATAACTGCTGGAGGCATGGGGAAATCCCAGAGAGACACTCTCAGATTTAAAACACTAGTAACCTACTATGCATAAGCAAGGAGAAACTGTTTTATTCCAAAGGGAGAAGAATAGAGAGAAGGCAGAGGAAAAGAGGTGGAGAGACTGAAAGGGAGGAGGGGCAGGGAGAAAGGAAGGAGAAGGCTGCACTCTGCGATGTAATTCCTCTGTTCACAAATGTTCAGGAAGCCCATTCAATCCCAAACGCTTGGTATGAGTGATGTCTGTGTCTGTGTGTCTGTCTTAATGTGTGTCTGTGTGTGTGTCTTAATGTGTATGTGTGTTTCTGTGTTTGTGTTCCTGTGTCTGCCTTTTTTTTTTTTTTTTTTTTGAGACGGAGTCTCGCTCTGTCGCCCAGGCTGGAGTGCAGTGGCTGGATCTCAGCTCACTGCAAGCTCCGCCTCCCGGGTTCACGCCATTCTCCTGCCTCAGCCTCCCAAGTAGCTGGGACTACAGGCGCCCGCCACCTCGCCCGGCTAGTTTTTTGTATTTTTTTAGTAGAGACGGGGTTTCACCGTGTTAGCCAGGATGGTCTCGATCGCCTGACCTCGTGATCCGCCCGTCTCGGCCTCCCAAAGTGCTGGGATTACAGGCTTAAACCACCGCGCCCGGCCCTCTGTGTCTGTCTTAATGTGTGTCTATGTGTCTCTGCATCTGCATGTCTGTTTTAATGTGTGTTTGTGTGTGTGTCCCTGTGTGTCCGTGTGTTCCTGTGTCTGTGTCTGTGTGTCTTAATGTGTGTCTGTGTCTGTGTGTTTCTGTGTTTGTGTTCCCGTGTCTGTGTGTCTGTGTCTGTGTGTCTGTCTTAATCTGTCTGTGTCTGCGTGTCTCTGTGTCTGTCTGTCTTCTTGTGTGTCCCTGTGTGTCCTTGTGTTCCTGTGTCTGTGTGTCTTAATGTGTGTCTGTGTCTGTGCGTTTCTGTGTTTGTGTTCCCGTGTCTGTGTGTCTGTGTGTCTGTCTTAATGTGTCTGTCTGTGTGTCTCTGTGTCTGTCTTCTCGTGTGTCTGTGTGTGTCTCTGTGTGTCCGCGTGTTCCTGTGTCTGTGTGTCTCTGTATGGGTGCCTATGTCTGTGTGTGTCTCCATGTCTTTGTGTATGTGCTTGTGTGTGCCTGTGTTTCAGGCCAGGTTGATGTAGTGCAAAAACCAATCCAGCCAATGTGGAGTCAGAGACTGGAGGCAGAGACAGAAGACCATGGAAACATCTTCCAGAAATAAGCAGCAGCTCAGAGAGAAACTTGGACTTCCTCTGGCCATGGAACGAGGCAGCAGGGGCAGAGTGGCAGGACTGAGCCAAGTACACCCAGAAGCCTCACCAGTGTGTGGCTTCCACACCTGCAGCACAGCGAGAGCACTACAGGCCATCACAGAGTCGGCGGGGATGGAAGATCGGGAGAATCATTGTGACCCTTAACATCTTCCATTTGGAGCATTTCTGTTCATTATGCTTCTTAATAAATGTTTGCAGTACATGCTCTCACTTATAAGTGGGAGTTAAATGATGAGAACTTATGAACACAAAGAAGGGGACAACCAACACTGAGGGGTCCACTTGGTCGTGGAGGGTGGGAGGAGGGAGGGGGCAGAAAAGATAACTATTGGGTGCTGGGCTTAATACCTGGGTGACAAAATAATCTGTACAACAAACCCCTGTGACACAAGTTCACCTATATAACAAACCTTCACATGTACTCCTGAACCTAAAATAGAAGTTTTAAAAAAAAAAAGGAAAAAGATGGGTCCCATATTTCAGATATTTTAGAAGCAGTAGAATTGAGAAAATATCCCACTGATGAATTTTCCATAAAATTTATAACTTGAGTTAATTTATGAAAAAATGTCATAATTTAAATAATGATTAACATCTGTCTAGCACTTACTCCAAGCCAGGCACTGGTTTTTGTTGGTGGTGGTGGTGGTGGTGTTTTTGGTGTTTTATTTAATCCTTACAATAGCCACATTTATAGATATGATTATCCCTCTTTTCTCCATGAGAAAAATGAGGCACGGAGAGTACCTTGCCTAAGGCCACACAGCTAGAAAGTGTCAAAACTGGGATTTGATACTTTGGGTGCAGATGCTTAGCCACCGTGTGATCCTGCCTGAAAAGCAGAGGTTTTAAGTAACAGGTTAACAAGGGTAAATGGTTTACTCGAAACTGAAATTATGGAAGCTAAAAAATCAAAAGCAGTGAATCAAAATTAGGTAGGAGTTACTTCAGGAAGGTTTCCTTGAGAAAATGGATTTGAAGTGGGGGAAGTTATAGAAACAGGTGCACAAAGATGCCTGTAGCCTCCTGGTTTGTCAGAGCACGGCAGGCAGGAAGACGGCATCTCTGTAACTATCAGGCCATCATCATGGAAATTACCATTTACCATTCTGTTTTGTTTATTTTTGTTTTGCTTTGTTTGCTTTTAAAACTGGCGAGAAACAAAATTCAGACTAATAGCCAATGATGGTAAGGGTGTAAGGAAATGGGTCCCCTATTGCCTGTGGCATTGTAGATTGGTACAACCCAGTTGAAATGTATTATGATTTGGCAATATATCTCAAGAGCTATAAAAATATCCAAGCTCTCTGAGCCAGCACTTTCATTTCTAGGAGTCTACTCCTGGAAATAAAACACTCCTAGAACATGAAGGGGAAGGAACTATGTGCACAAGAAGGTTCATTGCACTAATATTTACAGGAACAAGGTAGTACCACTGGATAAATAAGCTTCTAACATTAGAGACATGTTAGGAAAACTGTGTTAATGTTCATAACACTACTGTTTATTAAAATGATGATTATGAATACTAGGAGACAACATGTAAAATGATAATGAGTGCTACAGTGTTAAATAATATGTACACATAAATATACATACATATGCTGATCCCCAGAGAAATCTGTTTATTTCTGTTACCATTTTTTTTTTCAGACACAGTCTTGCTCTGTTGTCTAGGCTGGAGTGCAGAGGCACTATCTCAGCTCACTGCAACCTCTACATCCTGGGTTTAAGCAATTCTCATGCCTCAGCCTTCTGAGTAGCTGGGATTATAGGCACATTCCACCACACCCAGCTAATTTTTTTGTATTTTTAGTAGAGACGGGGTTTTGCCATGTTGGCCAGGCTGGTCTTGAATGCCTGACTTCAAGTGATCTGCCAGCCTTAGCCTCTGATGTGGTTTGGCTCTGTGTTCCCACACAAATCTCATCTTGAATTGTACTCCCATAATTCCCACATGTTGTGGGAGGGACATGATGGGAGATAATTTTAATCATGGGGGTGGTTTCCCCCATACTGTTCTCATGGTAGTGAATAAGTCTCATGAGATCTGATAGGTTTATCAGAGGTTTCTGCTTTTGCAAATTCCTCATTTTCTCTTGCCGCCACCATGTAAGAAGTGCCTTTCACCACCTGCCATGATTCTGAGGCTTCCCCAGCCACGTGGAACTGTAAGTCCAATTAAACCTCTTTTTCCTCCCAGTCTCGGGTATGTCTTTATCAGCAGCATGAAAATGGACTAATACAGCCTTCCAAAGTGCTGGGATTACAGGCATGAGCCACTGCGCCTGGCACCATTTTTAAAAACAACTAGCAACCTAAGGAAAAACCTCGAAGGATATCCATCAAAATGCAAAGAATAATTATTATAAAGTAACAGCAATATCAGAGTCTTTATTCTCCTTTTGACAAATTTTCTGTTATGTGCTTAAATTACTTTTTAGCAAACCAAAGCAGTGAAGAGGAGAACCTCCTTCTTATTGGCAGGCAACCCCACACTCACCGTGAACACTTTCTCTGGGGTCCCCTTAGCTCTCATGTTGGTGTCATGGACTTGCTTGAGAATCATCCAGGCTTCGTCATGTTTTCCCATCTGGTGAAACCAAGGAAAGACACAGGAAAAATTCATTGCTGACTATGCCTTCTGTTCATTAGGGGTGGAAAATCCGACGAACTCAATGGGAATGTTGATACGAGCATTCCTACCAGGTCTGAGGCAATTGCATGTGGACTCATTACCATCTAGGACCTGTGAAAGACCAGGACAAGCTTCCATCCCCAGCCAATCTTACAAGGATAATAAGGTCGTGCTTTCAAGGTGTAAATGCTAGGTAGTATTATCATTATACACTCTAAGTAACTAATCGCAGTTATTAGGTTCCTCACTGATGAGATAGGGCAAAGAAACAATGTGTTACAGGTTGAACTGTGTCCCCCCAAAAAAGATATGGTGAAGTCCTAATCCCCAGTACCACAGAGAGTGACTTTATTTGGAAATAGGGTTGTGGCAAGTGCAATTAGCTAAATTAAGATGAGGATATTCTGGAGTGGGTGGAGCCCTGATTCAACAGAACAGCTGCCCTTATAGGAAGACATCCATATGAAGACACAGAGGCATGCAGGGAGGATGCCATGTGATGATGAAGGCCACGACTGGAGTGATGCAGCTGCAAGCCAGGGAACCGTCAAAATTGCCGCAAACCACCAGAATCTGGAAGAGGCAAGGAAGGAGTCTCCCCTACAGTTTTCTGAGGGAGCATGACCTTGCTGCTGCTTTGATTTGGGACTTCAAGCCTCTGAAACTGTGAGACAAATCTGTCTTTTAAAGTCACTCAGTTTGTGGCATTTTGCTACAGCAGCCCTAGGACACTCCTATCCGACCAAGGGTGCAAAACTCCCTGTTGCATCTGCCTCCTGATCAAAGGGGCAATGAACAGGGACATTCAACGTGGAGGATCACTCTGCAGAAGGCTTAGGAAGGAGGCAGATAAGTAGACTCTGCAGATTGGGGCTGGAAGAGCCTCAAGGTCCTGTTGCCCCTCTGCCTGCTCCGGTACTGTCTGACTTCTGCAAGCAGGAGGCTCCCCCACTGTTGGAAGGCTCATGGGACTCATCTCTCAGGACACAGATGCAGCTGTGGGGACCCTGTGTAGCTAAGAGACCCGAAAGGCTTGGGAGCAGCAAGAAGCTGTACCATAGCTCTCACTGCCAAACACAGAAAAACAGCAGCTCTAAAGAGCTTGCTTCCTTCCTTCCTTCCTTCCTTCATTTACTTACTGAGACAGGGTCTCTATTTGTTACCCAGAGTAGAGTGCAGTGACACAACCATGGCTCTCTGCAGGCTTGATCTCTGGGGCCCAAGCAGTCCTCCCACCTCAGCCACCAAGTAGCTGGGACCACAGGCATGCATGCACCAAATCGCTCAGCTAATTTTTTTTATTTTTGTAGAGATGAGGTCGCCCTATGTAGCCCAGGCTAAAAAACTTCCTAATCAGGACCTCGGGGGACAGTGGGTGCCGTGAGGCAGCTCAGGAGCTGCCTTCCACCACTGCACAGTCTTGGGAAGGAGCTCCTGCTCTGGGCTCCACAAGCTCTTGAACCTTCCAGCATTTACAGTCCGTGAATCCATGACCTGCCACCATCACAGCAGGCAGGGTGCCAGATTTAATGATGAGTGAGGTCAGCCAACCTGGGGGAGTTTGCAACGCGTAAGCAGCAGAGGATTTGGGACTAGGGACTGAGAGAAGGAAGCAAGGCTGGATTCCGGTGGCTGTTTTGTCGCTCTCCCCCTGGTGGAAAAGCACTGACTCACCTCTAGCAGAAACCGTGGGCTCTCTGGCATGAACTTCAGGGCCACCATGGACACAGTGCAGGGCAGAGCACAGACGATGACAAACACTCTCCAGCTATGGAAATGGTAATTGGTCCCCATGCTGAAGCCCCAGCCTGCAAAGGAGCAGTCAGTCAAAGGATTTCTGGGACATGATCTTTTCCTCTACAGAAGAGTGACTCTGAAGCCCTGGCTCACAAATTTCAGGGCACGAGATAATCACCCAGGGAGGTGGTTAAAATGCAGACTCCTCAGCTGTGCCTCCAAAGCTTCTGAGTGGTAAGTCTGGGATAGGAGCTGCATCTTGACAAATCTGCAAAATGATATTTCTCACATTGCAAATTTGTCAAAATCTGCATTCTGACAAATCCCCAGGTCCAGGCCTGGCCTGACATTTACAGAGCCTTGGATAAGAGTACAAACAGAAGCAACAGGCCCTATCTCTATAGAATCATTGTATTTTCAAGATGGCAAATTGTTAAATGAAATCTATTCTATCTGCCTGCCTTGACAAGCAACAAGCTAGAAGTCTAGGCCCAGAATTTATACCCACATGTGCCACATCCCCTTTTCAATCCCCCAACCCCTCCTTCCAAGTGAGGGATCTCATGCAGACATGCGTGGACACACCACTGTGATGAGAATGGGCACTCCTGTCTTGATTTCTTGAGTCTACGGGAATTCCTGGGTCCTGAGCACCCACAGCATAATCTGGATGGAGATGGGGATGGGCGTCATGGCCTCAGAGATCCCTTGCCTCGCGGGAAGGGGTGCAGCCAGAGGAAGGCCAGAGCAGTGCCTCATACGGCCCAGGGCTTCTATTGGAGATCCCTCTTTCCAACGTCAAAGGGCAATGCCAGCTCCAGGTGACTCCAGTGCAAAGGGTTCAGGACCCCATTTTGAAAAACACTGTAAGTTGTTATATGACTACACAATTTTTTTAAATGAGAGACTGAACTTCTACATTCAAAGGCATCCTATCATCATTGAAATGGGAAGATAACTAGCTCCTCTTCAATCATCATTATTGAAAGCATTGCTAAAACTCATCTTCAGAAATTACATTGAAGCATTGTTTTGAATATCCTCATGGGTAGCAAACTTCCCTCTTTTAAGTAATAAAGTGGAAAGAGCCTAGACTTTTGCAGTCACAGAGATCAGAGTTCTGGTCTGATCCTATGGAATCGCATTCGTGGGTTTTCACATTTGTCATGTGTGAACGCTCCTAGCAACCCATCATACTTCACCTGCTTTGAGAGTACATTTGATTTTTTTTTTAGAAATAGCTCCATGACATTTAGTGCCAAGGATGTTGAATAAAATAGATAAATATCAGCAAAGATCAGCAGAAGAATTTAAAAAAAAATAGAGCCGAGATTATAAAATAGACTGGTTTTCTCATGCCATGAAGTATTTCTGAAGACAATTCAAATGGTATTTGTGAAAGACAAGACTATGTAAATAAATATATCGATTTATAAAGTTTAGAGGGCAATAGTTATTTTGATATAAAACTTCTATTTCATTTACTTAGAAATATAACATATGGCCAACTCCAGTGGCAAACAGCTTGCCTTGAATTTTTATTACTCTGTTGTGGTTCAACTTGTTCTACACGCAGCAGACTCTTAACCAATTATCTGCTGTTCCTGCAGACATTTTCTACTCTATTTGTACAATTAAAAGACTAGGTAGAGGGAATCCAGGTTTGGAAATGTGGGACTGTGGTCCCTTGGACACCTTTGGCCACAGCAACTGAACACACACCTCATCCAATACACTCAATCAGAATCGAATCTCTTTTTGCACAGCTTGGTCTCTTATCATCTCACTGAGGCTTGTTCGTTCACTTTAATTTTAATTTAAAAACCTTTTCTTTCTCCTGGGAGTAACACTAGAAAGAGGGAGATAAAACCATAGCAATATTTACACATTCTCAGCTCATGTGCAAAAACTATTCTGGCATCATTAGAAGTAAAGGTGATCAAAACCACACAGCAGTCAAACTCAGATGGATAACCAAGGAAGAGGGGCAGAAGCAGTTATGTTTATAAAGTATTCTGCTTCAAAAAGATCTTTTTCTTTATTATAATATGCACAAATTATACAAAATCCATTATTCCCTCACGCCTCTCTGACTTTTATGGTGATTTCAGTAATCTGCATTTATCACATTCATTAGGCACATCTTCGGGGCCTTAAATTAAATAAAATTAAATGGCAAACTGCTTCCAAATATTTGGAACAATATTAATTTGGAGGAAGAGATTGTTCTGTTTGCTGATCTTCTAGCTTGCCCTACTTTTCTCTGTCAGGATTTCACAAACAGCTGGTAATGCTGACTACAATGGGAATTAATCTTCCATAATATATCCATTTTTTTCTGAGCTTTACCCATGAGTTCACAGGAAAACATTCTGAGCTTTGTAATTTTCTTTCTCAATGAGCCAGTCACTCAAATTCCTGGTGCCAAGACTTTCCCTTACTTCAGTTTTGCAAAATCAATTAAACAGACTACACAAGCTGTACACACAAATATCAGTCTCTTCTCTAAAGTTACACTTGCATTTGTTAGAGGATTAATGCATTAGGCACATTGGAAAATACCATCAAATGTCTGGTTCACTGTGGACAAAACATCCGAGGCTTAAGGTAAATAATGGCTCTTGTTACACTGTGATTCTAGCCTACCATATTTCTAGGATGGATTTCCCACAAGTGAACGCCTGTTTCAATTAAGCCTATCATCCAGGAGGCTTCTATTTTAAAATGGAGTATAAAAGTCACAGATATCATACAGGCATACACATAGGGAAATGTCCTGTCCATTTGGGGTAAAATAATTTTTTTAATTTTTTATTTCCACAGGTTATTGGGGAAGAGGTGGTGTTTGGTTACATGAGTAAGTTCTTTAGTGGTGATTTGTGAGATTTTGGTGCACCCATCACCCAAGCAGTATACACTGCACACAATTTGTAGTCTTTTATACCTCACCCCCTTCCCACCCTTTCCCCGAGTCCCCAAAGTCCATTGTGTCATTCTTACGCCTTTGCATCCTCATAGCTTAGCTCCTACTTACGAGTGAGAACTTACGACGTTTGGTTTTCCATTCCTGAGTTACTTCACTTAGAATAATAATCTCATTTGGGGTAAAGTATTTAACCACAAGCAATGCTGTCAGCCTGCAGTGGTCAGACAGTTACCATGGGGCCCCTCTGCCATGGACATCCCATCTATGTTGGTCAACATGTCCCAAACCTGAATTCTTTTATTGCTTTCCTAGAAATCAGACACTGACACAGTAGTGTGTGCATTTGCGTAAGTGTGTGTGTTTGTGAAGTGAAAAAAAGATGCAGTTTGTAGTGACTATTGTGGGTTGCTAGCTTCCCTCACAACATCCTCCTGCCTTTTCTTCACCACTGCGTTGCACACCTGTGGTTTCGGTGAGTCTGACCCTATCCCTAGCTCCAGGGATGGGGACAGAAGTGGATCTAAACCCTTCTGGACCTGCATCCCCTGGTGTATACTGGTTGGCTGTGGTGGACACATGACCAAGGCTGATCCAATCAGAGGGAAGTCAAAGACCCTTTCTCATTGGTCGAGTGTGAGGGTGGGCTTTCCCCATGAAACAAGTAGTCTGCAAATAGAAAGCCTGGTATTGCTAATGCTTCCAGGAGGGAAGTTAGCCTGAGTACTAGAATTATCCTGGAATTTTTCTCAACATTAATTTCTCTGTGTACCCCAAGAATTGCCAAAGGTTCGGGCTGGCAGGTATATCTACAGCTGATTCTTTTTGTGTCCTTTCTCCCCTCCATTTTACAGGTGAGGGAACCTAGGCTGAAAAGATGGATTGACTTGTCCCATATCACACAGCACCACTATTTGGATTCAGCTTTTATTCAGATGTAAGTTGCTTCCCTCCATAAAAGGGTTTTCAGTCACTTCATTTAAATGTGAAAATAGGCCGGGCACTATGGCTCACACCTGTAATCCCAGCACTTTGGGAGGCTGAGGCGGGTGGATCACTTGAGGTCGGGCGTTGGAGACCAGCCTGGCCAACATGGTAAAACCTCGACTCAACTAAAAATACAAAAATTAGCTGGGTGTGGTGGCTCACACCTGTAATCCCAGCTACTTGGGTGACTGAGACACGAATATTGCTTGAACCTGGGAGGCAGAGGTTGCAGTGAACTGAGATCATGCCACTGCACTCCAGGCTGGGTGATAGAGCGACACTCCGTCTCAGGGAAAGAAAAAAAAAAAGTGACAATAATCCCTTAGTATTCAAACATTTGGATCAACTAACAGGGAAAATGATATTGTATCAAGAATTGTGAGGGAAAAAAGGAAAAAAAAGCAATGCCTCAAAACCATATAATCAACAGCATAGTACATGGGCAATTAAAGTGTGCATTTGAGTGAGGGATAAATTGCAGAACCTGATAGTAGCAGCAATACAATTTTGTATCTAAAATTATGGAGAACTAGAGTGACAGAATTGACTGGACCTGCATCCCCTGGTGTATAGTGGTTTATTTTACTATTCCTTTATTTCACTGTTCTTTATTTCACTATTCCTGTTCATATTTATCCTGTTTCTGATATAAAATCCAGTGAATTTTCAAGTGCTGGATATGGCAAAGACAACATGGTCTTCCCAAAACCACTTCCTCTACTTTGTGGGCACACAGCTAGGTTGTTACCCAGTGTCCCTTGCAGGAGGGTGTGGGCATGTTACAGATCAGGGGCCACTGGAATATGAGCAGAGATGGTGAGTGTGCTCTACTTCCTGGCCTTTAGCCAGTATACAACTGCCCAGTCTCTTTCCCCAAACCAGAGACCTTGTAAACTGTGTGTTGAAGATGACAGAATGACACAATGGAAGGAGTCTAAACTCCAGAATTTTCGATGGAGTGGAGCCACCTGCAGATCAGGAATGCCAGCCGGACCTCGCATAAGGGAGAAGCTTTCACTGTGTTAAAACACTGAGATTTCAGGGTTTATCAGTTTGTCAGGGTAATGTACCCAGTAACAGCTTAACTAATATAGTAGGTACTGTCTAAACCAAAGCTTGTTCTTAAAAAGGTATACATGGAGCCTCCGTGAGCCTCCATTAGCTCAGAAAGCACAGCAGAGAGGGTCATATTTAAAACAAGGCAATAAATAGGTGGTAAAGTGTCGGTCAGCTTCAGGGGCAAGTGTCTGCTACCCCCTCGGGGTCTGAGGATTCTAAATCACTGCTAAACCTATACTCATAATCAGTGATTTACCAAAAATGATTTTGAATGATGATGAGAGTATTACTCAGTATACTCCAAAAGCAGAATCAAAGTCAAAATTGCTGCCTTCTCCCTACTTTGCTCTTGACGAAACCAGTAGTAAAAGTTGATGTTTCCATGTCTCTGTCCCCCAGAGAATACAGTGCTTACAATTATCCAGGAAAATAAAATTGTCCCGGCTGAAACCATGACCTTGTCTATAAGGGCTGCTGCACTTCCACAGTCAAACAAGAGTGACAACAGGCACTAGGTAGAAAGAGTACAAGCCTACGGTACCTGAGGGGACATCAGGACTCCAGCCCCCACTCCACCACATGCCAGGGACATGGTCTTGAGCGAGTCACCAACTTCTCTTGGCTTTTGTCACTTACCTGTCATCTATAAAATGAGGTTACCAAAGCCTAACTTGCTCAGGGGGAGGAGGGCTGGAGGAGATGAAAGTTGAAATTATTTCAAATAAAAGTAAGGAAACAAGAAAAGGAGAGAGGGAAAGAGACAGGGAAGAATGAAGGAAAGGAAGGAAGGAGGAAGAGAGGGAGGACAGGATATATTTTTCAAAAAAGACATGTGAATTGAAATTAACAATGTGTCTGCAATGTTAGAAGTTGTTAAGAAAGATCAAGGTCACATATGGGAACTGTGCGTGAGTACATGAAATAAGGCTGAGGATAGGAACTATTGTTTGGGTGCAGGAGCCATAGAAACAGGGGCCCCTAGGCTGTTTTGAGCCATGGCTCACCATAGTGTGGAATGATGCTCCAGGCCATGGCAGATGCGTAGAGGCCCCCAGTCATCCAGAAGATGCCCAGCCAACTGAGGTGTTCTCCTCGCTTCTCCCGAGACAAGAATTCAGAAAAATAGGCAAAAACAATTGGCAGAGCACCCCCAATACTGCAGAGGGAAAAGTCCAGAGAGAAAGAATCAAGTCATACACTAAAAATGGTCACAGCAGAAACCAAGTTGCCTATACCCCACCTTAGACTCTGTGGTGAAATGACCCAGTTAATTTGAGGGACCAGTCAGGTAGTTCCTCTCTACATGTGGGAAGCAGTCTTGGATTATTTTGACACTGCATGCTGACTTCAGAGGCTAATCCTAACCCTAACTCTTTCTAAGGTTCAACTTTAATATGGTATCCTGAAAGTCAAACACAAACTCAATCAGTCCAGGGGTTTCTGGAGTTATCGCTCAGAGCTAGAGTACCAGAATGGATGGGCCATTGGTCTGGGAGGGTCCAGCTCCAGCTCCCTAAGAACATACCCGATGCCTGAGATGAGTCGGCAGAAGAGGAAGGCTCCATATCCCTGCACGAAAGAAGAGAGGGAGGCGAAGGAGGCATTGACGGCCAGAGACATGCTGAGGACTCGCTTCCTTCCCAGCTTATCAGCCAGGCCTCCCAGGATGAAGGCCCCTGCCATCATTCCCAAGTAGACTATCATCCCTGCAATGAGGGGAAGGAGGGGCGAGAATAGAGAGAAAAGACAAAAGATTAGATTCTATATAATGTTTATAAAATACAGTGTTCATTTTTACTTATCCTAGAATTTCTGTGTCATAGACACAAAATGGTGGAATGTGATATTTGTGGCAAATTGGAAGTATTATACATATACAACTTTTTACAAATGTTATCTTAAAAATGGCCTTACCAGGTTTATACACATGTACACAGACTAATGCATATCAACCAAAACTGAGATAGCTGTAAGACCACCCATTTAGGTGCATCACCTGCAGGCAAGGGAAATGCTGTAATTTTTTAAGCAAGGAAAATGTTTGTGTTGCAAAAGCCCTCAACTGGTAGATTATGTTTAAGGAGAGAATTTCCAGGGTAAAGTGTGGCAAAGTGGATATGGGAAATGTTAGGAAGGAAGAACATGGTAGAAGTGAAAAACAGCAGTTGAAAGCAACACCAGCTATGTTATTACCACCCAAGAAGGACCTTTCTTCAAGCTACAACCAATGTCTAGGCTTAAGGAAATGTAGCATATTTGTATATGGTGTGAGATAAGGGTCCAGTTTCACTCTTCTGCATGTAAAATCCAGTTTTCCCAATGCAACTTATTGAAGAGACTGTTTTTCCCCTATTGTGTGTTCTTGTCACTTTTGTTGTAAATCAATTGACCATAAATGTGTGAATTTATTTCTAAGCTCTCTATGCTGTTCCATTGGTCTATATGTCTGTGTTTATGCCAGTACCATTTTTTTAAAATCACTATAATTTTGTAGTATATTTGAAAGCAAGTAGTGTGATGCCATCAACTTTGCTCCTTTAGCTCAAGACTGCTTTCCCTATCCAAATCTTTTGTGGTTCTATATGAATTTTAGGATTTTTTTTTTCTATTTCTATGAAAAATGCCATTGGAAGTTTGATAGGGACTGTATTGAATCCGTAGATTACTTTGGGCAATATAGATACTTTAACAATATTAATTCTTTCTATTCATAAACATGGGATATCTTTCCATCTATTTGTGTCTTCTTCTATTTCTTCGTCAATGTCTTACAGTTTTCAGTATAAAGACCTTTCGTTTCTTTGGTTAAATTCATTCCTAAGTACTTTTTAATGTTATCGTAAATGAGATTGTTTCTTAGATTTCGTTTTCAGATACTTCATTGTTAGTATATAGAAACACTACTATTTTTTATGTTAGTTTCTTATTTTGCAACTTTACTGAATTTGTTTATTAGTTCTAACAATTTTTTGGTGGCATCTTTAGGGTTTTCTATGTATAAGATGCCATCTGCAGAAACCATTTTACTTCTTCATTTCTGATTTGGATGCCTTTTATTTCTTTTTCTTGCCTAATTGCTCTGTGTTGAATAGAAGTGGCAAGAGTGAGCATTCTTGTCTTCTTGCTGATATTAGGGGGAAAGCTTTCAGCTTTTCATTATTGATTATGATTGTCAGTTGTGAGCTTGTCATACATGGCCTTCTATACCTAATTTGTTGAGAATTTTTATCATGAAAAGATGCTGAAGTTTTGTCAAATGCTTTTTCTGCATCTATTAAGGTGATCATATGATTTTTATGCATTATTATGTTAATATGGTATATCACTTTTATTGATTTGCACATGTTTAAACATCTGTTCATGCCAGGCACAAATCTCACTTGATCGTGGTGTATGATCCTTTAAATGTGCTGCTGAATTTAATTTGCTAGTATTTTGTAGAAGATTATTGCATCTGTGTCCATCAGAAATATTGACCTGTAATTTTCTTTCCTGGTAGTGTTCTTCTCTGGCTTTGGTATCAGAGTAATGCTGGACTTGTAAAATGAGTTTGTAATATTCCTTCCCCTTCAATGTTCTGGAAGAGTTTGAGAAAGGTTGGCATTAATTATTCTTTAAATGTTTGGTAGAATTCAACAGTAAAGCCAGCAGGTCCTAGGCTTTTCTTTGTTGAGAGGTTTTTGGTTACTAATTCAATCTCTTTAGTCATTACTGGTTTGTTAAGATTTTCTATTTCTTCACAACTGAGTCTTGGTGGATTGCATGTTTCTAGGTATGTATGCATTTCTTCCAGATTACACAACTTGTTGTGTGTAACTTTTCATAATAGTATCTGTGATCCTTCATATTTCTGTGGTATCAGTTGTAATGTCTTCTCTTTCATTTCTGATTTTATTTGAGCCTTCTTTTTCCTTAGTCTAGCTAAAAGTTTGTCAGTTTTGCTTATCTTTTCAAAAAACCAGCTCGTTGCTTTAACTATTACACTTTGCTGCTCTTTATAGATAGCGTTGGTTAGATTCCTTCGCTCTACGTTAGTCCATTCTTTCTTCATCTGCTCACCCCCAGTATTGCTTGCCAAGTGAGGAATGGTTCCATCCTTTCAAGGAGATAAACAATAAAATGTAAGATTATCTCTGAGTGAGAAAAAAGGTGCCCAATAAAGATATCTGTCAGGTATTATTAAAACCCAGAAGAAGAGCAAACCTTGGATATAATTCACTCAATGTGGGAAGGCTTCCAAGAGAAAGACGTTGAGCTGTTCTTGAAAGACAAACAGAATTTAGTCTGATTTCCATTTGGTGACTGAGGCAAAAAGAAAGTCTGATATGTTTGGGCAACTTCTTGTAAGTGGCCTAGCATGAGTACAGCATAGTTCATGTAGGGGAACCTGATGAGGGTTCAGGCTAGAGGGTAGGACAGAAGCCAGATCATAAACGTGTGTGTGTGTGTGTGAAAATGTAGATGTATGGATGCATGCATGTGTGATTGTGTGTGTGCACATGGGTGTTTGCATGTATGTGTATGGGCCCATAAATTGAAAGCAGGGAGAGCGAAAAGAGACTTAGAGGAGTGGTCCAGAGATTTGCTGAGAGCTAGTCTCTATACCCCATACCCTGATTCCACCCCAGAGAAAAACACTAGCACCCAATAAAAGTCTGTTTTTTCTTTTACTTCAATAAAGCTATCTTCAGCACTTCTCAAACTTTACTGTGCACATAAATCACCTGGGGATCTTGTCAAAATCATATTTTGATACAGCAGGCCCGAGAACAGGCCCTGAGATTCTGCATCTCTAACAAGCTGCCAGCTGAGGCCAGTGCTGCTGGTCTGGGGACCACATTTTGAGTAGCAAGAGGCTAGAGCACATCTGTCCTCCTGTAAACAGTAAACAGTGATGAGAATCCAGGCCTTAGAACCCAAAGATCTCATTCATTAGTTGTACAATTTGGGAGCAAAACCTCTCACTTTCTGAGGGTATTAATCATCTCATTTATAAACTGATTACTGAACTAGAGATGATCTCCAAGTTGCCTTCCCATTCATTAATTTTACATTAATTTTTTTTAAATGTAAATAATGAAAGATGAAGTACTGTGGATTTCCCAGGAAGAAGATATTCAGATTAAAAACATAAACTCAGACACAAATGTTTGATTAGACTACTTAAGGCCATACAAGGCATCTTTATGACATTGTACACATGGATCAAAATATCACAGGTGCTCCAAAATAGGTACAACTATGATAAATCAATTTTAAAAAATCAAATAACAATAATAAAGATCTCATTAACAAAAAAGTGGCCTCTAGCCTACCAGTTTGCAATCTTAGCAATGAACACTGTGCAGCTATGAAGTTATTGTCTCTCAGCTCCAAAGCCACCCTTCTGGACCTTACTTGGTCCACAAATCCCAGCCACTCTCTGCTAGGCTCTGCCAACAGAGGGCGCTAGAGGGAGGCTTCAAGGCTGGGGAAGGAAGAAAGGACCCGTCCTTTCTGTTCCTGTAGTTTCACCCTGACTGCCGCAATTCCTTTCCAGACAGCAGCTGCACCCAATTAGCACAAGCCACACTGCACTTCATTCTCCTCTCCAACACCAGCAACTGCCAGCCAGGGCCTGTCTTCAGAGAGCTGAGTTGCAGCTTCATGGAACCCCTTTTCAAGATTCTAAGTTATAATCATTCCAATCTCTTTCCTTTATTCTCCAAGCCCTAGGGGAGGCAGCTTCTCCCTGCATGTACTACCTCAGTGATACTTTTCAAAAGCATTTCAACCCACCCTGTTAATAATTTTTACATTAAAATCTCTCTTTTCAAATAACTGGTATGATTTCTGTCTCCTGACTATCCCATGACTGATCTAGACACCTAGACAAATTGAAAAACTTTAGAAGTCAGATGTTGAATTCAACCCCTTAATTTCACCAGACGAGGAGGCTGAGCCCCAGAAAGGGTCAATAACTTGCCCAGAACCTCAATGCTGGCCGAAGACCTGCTGGCACTGCATTTCTGGTCTCCTGGTTCCAGGCCTGGTGCTTTCACTACTAAACCTCACTGTCCAAGGCCATGGAGGTACCAGAGAGAATAAGAAGAGCTTTTCAAATGCTGTCTTTGAAGTCTAGGAAAAGGAAGACTGAAGGAAAAATGAGCCTATCACCAGGGAAGGGAAATACCAAATTAACAATGTCTCTGGAATGTTTATGTTATTAGATTCATTTAAAATCTGTCTTTAGCAAAAGAAATTTAAAAAATACATTTGGAAAATTAGAGTGCAATGGAGTTATCAAAAATTACTTTAGTGTGAAGCAGATAAGGAACTAGTTAGAAAGCTAGAAATTCAATCATCCTTCAATTTCACTCAGCAAGCTCAGTGGCATATTAGGGAAATGACCCTAATATACTGAGATTTTTGAGGAAATTGAAAACCAGGATTGCTACTTGCAGAGTAGAGGAGGAGGAGGAGGAGGAGGGGGAGGAGGAGGAGGAGGGGGAGGAGGAGATTGAAAGGAGGAGGGATGTGGCGGAGTGGAAGAGACTTTTAGTTGGTGGTAACACAACAAAGGAAATAGAATACCCCTCCTTGGAAGAGGGAGGAGCCTGCAGTGACAGGCACCAGGCAAGAAAGATCCCAATTCTGAGACTGAGACATCTGGGCTGTGGTCCTGGCTCCATGATTACCACAGCATGACTGTGGGCTGCCCATTCAGCCTCTCTGACCATTATCGCATCTTTGTAAAATTCAGTGCTCATCTTCGCAGTTGTTAGGATGATATAGGGGAGTGGATTTAAAGTATCTAGCAAAATGCCTGGCACCAAAGTAAATGCACAATTAATAAAAGCTGCTATTGATATTATTAGCAGTACAACTTAAAATTAGGACCCTGGAAAGCCACAGGATTAGAAAAATAAAAATAAGATGGTGATATTTTAAAAACAAGTCAATCATATACGAAAGGAATATGAAGAAAGAGGATACAGAATAGCAGAGGAAACTTATTTTTAGTAGTATGCCCTTTAAATGTACCTCCCTCTCGCCTTACCTGGAGAAGGAGCCAGGTTCCAATAAAAAGCTTTTTTGAAAAATATTTTTGAAGTTTCCTCTAACAAGACTTTGAAGGGGGGGATTTTTTTTTTTTTTTTTTTTTTTTTTTGCTAACTCAGATTTCTTCAGTTCCCACGTTAAATTTTATCTCCTTAGAAAGGCATCCCTGATGTTCCAAACTAAGGCTCCACTAACTTTTTCTATAAAGGGATAGAGCATAGATATTTTACTTGTAAAATGTACTTTGCCAATCTTCTATGGTCTCTGTCACATCATATTATTATTCCTAAGTTTACAGCCCTTTACGAATGTAAAAAAAAAAAAAAAAAAAAATAGGTCACAGGTTTGTAGGCCATAGTTTGTTGGTTCCTGTTCCAAATTTCAGTTGCCCCTCATAGTCTTTTGGCAGTGTACCATTGCTTTTCCTTTGTATCGCATGTCTCTAGTTGATATTGTATATTTATTTGTTTGATATTTGCCGAACTCCTGTGACTGTAAACTCCTGGAGGAAGGGACCATGTTGATTTTGCTTGAGCAGAGTTCGCCACTGTTTCTCTAGCACAGAGGTGTACACGTAGTAGGTACTCCATTAATATTTGTTCAACACATAAAATAATATAAAAGTAATTCCTATTCACTGTAGGAAAATCTGAAGAATATCCCCCAAAACGTATAAAAGGTAAAGCAAAAATCTATTCATCATACCACCACTCAGAGACAGCTGTTAGCAGCCTTTATTTTTGTATTTGTATTCGTATGTGTATAACTACATACTGTATTTACATGATAGAAACCTTTTTCTATTGAAAGCTTCATAGTCTAGCTTTTCACTTAATAAACAACTCAGCAAAGAATATTTTTTGCATATGTCTTTGTTGGTATTTCTAGTTATTTGTTCAGAATAGATTCCAAGAAATTGAATCATGAGATCGAAGGAGATCAATAAGTTTGTGGCTCTCGAGACACAATGCCAAATATCCTTCCAGAGAGCTGGCAGATATCAGAAACCTCTTTCCAGCTTTAGAGATGCTTTTCACACCGACAGAGTATTTCCTCTCCACACCAGAGGCAGCAGGATAAGATGTACTATCAGACCGCACTGGCTTACCATGGTGACGTGAAAGCAGAGGCCCTGCGTGGGTGAGCTTCTTTATTTAGCAATTAACCAAAGACAAAGAAGACACTTCTAGCCTTTTTCTTGCTTGAATATGTAGAAATTAAATGCATTCATTATCCTGAGAGGATTATGAGCTTCTTTTTCCTGCAGCGACTCAAATATTTATTTGACTGTATGCATATGCTTCCCAGGGATAAAAATCAGCATCTTCCAACTAAACCATCTCCATTCCATCTATAATAACATCTCTAAGAAGTAATTCCTGTCATTTCCATTCCATTTATTTATTACTCAACCAAATATACCCACCTTGGAGGGTAATATTCTCTTGGATTAGCGCGTGGGATTCACAGTCCCTCAAAGTGGTAAATGTGATAAATGTTTTAACGTATATGGGAATCCCACAAAGAACTCTCACTTTGGTATTAAATCATGGAGGAACATCAGGGTATCCATTTGCACACCTTATGAAATAAGATGCATTGGGTAAGTCAGTCAGGTGCTTTGTTTATGTGGCATCCGGATGCTTGGAAACTTCTGGATGAGTAAACACTTTATTTTGGGTCAAAAAGGTTTGGCTTGAACACGTCATCTAGTGGAAACCAATCTAGAATCACCATGTTCGACTTTTCTAGTCTTTTATGGGTCCAGTAAACTCAAGTGAATGAATCTTCAGAAGTGGGTTTTGTCCATTCTCTTGGTAGTTGGAACTGTTTCCTAAATGTCACATAAGATATTTAGATACAAATGTGTAGAGGAGAAATGAAGGGACAAAAGAATTAGCACTTGTTGGTCTCCTGCCATATCTAAGATAGTATGATAGGTCACATGTATAATAATTTCAATTTGTCATTCCAACCTTGTGAGGGAGGTATTAATGGCTTCATTTAACAGATGAAGAAACTGAGGTTAAGAGATTTCCCCTCTGACCACAATTATTAAAATGTAAGTAAACTTTCCCAATATCTGATGAAAGAACCTAGGATTATAGTTGAGTGAGTCACCAATGCCCCAAATTATGACATAGCCCATGAGGAAAGATACACCAATGCTCTTCAAGGACAGCAGGGTTGGGGTGAGGCATTTGTCACTCTGCCTGAGGATGCAACATTCTCACTCGCCCTGGTCCCTCAGCTCAGGGCAAACCACAGCACAGCAGAAGAGCAAAACCACCCCTCCTGGAAGTTCTAGATTCTGAATGTGTCTAATAGGCCCAGAGGTGAGGGTCTATAGGCAGATCGGAGAGTCTGAGAGACAGAAGCCCCTTGCTTCAGCAACATTGTGTAAGGACAGAGCCTTAAATCAGGAAGAGGTTCTCTCTCCAACTATATACAGGAGAAACTGAAGACTTTGCCTGGCAGCCTAGAGACTTTATCATCACAGGAGATGAATAGCCAAGATGAAACCATGAGACAACATTCTGGGCCAAGCAGTGAGCAATGAGGGGACCCAGTCCGCAGGGTCCTGGCTGTGTCTTTGGTGAGTAGAGACATATCCACAGCCACAGTGGAAGCAGCTGCAACAGAAAGGATTTAAGACATCAGGGAGGTTTCTGGCTGGGGTTTACCCTAGCCTTGGGGCAAAGGAGTATCTGTCACTTTCCTTAATCTTCTCTCAAGCTAAAAAGAAGAGACATTAAGAAAGATTCCCTGAGGATACTGCAAGAACACTGAAATTGCCTTGTTTGCATACCACTACACTAGAGATGTTTCAGAAAAGCCACTTCCCTTTTGGTACCTCCTATCCAGAATGACTCCAGGTAAGACGGGTGAGAGGAGGTGCCATCTGGGCCAGTGGAGGTATGACACCTCTGATAGCTCTCCTGGGCACTGTGGGCATCTCAAATAGGATCATAACCCAATGAGGCTCAGAGACGCCTCTGCCATTTCACTTAAGACCAAGTTGTGGTCATTTCTAGAGGGTGGAATATTGTGTCTGATGAGATATAGGAGTAGTCCAGGGGTCTCATAAGAGGGCAAAAGCAGAAGCCAACAGGGCCCAGGCAGGTAATACAAATGGGTGATACTTCCAGGCATCCCTAATAGGGAGTGTGGTGACTGAGGAATACATGTCCATCTAAAGGGAGCAGCCACCACCTAACTTCAGTCAACTGCTACGTTACAGAAGATAGACCCTATTCCTACGGTTTCAAAAAGAACCAGAAATCTAGATTGCTAAATAAAATCTCTGAGTTTTAAAACACTACTAGCCAAACAGTAGTCTCACCTACTATTTGAGAACCCTGTGTGAAGAGATTTGTGCAGGCTTGAATAGTATGTTTAGAAAATGAGTATTCATATTAAAAAAAAAAAAATAGGCAACTCCGGGGTCAAATCTCTTAATCCTATGACAGTTACTGTTAATCTGCTATTGACCCTTTTATCAAGTATTGAGCAACCCCTGGATACTGATGTCCTATGCTCTCTCCCACTTCAGAGTCTTCACACTGCTCTTTCCTCTATCTAGAATGTTCTTTGTTCACATCTTTGCATGGCTGGCTCCTTCTCATATTTCAGGCAAAATCTTAAAGAGGCCTTCACTGACCATCCATCCTCAACAGCCTCTCTCTCCAACAGGTGGAATCGTAAAGACCAGTTAGCAGGCCACCACGTGTGTTTCAAGTGAATGACACTGATGACTTGGACCAGGTGGGTAGGTAGAGGAAAGTGGTAAGAAGTGGCTGGATTCTGGGTGCATTTTAAAGGTAGTGTCTAGAGGAAGGGTGGTAATGAAAGCAGACAATGAACATGATCCCTGAAGAAGTGAGTGGCAATACACAAGAAATTCAAGGACTGAGCACTGAGACATTCCAACATTTAAAGGCCAGGAAGATGAAGAGAGACCAGTGATGGAGAACAAGAAGGAGCAGCCAATGGGCAGCTGGAAAACGATGAGACAGAGGTAGCTTAGATGTCCAATAAAGAAAGTGCATCAAGAAGGAGAGAGTGGTCAACAGTTGCAGTTGCTGTAAATAGGTGAATAAGCTGAGGATGAGAGCTGACTGCTGAACTGAGCAAGTGAGGCCAGGAGTGATCTAGACAAGAACAGGTTTCTGAAGAGGGAAGGATTAACTCCTGCTTAAAGATGCAATGTCCTCACTCATTCATCCTACTGAAAGAGGGTTCAAGTGAGAAGAGGAAGTAAGGAACTGGGTTCAGTTAATTTTACCAGAAAGGGAATAGAAAAGACATATGTGGGATCAAGACTGAAGAAATGTGTGGTGTGCTGGTGGGAATGATTCCATACAGAGAAAAATATTGATGAAGAGGAGTTGCAAAATGATGAGGAAAAGGATTGCAAAAGTGATGTTCTGGGGAGGTGAGAGGGGATGGGATACAGGGAGACCAGTGAGCCTTACAGCTCCTCCACAGTTACAAGAATACGGGGTCAGCACAGAGGCAGCGAGGAAGGTAAGTGTGATAGCAGGAGCTGTGGAAGTTCTTCTCTGGTTGCTTCTGTTGTTCTAAGTTCAGGAGGAACTGAGTTTATTAATCCGAGAGTGAAGATGAGGAAGAGATGCTGGAAATTGGAAAATAGTAGATAAGACACAAAATAACTATCGAGGAGAGAGTGAAGGGATGAGGGAAATGAAGGATGATGGCTGGCAGCACAGAGGATCCTCTGGAGGCTCTGGCTCATGAATTTAATGAGGCCAGTGGGCAACATTGTATGTTCTGTGTTCCTGACCACCCATATGCAGCAACGGGGTTTAGGGACAGACGGAAGAAAAGTTGGATGCAACCAGGGGTGGGGAACACAGCAGAGTAAGAGAGGTGCAACGAAGCTGGTGATGTGCATGGGAAGTGACTGTGATTATGGACATGGACATTAAGCTCAGTGAGGAATGTGGTGAGAACAAGGGGGTAATGAGAGATTAAAAGGCTAAAGATTGGAGAGGATTTTAAGGAAATGACAGACCAGGATAATGGAAATCACTTATTAAAATCTCCAAGGACAATAATAGAAATACGGTTGGAATGTGACAGTGATGAACCTGGAACTAAAATTCTCCAGGAATGAGAGAGAACACATGGCCCAGGGGTCAGTGGATGACTGCAACCAGAATGTGTAGTAAGTGATAGTCTCTGATGACAAGAGATTCGAATATGAGATCTTTTAGTGAGGAGAGAGGGAGAATGGCCTGGAAATGTCCAGGGGGAGCAAGAAAAAGCAATGGTACAAGAGTGGAGGCTGTCATGGGGCAAAGAGCTAATTTTTGCATCTAAGGCTGCAGGGCTAATTAACATCCTCAGAGGAGAAGGGGGAAACATAGGGGAATGGAGGCATGTACAGTGCCATAGGGGAATGCAAATGTGGGTGGTAAGGGGTGTCCTGGCAGACATGAACCTCTCACGGTGATTGACATACGGGGATAAAGAGCATAATGAAATTAGTCCTGATCTTGGTGGCAAGGCTGGTAGTACTGGGGAGAAAAAATGCTGGGAAGCCTACCAAGAATACATTGAATTCTAGAATCTTCTTACTCCTGGCAGTGGAAAAATGGAAGTCAGAGAGAGCCATCTAGTTTTTTGTTTTGTTTTGTTTTGTTTTTTGGCTTTTTCTTTACTAAAATGTTGGCTCCATGACGGGACAGGAGGGACTTACACCTCTTGTTCATCAGTAAACAAGCCCATGAGTAAGTTGACTCTTTAAGGAGCTATTGAATAAAGTGAAAAATTTAAAATATACAAATACAAGCTCATATTTACTGTATCCTAACTGTGTGCCAGGACTGTGATGAGTCCTTTATGTGCTTTATCTTATTTAATCCTCTCAATGCTTCTGAAGGCAGGTACTAATATATTTTAATCTCAGATTAAGAAACCAAGGTTAGGGAGGTTAAGTGACTTGTGTAAGATGATAGGGTTAGTGATGTAGCCAAGATATGAAGTCAAACAGCCTACCTTTAAAAACCTTATGCCTGTGATAGACTCTGTTGGTCATGTTCCCAACAGCCTTTTTCCCTCTTCTTCCTTGCTAAGGGAACCCTGACTTTTGTTCACGTATTAAATGTGTTCAGAGAGATTGCCTCCCAAGACACACTCAACTCTAGGGGATCAATCGTAGTTAATTTAAGATGGTCATCTTCATCCACTTCTTCTTGCCAGTGATTAATCTAGGCAAGCCATAAGACTTGGTGGACACCTGCCAGATGATTGGAAAGTCATTATTGGGGGACATAGAGCTTAGAGCTATGGTGGCCATCTTGTGACCTCAACGGAACGTAAAGAGAATCGCAGACATGCCAACCTCATGCCCTGACATCAGTGAGTCATTGAACCAATTCTGGTACTACCTACTTTGAAAATTCTTGGTCAATAAATAATGAGTATCTTCATGATTCAAAGCTATTGTTACCAGAAGCCAAATGCACCCTATATACATGCTGCCTCCTAAAAAAGAAACCATACTAATGAAAGATGATCTGATTGGTTTAAATAATCATCACTTAAGAGCAAACAGCAAGACAACTTGGCAGAGGGGAAAGAATTCTGTGCCAATAGTCAGGAGTCCCAGATTCTGATCTGAGAGTATGTGACCTTGACGAAGTCACTGTCTCCTTGGGGCTCAGTTTCTTCAAGTCAGAAACGAAGGGCCTGCTAGGAGGTCTCCTTCCTTTCTTTCGCTTCTAATATTAAATGGTACTATAATTTTGTAATTCATGCCTTATACCTTATAATCTGTTATCATGTCTCCTTTCAAGGACAAGACTCCCCTTTCTAGGACCCACAGAGAGCTGAGGCAGAGAGAACAAGGCAAGGACAAAACTTCTTTGGACTATTTTCTGCACATCCCCAGCAGAGATTGATGAATGCCTCTGAGTCAGCAAAATCTCCAGTGGTGAAATAGAAAGCGTACACTCCGCACATTCAGGCAGCCCAGGCCAGCCCACACGGAGAAGAGGATGTTCACATCCAGCCTGTTCAGTGGACCCCATGGGGCATGTCAAAGGCTATTACATTTCCAGGACCTTCTATCACACCCCCTTTCTTCCATCCCTGCTAGTATTTGTGACTTTCCAGCTTTCTCCTCTGAAATTAAAATAAATCCTTTGCAAAGTGAAATCAGTTCATCTGAGCTAGTGCTGGTTAAGATTTACAAAATAAAGAGGAAGTTTACACCCACCAGACTCAAAGAGTCATTTTAGCCGGCAGTCATTAGCTCCACCGAGGACCCTAGTGTTCTCTGTCTGATAGCGTTGCTGGTGGAAGGGATGCGGGAAATTCTTTGTGCTCTGTTGCTCTGCTCCATACTTAGTGACGGATCATCTCTTGGGCCCCTGACACAAAGGATGGCAATGTCACCACTCAGCTCTCTGGCAGCCTATTCTAGGCTGACAGTCTAGCCTCAGGGATCACTGCAGACCCCTGCAGTTTCCCCTTCCAATGAAATCAGCACCCAGCCTTTTACACCCGCTAGCTAGGACACAAACAACATCCCTCTCTCACCTACGGAGATGGGCTGGTACTGACTCCAGCACCCTGATAGAGGCCAATGCCTACTTCACACTTGCATCTTATTGAAGTCATGCATTTTGCATAAAAGTTGTTTAAGGTTTTATGTGTAATGCACACCTGGAAACGTCTTCCAGGGATGGGACAGCAAGGTAAAAGAGAAGCAACAGACTTTGAAGTCAGATATAACTAGACTTTTCAAATCCTAGATCTGTCACTGACTAGTTTCTACAAGTTACTTTACCCTCTTGGAGTCTAGGTTTTCTCATCTGTTAAACAGTGAAAATGATGTTTGCCTTGCAGGTCATTATAAAGGTTAGAAATGGTATAAGATAAGATACCTAGTACAAAATGGATGCAAAGAAAGAGCTTATCAAATTGTAACTCTTGGTAGTGGTGGTAGTGGTATAATTATTATAATTTGCTTTTAAATTAGAAAAAAAGTAACACGTTATACAAGACAGTGTGAAATAATTGATTTATTCATATCAGTTTATTTTGCTTTCTATGAAGAAGTCTGTATGGGAGAAAATAAGCCTTTCAACTTCATTAATATAAAGGAACCCATAGTGACAATGAGTGGCAACACGGGATAGGAAAATCACATCAGGAACTGGAGTCCAGCACTCATCCCTTAAGGTCTCTGAGCAACACTGCCCTCATTGCATAAATACAGACTATCACTCTGCTCATCTCACAGAGTCATTTAAAGATCAAATAAGAGTGATTAGGAAAACCACCGAAAATCTATAAAGCACTGTACAAGATTTTTTAACGCAGTTCCATTTTTCCATGCTACCCAAGATATGTGCAAATATTCCAAACATCATCACAAATACATGAAGGAAGCCACGTGGGGATAGTTCCTACTTTTTATATAGCATGATAAGCAAAAACCCTGACATCTCAGCAGCTCCTACTCATACACAGTCTTTGCATAAACTACCTGGTTCTCTACTCTCGCTGCACAATAGTATCACTAGGAAGCCATTAAAAAATGCATATGCCCATGACTCATCCATAGACATTCTGGCTTAATTATTCTAGAGCAAAGTCTGTAGTTTTGGTCAGCAGCTCCTCAGGTGATTCTATTGGGCAGTCAGGATTCAGGACATTAATCTAGTGCAGTGGTTGCCAACTGGAAGTGATTTTGCCCCCCAGGGGACATTTAGCAATATCTGGAGACATTTTTGGTTGTCACAGCTAGGAACAGGGTGCTACAGGCATCTAGTGAGTAGAGGCCAGGGATGTTGCTAAGCATCCTACAACGCAAATGATAGCCCCTCAGAACACGGAATTGACCGGCCCAACATGTCAATAGAGCATGACTGAGAGGGGCCACACAGAGGACTCATTCTAAAGAAAGTCAGTAACTGACCATACTGCACAAAAATAGCTCAGCAAAATTTCTGGTCTCACATGCTCTCCAGAACCTTGTCATTTCCTCCATTAGAAGATGGAGTCTATTTCTTCTCTTCTTGAAATTGAATTGGTCTTTATTACTATCTCAACAAATAGAATTCAAGGAAATAACATGCTTGACTTCTGAGGCAAAGTCACGAAAGGCTTCTGCTTGTCTTTCTCTCTCAAGATCTCTTTCCAAGATCTGCCCCTTTGGAAGCCCTAAGCCAACAGGTTAAAAAAAATCCAGCTACCCTGGAGCTGCCATGTTGGAAAGATCACATTTAGAGATCATATGGAGATAGAGAGAGATGTTCAAAAGAAGCCCCAGCCATCTGTGTCTTCCAGTCTGAGTACCAGATATTTGTGTGCGTGAGCCCTCCGATGATTCTAGCCCCCACCTTCCAGCTGCCCCAGGCAATGTCAAGTTGGACAGGGGCCGGGTGTCTGCCCAGACTGCAGATTTATAAGCAAAGTAAATGGCATGGTGGTTTTGGTTCTATGGGGAGTATATGTGTGTTTGCTTGTTTGATATCCAATAATAGATAACCAGAATAAAGCCTCTCATGATTCTATAAAAGATCCATCTCTAAACCCTCTTCATTGGGCCACCAAGGTCAAAAGCTTACATATACTTGTACAGGGAATGAGCTTTATATGTTTCCAGCCCACACCCAACTCTGCAACTTCCACCTCCATTCTCAGTAAATATGCCAGTTTACTTAAGAATTCCTCCCATTCATTTCTGTTGCGCTTTCTGTGGTCTGGAAGATCATATTTTCCAACATGGGTCTTATGAGTCAAGGGTCTTATGAGTCTCTTTTATTCTTGGTGAAGTTTTCCATTGTGGGAGCAAATATAAGTATAAATATAGGTGAATCAATATAAATAAATAAATAACATATTTTTATTCTGATGGTTAGCAAATTGGTAGTTACTAAACATCTTTCATTTACCGGGTCTTCCGGAAGGGTGCACTTAACTATGGAAGAAAATCAACTCATTAAAGTCTTTGAAGGTGACATTGCCAAGGGAGATATTCTGCAGGCAAAGTGAACAGAATGTCCTGAGACATCCTTGCTCTAATCAATATTGAAACAACTGAGAAGTTAAAACATCAGGTTTTGCCATTGGATCAGGGAGCAAGATGAGTACTGACTAAGCATCTACTGTGTTCAGATCCTGAGAACAGTAGTTAGAGCAGAGAGCAGGGATAATTTCATTTAATTTTCCCAGCATCCTTGGGAGCTAAGAACCATCCTCTACTGCCCTGTCTTTTCTCTCTCTTTCTGTCTCTCTCTCCCCCTCTCTTTCTCTGCTTCTCCCTCTCTTTCCAGACATTGCTCTTTATTCCCAATAAAACTAAAATCTGCACAAGCTCCACATATCTTTGATTCAATCTTGATCAAAATCCAAGTAATAACTCAGAAACCGTAAGTTTTAACAAGGAGTTAATAATTTAAAGTTGTTGACACAGGTGCTTTCGTAATGGGTAGTAGGCTCTCTCCTTTGATGTTGGAATAAGCTGAAAGGCATAAAAAAAAAATAGCAGTAGACAAGTGGGGAAAGCGTCACCTTCAAAGCTAAATATCCACACTGAATCTGTATCTCACATGATAAAATGAGTGCTTTGTGTGCAAGATGTTCTCTTCGAGAGATTTTTTTTTTTAACTTAGTGGTTTAATTGTGAAATTGCTCTTAATCTTGAGAGTACAGAGCTTGCTTTTCAGTTAGCTGGCTAGGTGGTTGGTTGGTTGATTGTAGAAAAATTTATTTCTATTCATTGTGTGTTAGTTACAGAAAAGTGAATTTCCTCATAAGCTTTGTAATAGTCAACCCTCTGACTATGAAGTCACTGACTGTATTACAATAAACACAACCTGCTGTGTAAAAATGTAAATCTCTTGACGTTAAGAAGGGTTTTCTTCCTTGCATAAATTGTACAAGAAAATGGGTGGGTCCTGACGAGAATCAGCAAGTCTTGCAAGGCAACTGCCTCAGGAGAGGCACTTACAGCCTCCCCAGTCACTGCAGAGTTCATCTTCTCTGAATGGGGGCAGAGAGGTTGCTTATATTGGCAAAAAAGACTCAGAATTTAGGGGCTCAGTGTTCCCAGTTTCCTCAGTCTGCCCGCACATCCCCATGCTGACTTTCAGGATCTCATTCCTTCCCAGTCAATGTTCTCACTTTAACAGAAGACACCCTGCAAGGCTGGGAATTCAATTTTCACTGTAATTCAGCCACTCAGAGAATGAGATTCTGGGTTTGGTTTTCAGCAATCTCAGGAGAGAAGGATCTCTTTCAAGGGAAACACAGAAGCTTTCATATCCTTTATGCAGCATTTGAGCTGGGAATTTGAATCCTTGGGCTCATCCATTTCTTTCCCTACTCTGTCCTGTAACATTAGTGCTACCAGCCAAAGTCATTATACTCATTAGTTTGACAAAAACGTTGGAAGGTATCATGTACTTGGTCGCCCAGATTCTTGCCTATTTTAAGTATTTGATTAGATGTATCTAGTGATATTTTATGTATCTTCATTGCCACATCACAACATGGACTATGAGTGCTTTCTTTACTCCTAGAAATAGAGTCAAAAGGTTCTTTAACATGGAATCAACATAAGTGCCCATCAACATGGAGATTGGACAAAGAAAAGGTGGTGCATATACACCATGGAATACCACATAGCCATAAAACAGAACGAAATCATGTTCCTTGCAGCAACATGGATGCAATTGGAGGCCATAATCCTAAGTGAATTAATGCAGGAGTAGAAAACCAAATACTGCATGTTCTCACTTATAAGTGAGAACTAAATGTTGGGTATTCGTGGACATACAGATGGGAATAATAGGCACTGGGGACTACTGGAGAGGAGAAAGGACTGAAAAACAGCTAGGTTCTTTGCTCACTACCTGGGCAATGGGATCCTTTATATCACAAACCTCAGCATCATACAATATATCTACGTAACAAATCTGCACATGTACCCACGGAATCTAAAATAAAAGTTGAAATTAAATTTTAAATGTGAAAAATTCGAAAGGAACTACTGCTATAACAATATATCATGCTCAAAAATAAGTTTATTTTTGAAATCTTTAAATCTAATCAGATTAGAAAGACAATTCCAGAAACTCCAGAACCAATGCAGAAAACTCATCCTCAAAATTCTGCTCCTCTAGAAGCACTCTCAGTACCAAAATCACTGGGGTAGAGTGATCATCCTAAACCACAGGCCCCATCTTATCACCTCCTTCCTCAAAGGCATATTTCATAGCTCCCCATTAAACAGTTCTCCATTGCCAGTGGAATCAACTCCACACTCCTAAACACGGCAATTGCATATGCCTGCTAAGGGAGCCCTTCATTTTAAGTTTATTCTATTTCTTCTGAGCTTTTTTTTTTTTCACAAAAGCATCAAGTAATCAGTCTATCCTGAAGAATTACATGATCTAAACAGTATAAATAAGAAAACCGATATAAATCAAACACAGAAAGAAATACATGGACATTGCCAGTGGTGGATTTCACCATCATGAGTGAGGAGGTATTTACTGAGGACATATTTTGTGCCAGACAAGTGACCCGCCCCCCTCCATGCCACCTCCTTCTGAGACACAGAGTGGCTTCTCTTTTTAAGAACTGACAATGAATTTAGGCCTAAACAAAACATGGCTCATGAATCAAATATTCTGCCCTGATGCTCGGCTAGAATTGCATATAAAACAATCACGGGATAATCTTTCATGACAGCAGAGTAATATATCTATCTCTGGGCTGCCATGAAAATTCAGCTCACAATTTATTCTAATGAATTTGCCCCATCTGACATTGCTCTGTGTTCTCCGTGCGGCTGGCACAGACACCATGCCCCAGGGGTCAACTGTTAAGTTCTAAATCACTTTCTGAAAGGTATAACTCCCAGAGTCTTTTCACTGCAGATGGCAAGAAACTAACAGCCAATAAAATACACAAGTCGCTGGATCCTTCCAAGAAATCAAAACTCTTCAGGCAAAACATAGAACTCTTGCCTGAAAGGGAAGCTCACATTCATAGGCATGAAGGTAAGGAATAGCCCACAATTCCAGGTTGAGGCGCTTATTTGCAATTATGAAAAATTGGTGACGATTTATTAAATGCAGGCAGAAAAGCATGGAGTTGGTTTGTCTTATGTATCGCCAATATTGTCATCCTATAGGTTGGTGCAAAAATAATTGTGGTTTTTGCCATTTAAAAGTAACTCCAGGGAGACAAGGCTCTCACATTCAAAAAATGAATTATCTTTAAATCTAATCAGATTAGAAAGACAATTCCAGAAACTCCAGAGCCAATTCAGAAAACTCATCCTCAAAATTCTGCTCCTCTAGAAGCACTCTTAGTACCAAAATCACTGGGGTAGAGTGATCATCCTAAACCACAGGCCCCATCTTATCACCTCCTTCCTCAAAGGCATATTTCGTAGCTCCCCATTAAACAGCTCTTCATTGCTGGTGGGATCAACTCCACACTCCTAAACATGATAATCCGTTGCCAGTGATGTCATTTGTAAGAACCAAATGGCTTACCCTGCCACATAGCCTTTAGCTTCCTAAGTTTAGTCATTTCTTTGGGTGATTTTTCTTTTACATACCAGAAAAAGCATAATTATCACATAAAAGGTTAAAATACATGTGGATTCACTCATCAACCACCTAAAATTGTGGAATCTCAGAAGAAAGACTTCAGATTGGCCCAAGGTCACACAATCATTAATAGGGCAATTGCAAAAACAAATCTCCTAATTCTAGAACCACTCCCCCAAGCTCAAGCTCTATCCCTTTACACTGTCTTTGTTTCCTTCCTATCTGAATAAAAGTGGTAAGACTGAATATTGCATTGCACGATTATATTGTGGTGTTTGTATTTAACATCTCTGTGTGACCTCCATTTCTGCCATTAGAATAAAACTCATTGAGTGCCAGGACTTTGTCTCCTTGTATTGCTATAAACCAGAGGAGTACCAGGCGTGTGGTAATGTTCAATCATTTTTTAAAAGAATGGATGAAGACTTTAATTAACAAATGAATGCCTTCTCCTTCATTGAGAGTTGAAAGAGACCAACTGCTGGACACCAGGCAGGGTTGAGCCTTCAATGTCAACAACATACTCACAGACCTTTTTCTTCCCCAAGTGAGACAGTTCCAGATGAGGATCCAACAAAACATAATGCTCAAGAGAAGTAAACTTTCATCTTTCTAAACGCTCAGAAAAATAGGACAGCAGCACCCAGATATTTTTGTCACCTGGCCAAGGGATATTTATTTTCTGAACTGATTCATTAATTTCCAGGAAAAAAATAACAAAATATCCTATGATTTGACACTTGAATTTGGGAATGGAGATTTCTCTTACTGAATTCCTTTCCTGGGTCATCAAGTAGAAGTCTAGTGTAAAGACATCACTTTCAGAGAGTTTCTTTTTCTTTTCTTTTCTTTTTTTTTTTTTTTTTTTTTTAAATGAGACGAGTTGTCACTCTCTCACCCAGGCTGGAGCACAGTGGCACAATGATAGCTCACTGCAACCTCCGCCTCTTGGGCGCAAGCAATCCTCCCACCTCAGCCTCTCGAGTAGCTGGAACTACAGGCATGCACCACCATATCTGGCTAATTTCTTTTGTATTTTGTAGACACGGGTTTCACCATGTTTCCCAGGCTGATCTCAAACTCCTGGGATCAAGTGATCCTCCCACCTCGGCCTCCCAAAGCACTGGGATTACAGGCATGAGCCACCACACCCAACCAGAGAGTTTCTTTTTAAAACAGAGAGAGGATGGGGAAAGAGAGATCTGAGTTAGCAGCACTCAAACATAAACAGCCTTTTTACCAGCTGAGGTAGGATAGCTTGACCTTAGAAGTCTATCATAAAAAACATTGGCTGAAAGAAATTTGCAGTCTCACCTGAGAAAATCTGTTCCTGAATCATTATCAAGCAATGAGTTTAGTAATAATAACAACCACAATTAACGATGTTAACTAAGATATCTTGAGCACTGATTAGGTCCAGGTACTGTTTTAGCCATGTTAAATGGATTAACCTCATTTAATTCCCCAAAAAAATCCTATGAAGTAGATACAATTATTGTCTCCATTTTGCAAACAAGGAAACCAAGGCACAGAGAAGCCAGGCAACTTGCCCAAAATCACGCTACTAAGAAATGGCACAGCAAGGACTCAAACCCAAGCAACTGGCTCCAGAGCCACACTGCTTCATCATCTCACCGCAGGTATAGTTCACTGCAAATGCCAGAAGGCAGAATGGCAGAATATAAAGTAACAACAACTAATCGTTGTTGAGGGGGCACCAACTGCTGGTTGCTTTACACCTACATTATCTCATTTAGTCCTCACAGCACTGTATTACTGCTCTTATTCTACAGATGGAAACACCAAGAATTAGAGGAGTCATCACTTGCCCAAGGTCACTAGCAAATCGATGACATATAGGACACACCCAGTTGCCTAGAGGTTGGACTCCAGTACCCACATCATTATCAGCACACCATGCTCCCTTTCTGCTGGAAGCAGTCTGGTGTTCCAAGCAATCTATAAGGTGCTTGATGACACAGACAGTGGCCTGTGCATGGCATGACCTCTTTCCCACAAACCAGGCATGAGAGAAGGGCAGTGTGATGTGGCAGAACGGGCCCAGACTTTTAAGTCAAATAGACCTGGGGTCAAACCCCTGCTTGACACTTACGAGCTATGTGACCTTAGATAAAACTCTCTGAATCTGGG
The DNA here is from genome assembly GCF_008728515.1 of Papio anubis. NCBI lineage: Eukaryota > Metazoa > Chordata > Mammalia > Primates > Cercopithecidae > Papio > Papio anubis. The sequence goes on from NC_044982.1 coordinate 97,769,069, forward strand.
TCTGCATGTTTACACTGAAGGACAAAGATCATCTAGCTGACATGGTGACTCTGAAGGTTCCATGTGACCGTGTGTGAAAATTCTGGCCTCATGAAATCCTCAAATCATCCAGCCTCCTGGATCCATTTAGACATTCATTTTCTTGACCACAAAGAGGGTCCCATGAGTGCACAGGAAGTCCATCTATGTTCAGAGGGTCTGCCTTCTCCTCTTGGGCTGAGTCACAGCATCTTCTGGGCAGACACTAAGAGCAAAATTACAAAAACCTGGACTCCCCAGATTAAGACCATGTTCCCGCAACTCCCAGCATTTGCCCTAAGAGCCAGCAAGGGCTGCAACCATACTGCAGCTCTGTTAATGAGGCTGCTAGGCACCACGGTGCCAGAGAGACCAGCAGGGCATGAAATCATTACCGACGTTGCCAATTTGGACTCACAGGGACCCAGGGTTTCAGTTGGGAATGCTGCAAAACAAATTAATGTCTTGGAAATGTTTACATCAGTTGGAGATGGTTTTGTTTTGTTTGGGGTTTTTGGTTTTTATCGGTTGTTTGTTGGTTGGTTGGTTGGTTAGTTTTGTCCTTTAAAAAAAATCTACTATTTATACTTAAAAGCAGGTAGTAGAAATTTTTAATATGAAAAAGAACTACACTAAAATTATATTGGTGTTTAAAAACTCTAGGTAATATCCTTGCTTCTCAACCCCTTCCATCTGTTTGCATATACTCTGTCTCTTTTGGTGCCCTCATGATTATATCTGACATAGTTCTAATCATTTTAAATGGCCCTTTAGTTAAACACAAATGTGTAAAACCATTTTAAAAAGTCCCCAGGAACAATTCTTTATGCAGATGTCCTTTATTTGATATCTCAGTTTTATTTACAGTGGCCCTAATTCAGGGGATTGCAAACTGCAGCCCGCAGGCTAAATCTGGCCCACTGACCATTTTTTTGTAAATAAAGTCTAATTGGAACACAGTCACGCCCATTTGTTTACATGTTGTTCAAAGCTGCTATTGTGCTACCGTGGCAGAGTTGAGTGGTTGTGACAGAGACCATCTGGGTCTGCAAAGTCTACAATATCTACTATCTGGGTCTTTACAGAACTGTTTGCTAGCTGTTGTTCTATAGCAAATATTGGGGATCTGAATTGCACCAGGTATTTCATAGAGACTGTCCCTACAGTAACTAAATAATTCTCTGTGTTTGTTAATGTCTGTTTGTTCAACTACATGCAAATTATCTGAGAGACAAAAGGTTTTTTCTTCTCAGGTCCTGAGCACAGAGTCTAGCATAAGGTAAATCAATAAAAAAATATTTGTTGAATGAAGGAGCTGAATTGCTAGATAGATTTTGAGCTCTTCAGGGTCACAAGCATGTCCTGGTCTTGAATGAGAACTTGACTCATAGTTCTCAATAACTGCATGTTTGCTGCACAATTAATTCCATGGACTCTAAGTTTAGAGGCTAGATATGTTTTGCAGGACATTTGGTGACTAAAGACAAATGCTTGTCCATATGATGATGAATCTTTTCTACATCACACCATTTGTGCATATCCTCTCTCTAATTTCACAAATCGTCTCTGCCTCAGCCTGATGCTGATGCTTGGCTCTGATGATGCTGATCTCTTAATTGATTTGCAAAGCTGTTCCTCTATCCTGCAGAATCCATCTGTGCTTCACAGCATGGTTCCCAACAGCCTGCAGGGACTCCACTGGTGTGCTCAAGTCCACCATTCATCCCCAGGGTATGTGGGCATTCAGCCTACTAACATTTATGTACATGAGAAACCAGGAACAGACACCATCAGATTCTGGAAAGACACAGAGAGAAGAACCAAGTGGAAGACACCAGCCAGAGGTCTCTTCCCAAATATATTTGTCATTTGGACATGGAAGAAGGTTTAATTTGCCACTCCCACATTTGCCACTCCCAAAATGTATTTGTCATTTGGACATCGAAGAAGGTTTAATAAGAAGAAGAAAGAAATCTGACTCTCAAGGAGGCAACAAGATCTGGAAAGCAAACTAAGAGCTCAGAAGTCAGATAGACCTCAATAGAAATCTAAGCTCCAAGACTTATTAGCTGTGCAAACTTAAGCCAATCAATTGATTTCTCTAAGATAAAAATTCCTTAACAGCAAAATGGGTACATTGTGATATATTTAAAGTGCCTAATAGGGACAGATACTACATAAATTTTACTTCTCCTTCCCTTTCATTGGAGGGATCATTGGAAATTTCCACTTACCTAGCATTCCTTTTTTGGAACTGGACAGACACATGTCCTTCTCTGCACTGGGCAGGGCAAAACTCACCACGAACACTTCCACTCCATCGGCCATCAGGGCCAAACCTAAGACGAAAAAGAGGATCCACTGGAAGCGGCCATGGCCACACTCATCCATGATGGTCTCGTACTGGTGGGCCAACTGCTCCTCATCTTCCAGCCTCTCAGCCATCAGGTCTGTCTGGCCCCGAAGGCTGTCCATTCTGGAGGGCGCCATCTTGGCCTGCTTGGCCTTGACATCATCTGGGTGAGGGATACCCTGGTACTCGCCCTCATAGATCTCGTCTTCCTCATCATGACCTTCGGTGACATCACTCTGTGCATCTTCTTCTGGGTTGGACTCATTGCCACGGTAATAGCCATCACTGGGGGCATAGCCCCCATAGTTGTCCTGATACTTGTAGTCATCCATTCCTTGGTTCTGCGACTGCTTGGTTGTCACTTGAGCTATATCCCTCGCTCTGTGGTAGAGGTTTGGGCTATTTCAATAACCATCATTCATTATGTAGTTCAAATGTGAAATATGTTCATGTGACTTCTTAGGTGAAAGTCACACTCATTTTCTCACCCCTTTATCTCTCAAATCAACCAGATTTGTGCAAAGACAACCTAAATATCCTTTTGTACTCGATATCTATTGGAAGTCTGGAAAGTTTCAAGCTCTGGTCTCCTTTAGAGACTCAGAAGTGTTGTGTTGGGAAGTGTTGATTAGAAATGGATCTAGCTGTTTTTCTTGACAGGGACTTGGCAGACTGCGTGCTGGCCTGATTTGTCCTGCCACCGAAGATTATGCCCTGAGAACAGAGAGAAGGGATAGAGAAGAATGTTACAAAAGGTTGAAATTCTAACAAAATACTCTCAGAATTAAGCCAATATATTCGGTAATGCCAATGCCTCATGTGTAAGGTGGGGAAAATCTTGATCAGAGATTCAAATTTCTATCAACTGAATGAGGATTGAGTCAGTGAGGCTGGAGGCTAAGGGAGAAGGAACCGTGGTCAGAGAAGCCCTTTGAAGCTCTAATTGACCCATGAAAGAGGTCAAATCTTATGCAAGTTAGAAGAAATACCTAATGTAAATGTCAAGTTAATGGGTGCAGCGAACCAACATGGCACATGTATACATATGTAACAAACCTGCACGTTGTGCACATGTACCCTAGAACTTAAAGAACAATAATAATAAAATTTAAAAAAACTAAAAATCTTATGCAAGAATGGAATATAAAGTGGTCAAGGGATTTTCACTCTAAGATAATTTTGTGTTATGGATTTTCTATTAGAACTTATCAAGCCTTTGGCAATAGTGGAGGTTATTAGAGCTCAGTTTCTGCTATGAAAATGCCAGCTTTTCTAACTTTGTCATGAAGTGGCTGTACAATTTAACATCTAGAAATGTATGGCAAAATAAATAAATAAATAAATAGCTGGAAACATTTTTCTTGAGTCCCAGCTTACTTTTGAGACTCAGCATTGTGTTTCAAAGACCACTCTGTCCTCACATGAGGCTTAAACAGGCAGCAACAGGGGCCTGAGGATACAGCCAGATGACCTGGGTCTGAAACTCAATTCTGCTGCACAATGGACCACGCGACCATGCACGCATCTTTCCGAGCCCCAATTTTCTCATGTATAAAATGGGATAACAACAGTACTTATTCAAAAGGTTGTGCATAAAGTGCTTAGAATAGTGCCTGGTCTGCACAGGTAAATACTATTTAAGCCTTGACATGAGTGCTGCTTTTTTTTTTTTTTTTTTTTCCTAGTTCCATTTCTGGACACCAGGAGGCAATGTTGTCTAGAGTCAAGATCTCATCCTATATCCCAATTCCAGTCAGAGTCCCTCTGTTGACTCCTTTGCCCAGTGGATTCTCATTGTGCCTAGAATCTCAGGTTTCACAAGGCTTGGGGCCACCATTTATCATGGCCTACCGTGTGCCAGAGAGTGTGCTAAGTGTATCACATCTCTTATCCGTAATTCTCACAACAGCAAAGAAAGAAAAAAAATCTGTATCTTCATTTGAGAGATAATCAAATTGTCTCAGAGTGGGTTAGTAACACGATCAAGGTCACAGCACTAGGACCAGGTCACCGGTCCCAAAGCCAACTCTTTCCTCATGCTTCTCAAATGCTATCCCGAGGGACTCACATTAAATCACCTGGGGAGCTTTAAAAATACAGATTCCCACGGTGTAATGAAGAAGGGCTGATTCAAGCTCAGAAATCCAAATTTGCACACAGCTCTCTCCAAGTGGCTCTGAGGCCCCGCCTCACTGAGTCAGGTGAGTGGAGTCAGGTGAGTGGAGTTAGCCCCCCTCAGGACTAGGCGTCAGCCCCTCCTACACCCCCTACCCCACCCCAGTGCTCCCAGCTGCTAGACCCTTGATAGGGATGATGCTCGGACCTCCATACATTGAGGCTGCCAGAGACTCATGCCCCAGGTCAAACTACCTGCCGACAGTACAGACCCCATCAACCTTTACAGGCCTCCCTGTCACACCTGAAATCCACTGTCCTTTTAGCATGCTCAGCAGATGTCACCTCACAAAGGATTGGACACACTTGTCCTCACCATGGCTACTTGACTCCTCCCTTTGCCCACAGACCATCCCTGGGCCATCTGCCCCACACCTGCTTCCTGGCCCTCCTAGTCTTCAGCCCTGGACAGACTCCAGGACTGAAACCCATCTGACTCAGACAACACAACGCATTTCCTTCTGAGAGGATGGAAACCAGTGGTTCTCAAACATTGCAGGGTGAAGCACCACTCAGAACATGGGCAGATCAACAGAAATGCCAATTCCAGGACCCCTCCCTGAAAGACACTGAATCTGCAGGATGGGGGCAGGGCCTTGCAATCTGCATTTTCCACAAACAACACCGGGAATCCAGGACTGCACTTTGAAAAACAGTGCCAAAGAAGCCAGCAACAAATACTTACTAAGAAATGATTTGCACTCTACTCTTTCTGATTTTTCACCATCTCCAGTAAATAAATTTCTATTAGACCATGTTGGCTTGAACCATGTCAGGTTAATATTCTAAATCTGTTTTTATTACATCTATTTAGGGACCACCAGAGGAATATAAGTCACATGTAAACAGCAGGAGAGTTTGCAGAGTGCTATAAAAACAGGGAAAGAACACCAATTGACTGAGACCTGGTGTGTTGTTTCCATCCCGGGGGCCCTATAACAACGTCGTGAACTAGAAGTGATAGACTTACAATTCCAAAAGTACTTGTGGGACTCACCACTCAGGACAAAGGTTCTGGGAGTTGCTTTGCAGAAAGAAGAGGATCTTCGTCAAAACTAACTCCACTCACCTGATCCAGTTAAAAGAACTGCTGTGAATGTCCAGTGCAGTGGAGGGAAGGGGAATCACTGTCCAGTGATTTTTCATTTCTATTTCATTTAAGAAATAGAACTATTAATCATTTTCAATGGTACTGGCTGAATTGTGTCTCTATAGCATGAAGGTATGTTGAAATTCTGACTGCTGGTACCTCAAAATGTGATCTTATTTGGAAATAGAGTCTTTACAGAGGTGATCAAGTTAAGATGAGATCATTCGGATGGGTCCTAATCCAATATGACTGGTGTCTTTACAAAAGGACACAGAGACAGACATGCTCAAAAGAAAGACAATGTGAAGACCCAAGACAAATGCCATCTACAAGCCTAAGGCTTCCCAACCTGCAACAGATTCTCTCTCACAGCTCTCAGAAGGAATCAACGGTGTTGACACCCTGATTCTGAACATCTAAGCTCCAGAGTTATGAAACAAATAAATTTCAGTGGTTTAAACCATCCAATCAGTAGTATTTTTTATGACAGACCCAGGAAACTAATACATTCAACAAGTCTAGTGTTTATCAAATAACAAAATCAAACAGCTATGATAAAACAACCACAAGTGCAACTGCACTGAGTACTGAGGTGAGCATTTTATAAGCAATACCTCATTTATTCTTACAGTCAATAGTAAAACAAGATTATTCTCTCCATTTCACAGATTAAGAAACTGAGGACTAAGAAGATTGAAGAATGTGCCCAAATTAACACAGAGAATCAATATCGGGCTTGGATTTGAAATCCACGTTCAAACAGAATATTAGGGATGATGATACAAAGTGAAAGAAACGAAGATGCCAAGAATATAAGTCAAGGTCACACGCTGAGTCGCTGGTAGAGCTCACATTGACATTGAGCTTCCAACTCTTTGGTTAGGGTTTGCTCACCCATCCTCAACAAACATGTCCTGGGATCTTGATGCTGAAGCATTACAGGAACTGTGACATGACTTGATCCCCATTCTCAGAAGATTTACCCCTCATGAGAGAGTTAGACTAAAACAACACAAAGCATCATGCAGTAATAAAAATTACAATCTCGATTATTAATAACAGTATCTTCCATTTATTGAATACTTGCCTTGAGGCTTTGTGCCAGCTACTGTTCTAAGTTTACCATGTGCTTTACATCTTTTAACCTGCACAAGAACTGTGTGAGGTGGGACTATTATTGTGCCCATTTTACAGAAAATAAGACTGAGACCGAAGAACTCAAATAGTATCTGCTGAAATAGTATCCTAGAGGTAGTGGGGATGTCCAAGGGCAGGAAAGGGCTCAGAGAAACAAACAATGGAGAGGAAGGCATGGCAGGCTGGAGGACAAGGCTACACAGAGGCATGGAGGCAGGATGGCTTTGCTTGTCTTGGCAGCAGTGAAGAGGCCAGGTGGCCTACAGCAGTTGATTCAAGAGTGGGAGGTTATGGGAGATATGATGCGGAAGGAAATAGAAGTCAGTGTGAATACACTGCTCAGGATTTGAAATTTTCTTTGAGAAAAGAGAGCCAGTGAAGGTTGTTAAACTGGACACAGCAGTACAGTGCAGCAGGGCAGGGCTCTGGAAAGATCCTTCTCATGGGGATGTGCTCCTGGTTTTTAATAAAAATTCTAACAACAATGAAACCAGGTAGAAGCTTTCATGTATGCATGTGTGTGTGTGTGTGTGTGTGTGTGCACACGCGCGTGCACACGCACGCACGCGCACGTGTGTGTACATGCTTGGTAATAGTCCAGAGCAGAGGTGAGGTCTGGACCAAGGGGGTAGCCGTGGGGCTGGAAGGATAGACACAAGAGGACTCCCACAGGAGAACACATGGTGCATTTCCTATTAGGTGAGGAGGAAAGGCCGAGAGTGACTAGAACAATGATGACCCTAACGAGCCAAATTCTGGACTGGAAACCTTTCCAGCATCCTATATAATTCCTGTGTAATTAAGATTTTAAAAAATGTTTTTTCAGGCTGATCCACCTTTTCGGTATGATTGTGGGACGTACAACAGAGACTCTGGTCTCAGAGGGTCCAGGTTCCAATCCTGACTCTGCCACATCTACTACCTGCATGCAAGCTACTAACTGCTCTGTGCCCCAGTTTCCTCATCTGTAAAATGGTTAGAGTAGGGTCATTGTGAGAATTCAGTTGAGATCATCCATGAAGAGTGCTCAGCACGGTGCCTGGCACAGATGTGATCAATTTAAATCTCATCTAATAGCTATTATTGTTGTTGTCATCATAATTATTGTCTGGACATGGGGGCTCACACCTGTAATCCCAGTACTTTAGGAGGCAGAGGTGGGAGGATTGCTTGATTCCAGGAGTTTGAGACCAGCCTGAGCAACATGGTAAAATTCTGTCTCTACAAAAAATACAAAAAGTCAGCCAGGCGTGGTTGTGCACACCTGTAATCCCAGTTCCTCAGGAGGCAGAGGACGGAAGATCAATTGATCCCAGGAGATGGAGGTTGCAGTGAGCCAAGATCATGTCACTGCACTCCAACCTGGGTGAAAGAGATCCCCATCTCAAAAAATAAAATAAATTAATAAAGATTAAAAATAAAATAAAAATTATGATTATTATCTAAGTATTAGCAATTAAAATGTAGCCAAGTTCTAAGCTCGAGCCCAGCCTCATGCCCCATGAGATTTGGGGCCCATCAGGACCGGGCTAGGAAACCAAGTACAGAGAAAAACAAACTAACATTGAGTTACTCATAAAAACAACTACTTCCCATGCTGCTAACCTCTTAAGCATCCTCCTTTAACTTTTACATTCTATTAGCCTCCACATCTATGCTATATGACTCAAAATCATTGTGCAGCAAACTCTTGCTTGTTACTAAATATCACAGAGAACAAAGTTAAATATAATATTATAATCAAATGATGTAATGCTTCCCAAAATCTGTTCTGTAGAACATTAGGCCTTTAATATTCTCATTTCAGTGAAAAATAGAATTCCAAGAGCAAGTAAGTTTGGGAAACACAGCATCTTCTATTCACTATTCTCTTTTGGAAATTCACAATGCACACTGCTGTATTAAAGGCCATGAGAAGGCCTGAATAAAAACCTGCTGAACACCACAGTAAGATACCACTACACATCCATTAGAATAGCTCTAATCAAAAGACAGACAATAGCAAATGTTGGCTAGGATGTGATGAACTGGAACCCTCAGAAACTGACAGTGGGCATGTAAAATAGCCTTTGGAAAATAGTTTGGCAGTTTCTTAAAATGTCAAACATACATTTACCAAATAATCCAGCAGTTCCATTCTGAGAATCTACCCAAGATAAATAAAAATATATGCCCACACAAAGACTTCGACACAAATGTTAATAGCAATATTATTTATAATTGCCCCAAACTGGAAACAGTGCAAATGTCCACCAGCTGATGAATGGATAAACCAAATGCAGTGCAATGGAATACTGATTAGCAATAAAAAAAGAAACAAATTACTAATACAAACTACAACCTGGGTGAACATTATGTCAAATGAAAGAAGCTAAACACAAAAGACCAGGTGTTGTATGATTCCATTTATATGAAATATCCAGAATAGGCAAATCCATAGACAGAAAGTAGATTGGTGGTTGCCCAGCGCGGTGGATGACAGTGGGGAATGAGTGTAAGTAAACTTGAGGGAATTCAGGGGTATGGGGAGGGTGTTGATGGGAATGTTCTAAAACCGGATTATAGTGATGATTGTACAATTCTATGAATTTACTAAAAATCATCGAATTGAACACTTACAATGAGTGGATTTTATGGTATATAAAATATACCTCAATAAAGCTGCTGTCCCCACCACCCCCTCCAAAAAAAACCTATTTAACCTAGTAAAATCAGTATTTCCCACTATCATGGGCTTCTTTTTCATTGGAATCCTCATTGACATCCATGGAATACAGGCTGTTCTAAATAAAGATTTTTTTTTCACTAGAATATAAGCTCCATTCATCCCAGGATTTTGTCATGTCTTGAGAACCCATTTGGCAAGCATACTGGAGTCTATCTGCATGAGGGACCAAGAGTTTCCTACTGGAAGAGAGAATTACAGAGCACATCTTGGTCATAAGCCCAGTGGATTACTGCTGAAAGGAAGGATAATTCTGAACCTTTTCACCAGGCTCTGTCCAATCTTGATGGTGTATCAAGAGCCCAGAATGTGCCCAGGTGCAGTGGCTCATGCCTGTACTCCCAGCACTTTGGGAGGCCAAGTTGGGTGGATCACCAGAGACCGGAAGTTTGAGACAAGCCTGGGCAACATGGAGAAAGTCCATCTCTAAAATACGTACAAAAATAAGCCGGATGTGATGGTGCACACCTGTAGTGCCAGCTACTAGGGAGGCTGAGGTGGGGAGGATGACTTGAGTGGCTTGAACCCGTGAGGCGGAGATTGCAGTAAGCATACCACTGCACTCCAGCCTGGGCAACAGAGAAAGACCATGTCTCAAAAACAAAGAAAGAAAAGAGAGAGAGAGAGAGAAAGAAAGAGAGAGAGAGAGAGAAAGAAAGGAAAGAAAAGAAAGAAAGAAAGAAAGAAAGAAAGAAAGAAAGAAAGAAAGAAGAAAGAAAGAAAGAAAGAAAGAAAGAAAGCCTGCCTGCCCAAAATGTAGCAACTCTGCTGTGAACAATAATAAAAGATGGTCCCCTTAGCCAAGATACCAGTATCCTCAGGGCCCACCCATGGAGAGCTGAGCACATCTGGTAGTCCTTTTAGCAGGAGTCAGTAGCATCTGTGACTTGAGTTGCAGTCAGCTTTGACAAGAGATTCACCCCAATGAGTCAGGGCAGAAGAAGAAAACGGCAGACATCCCATGCTTAGAAGGACAGGACACCCTTGGGTGCTCCTGGAACTATTTGGTAGGAATTTGGTGGACACTGAGGCATTATAGGGATAAAGTCCAAGAAAATGTTATTTGAGAACCTTATTATAATTCTATTTTATATAAAGAAAGAGAAGAGTCAACACACTCAGATGGGTACTAATGAGATGTTCACATGTGTTAGCTTTGTGAAAAGGGGTGAGGCTCCAGACACACTCCCCCAAAATTTGGCACCTTGGCATTTGAGAAAACAGCAGAAGCGGGAGGGGCTTTTTTTGGTTTTTTTGAGACGGAGTTTCGCTCACAGCAACCTCCGCCTCCCGGGTTCAAGCCATTCTACTGCCTCAGCCTGCGGGATTGGCTTTCGATCTTTCCCCTTGCCCTTCTCCCCTGAAGCAGATTGTAAAAATGTGTTCTGACTTTCCTTTAAAGTAGGTCATAAAATCTTCATTCCAGCGGTGCCCACCCTATACCTAAAGGAAAAGAATATCCTTATCTCTGAAGACACAGGGACACAGTGATGAAACTGAGCAGACAGGCCTTGGTAAACTCCCCCGGCTCATTCTCATGAGACCATGCCCTTTTGTCCTCCAATCATACTGCTGCACAACTGTCCAGAACAATAAACGGTTCTCCTGGTTTTTGGGGGAGTCTTCATTTCTGAAGGCTCCCATGTCACATAAAACTCATATTAAATAAATTTGTATGCTTTTCTCTTGTTAATCTGTCTTTTGTTATAGGGGTCTCAGCCATGATCCTGGCAACAATAAGAACAAATACCTTTTACTTTAGCTCCCATCCTAATTGAGATAGTCATAGCAATAGTGAGTACTAAGCGAGGGCACGTGACTCCATACAAAGTAGAGTCTGTTGTGTTAGAGAAAATCCACTGGACAACTGGAGAGAGGACCTGAATCATAGTCCCATTCCTGCCATAAAGGCATTGAGGGAGCCTGAATGAAGTCACTCACCTTCTGGGGTTCTCAGCTCCTCGCCTCTCAATCAAGGGATTGTTTTGGATGATTTCTAAGACCCTGTCTAGCCATCTGACTCAATATTTTCTCATATATCTGTGAAAATGCTTTGAAGTATCTAAGTAATATATAATAACAGTATTATTATTATGTTAGAATATGACAGGATAATGTTTCTTTTGAGTTAAGAGCAACATTTACAAACTGATTAGCCATTTGTTTTGGCAATTTGGTGGCTGTTTATTCTTTTATTATTATTATTATACTTTTAAGTTCTAGGGTACATGTGCACAATGTGCAGGTTTAGAACATATGTATAAATGTGCCATGTTGGTGTGCTGCACCCATTAACTCATCATTTACATTAGGTATTTCTCCTAATGCTATCCCTCCCCCCTCCCCCTAAACATTTAGAATTACTCCAAGAGGTCCCATGGCATTGCACACGTATTTCTATTATCACATTATACTGGAATTATTGGCGTCTCTTTGTTTATGTGTCTCTCTCTGCCAGGAGATTGTGGGCAGGTCCAAGATAGATAAAGCACTGAATTTTACTTATCTTTGAGTCGCCAGAACCAAATAGAGTCTTGAACATAGAAGATTCTCGAAAAATGTTTGCTCAATGAACACAGTTAATTGTTATTCAGGGTCGGGCGCGGTGGCTCACACCTGGAATCCCAGCACTTTGGGATGCTGAGGTAGGCGGATCATTTGAGGTCAGGAGTTCAAGGCCAGCCTGGACAACATGGCGAAACCCCGTCCTCACTAAAAATACAATACTTAGCCGAGCATGGTGGCACATGCCTGTAACCCCAGCTATTCAGGATGCTGAGGCAGAAGAATCACTTGAACCCGGGAGGCAGAGGTTGCAGTGAACTGAGATTGTGCCACTGCATTCCAGCCTGGGCAACAAAGTGAGGATCTGTCTCCAAAAAAAAAAAATATATATATATATAGAGAGAGAGAGATAGATAGAGATATATATATATATATATAGTTACTCAGTGCCTCGCTGAAGTTGAAAATGGCCCATGAGACAGAATGTCCCTGCCTTGAGTGAATAGACGAACTGGTTTAATGTTATGCTTTACTTTTGCTAAAAAAATAAAAATACAAGTTAAATTGCCAGGCGCAGTGGCTAGCACTTTGGGAGGCCGAGGCAGGCAGATCACCTGAGGTCAGAAGTTTGAGACCAGCCTGACCAACAAGGAGAAACCCTGTCACTACTAAAATTACAAAATTAGCCGGGCATGGTGGCACATGCCTGTAATCTCAGCTACTCGGAAGGCTGAGGCAGGATAATCACTTGAACTTGGGAGGTGGAGGTTGCCATGAGTGGAGATTGCACCATTGCACTCCAGCCTGGACAACACAGCAAGACTCTGTCTCAAAAAACAAAAACAAAAAAAAAAAAAGAAAATTTACAAGTTAAATTAAAAGTTCAGTTCTTTGGACACACACAGAGCCATTTACTCTCACTTGCCTGTAGTCCTTCTATTTACATCCACAAGTTCCCAGCTAAGATTGCTGGGGCTGCAGCGGTTCTACCAACTGACTGCTTGAGTTACTTGTTATCAACTTTCTGACCATAAAAAATGTTTTAACCACCTGTGATGCTTCCTGAAATATCCTACTTGATGTTTCTGGGGTAGATTACATCAACCCGTGGGCTGAAAATACCAAGGCTTATTTGGCTGGTATGGGAGACAGTATTCTTTGAGGCTTCCAACAATTACTGCACTTGCCCCACTTACAACAGTGTTGGTTCATGAGTATTACGTTAAGAATACTTCTTTCTTCTAAGTGGAATCATCTATCTATTTTCTATTTTGTTAAAACAGAAAGCTAGTTTTCAAGGTGGGAGAAACAACTGATTATGAAATAAGAACCAAACCCTGCAAATTGTTTTGCTGGAGAAAAACACAAATACTTTAATACCAAATACTTCAAAGTAATGTCAGACTTAGTTTGAATTTTCATAATGGTGTTTAGTTTTAAATACAAATGCAGAACAATAATTTATGGAGAAGTATGTTCATCAAACCATTATTTATTACAACAACCCTTGAAAACAAGCCATATGTCACATAACAAGGGTTAGGTAAATAAATATTAAGATATTTATACAGCTAAATCTTATGGGAATATAAGAAATATGTTTTTGAAGGACTTTTTAAGAAAAACAGAGAAAATGATGACACTACAATGCCAGGTAAAATGGTAGATAGATCATGTATTTATTGTTATACTAATAGTATCCATAATGTTATATGAATATGTATGTATACTGTGCAGATATTTCTAGCAGGATGATCTGTTAAGACGTTAATGTTTGCCTGTTATCCCCTGAAAAGTGTATTTTCTCTCTCTCTGTTCCTCTGTGTTCCAAAGCCAAGCCCGTATTTGTTTTCCAGTGTGCTCCTCAAACCACCTGCAGAAGAGAATCACCTGGTGCTAGTTAAATGCAGGCGTCCGGCCCCCATTCCAAAACTGCTAAAACAGAAGGAGGACAGAAATCTGCTTTATCTCCAAGTTCCCAAGGTAATTTTTGTGCTCACTCAAAGTCAAGAACCTCTGGCCTAAGCTCTTCTTACCCCAGGAAACAGTTTCATTGTGATTCAAGTACAAGGCCAAAGAAGACCTCACCCAAGCCTTCAGATAGTTAATTAGCTCTTTGCAGGAGCTAAGCGGTTAGGGAAGGGGATGAGGGGCTGGTGACTGGACCTGTGGAGATGCCCAATCACGAGGACAAAGACTCCTGGACGAAGGAATGTGAGCTCTCCAGAGGAGATAGAACCCGTCCCTCCTGCAGGTAGCGCTCCGGATGTGGGTGGGATAGCTATAGGATGCCTGCGGGGCCGTTTACCCTGCCGCCCTAGGGTCAGGAACAATGGTCCCAGCCTACAGCATGACTAGTAAACAGAATCAAGAATCACTGAGCAGCGTCTCTTGTAGTTTATCCAAAACAGAACTGCTCGGCAGACGGCAGAAGGCTTGCTCCTGAAGGCAGCATTGAGGAGCAGAAAGAACGAAGAGAACCACTGTGGCTATAGCCACGGACTAAGGAGTCAAGCACACCCCCACAACTGTTTGGGGACCACTTAAATAAGTGATCCAGTGGAACGGGGAAGGAAGTCCTAACAAAGACCATTATGGGCAGCTTGCCAATTCTACTTTGATTTGATTAAACAATTGTTAATGATATTTCTTGCTGTACAGTGGCTGTTGTAAAGCGAATTCTTGCCCATTGCATTTCTTTACAGATACCAGCTCTGGGTTTCTGAACCTTAAGCTTCAGTTTCTTCGTGTGTGAAATGAGGAGAATAAGGATTCCTATTCATTGCGTTGTTATGATAATTAAATGTGTTAACATTTTCGAAGTGCTTGGCCCAGTGCCTATCACCAAGAAAGAGCTCAATAAAAATAGCTGTCATTATATAAACACACACACAGATATGCCTTTCTACGTATTCCCTATTCCTGCAGAGATGCACACCACACTCTAAAGGACAACAAGACCCTTAACCTCACTCCACAAGCAGCAAATCTGAGGCCTTCTTGGATGAGACCCTCTGGTTTTTTAGCACCTCCACTCTGCTGGAACGCTGCCCTGAATCCCCATCCCCAGGTTAGGGTCACCACTACCCCACTCCACCAGTCCATGCCAGCTCCCTCCTCTAGAGATCCGGACCTGGTCCACTTCCTAGTAGTCACGAGCTGGTATTTTGTTCCCATATGACTGATTTCCAAGTTAAGTGTTTCCCAGAGTGGAAGATGCTACCTTTCATGGTGTCTGACATGACTTCAAAAGGTGTTTGAACATACCATTCAATGACATTGAATCACATAGAGAAATGGTGATTCCATTTTCAGGGTTCTTACAATCCCTTTCGATTGTCATGGAAAACGTCTCCTTTTGGGGGCCAGCACAGCTCTACCAATTCCTTGCTAACTTGTTAATTGTCCTTTTTAATGAAATGAAAACAGACTCCGGTTCAGAGCCTTTAAAAGGAACAGCATCTGACTATCGTCAATAACATAACACTGTATTATTTTTACTGTCTTTTTTAAATAGTAACCCTATATTTATAGGAGTGGTATAGTATCTTCACTAAATGAATGCAGTCAGTTAATAAAAATGACCTGAATTTTTTAAATTAAGTAATTAAGTAAGAGGAGTATAGGAGGTGGTATATGATCTTTGCCAGGCACATGATAAAAATTTTTGAGGATTACAGATGAATGATGGAAATTTGGCAAAGACCACCAAGACAGGAAATGCTGCGAGGTGGAGAGAAAGTAGCACTTTCTGAGTTGAGCATGTTAAATTTATCATCTCATTTCAACTTCACAACACTAGGAGATACATACCTTTACCTTTGTATTCCATAGATAACTAAGGCTCAAAGAGGTTAAGTCACTTGCTAAGGTCACACAGCTAGTAAGCACAAGCGTCAGGATTCAAACTCACCTCCTATACCAAACTGCCTCCACTACACCCTTACTGCATCTCCCACTGCCAGATAGGTATATCTCACTGGAAAGTAACACCGGCTTGAGGAAAAGTTAAATATGCCGATGAGTCTATTGGTCCTACTGGGAAGCCAACTTAGAGCCCCTCCCTTCGCATCCTGACTTCCTCTATTCTCCCTCTTTTTATTGTTTTTTTATTATTTATTTTTCTGAGATAGGGTCTCACTCCATCACCCAGGCTGGACTGCAATGGCGCGATCTCGGCTCACTGCAACCTCCACCTCCCAGGTTCAAGCAATTCTCTTGCTTCAGCCTCCATGCACAGCTAATTTTTTTTTTTTTTTTTTTTTTTTTTTTAAGTACAGACAGGGTTTCACCATGTTGGCCAGGCTGGTCTTGAACTCCTGGCCTTAAGTGATCCACCTGCCTCGGCCTCCCCTACTGCTGGGATTACAGGCATGAGCCACATGCTCAGCCTCTCTTTTTAAAATCACTTTCTTTTTTAAAATATTTTTTTCTTTTTCTTATTTTTTTTAATTTTTTTTTATAGAGACAGGGTCTTACCATGTTGCCCAGGCTGGTCTCAATCTCCTGGGCTCAAGTGACTCTCCTAGCTCGGCCTCCCAAAGTGCTGGGACTACAGGCATGAGCCACCATGCCCAGCCAGCTTCCTTTATTCTCTACCAGAACATCCCTCTATAATTCCACTTTACCTTACCATTAAATACACCCAACAAAGAGCACTTACTGTAAGCAACAACTGAACACATCCCTGTATGAACAGGTATGCCCTAAGTAAATGCTAAGACTGGCAGAATTAAGCAGTGAATGTTAGCAAACTTGAGTCACATCAACTCATCTAACGATGGGACCCGCGTGAGGGCCAGTGAATCCAGCAGGAGCACAGAGGAACTTTAGTAGGAAGGCAGCAGACAAACGTAGGAAGGAAGGTAGGGCCAGATTGAAAAGGAGCTTCAGTGACAACAGAGAGTTGACTAATTAACACCTAAAACTTGAAAAGTGAAACCAACACAGATAGATTTGGGGTTAAGCCCAAGGAAGAAAGAGTGCAAGTTTTCTGAAGGGCTTTCATTCTTGCTTTTGTTTTTCCTGAGAAGCAATATTTCTTTGGAAAGAAAAGTCAGAGCCATTGAAATGGAAGCCTCTGCTGCTGCACAAATCTACCTAGAGGCTCACGGCACACAACATGGGTTTTTCTAAGAGCATCTATAAACAGGTCATATTTCTGATGCACTTCAATCTCCCAGAGCAAAGAAGAGATGTTATAACCTGGTGGGCATTTCACATGCATTTTTTTTCCACAAGAGAGTTGATTCAAAAATAATTTTTCTGGTTGAAAGCCTAGTTTAAAAATACTGAACAGTTGGGTGCAGTGGCACACGCCTATAATACCTGCACTTTGGGAGGCTGATGTGGGAGGATCACTAGAGGCCAGGAGTTTGAGACCAGCCTGGGCAACATAGTGAGACTGCTGAGTCAAAAAAAAAAAAGAAAAGAAAAAAAAAGAAGGGAAGGGAAGGGAAGGGAGGGGAGCGGAGGGGAGGAGAGGAAAAGGGAGGGAATGGAGAGGAAAGGAAGGGAGGAGAGGGGAGGGGAGGGAAGGGGAGGGAAAGGGAGGGAAGGGAAGGGAAAGGAAGGGAGAGGAAGAGAAGGGAAGGTGAGAGAAAAACAAATAGTTTAAGCCACTAAGCCAATGGCAGAATTGAGTGTGATCCTGAAGACTGCCATAGCTATCATCAAATGAATCATCAAAGAGAAGGCCACACACCCATGATCCCCTTCTCATGAGGCTGACAGACTGCCTGCTGACACTTCTAGCTTTTAAATTCTGAGACTACCAAGGAAGGAAGTCCTGGGAACGAGCCCTTCACTCCATTCCACTGGCACTGCCTTAGCGCAGCTCTCACCTCAGTTCCCTGACACCACCAGCCCCCTCCGCATGGCCTAAACTCTCTCAGTAACTTCAAGATCTTCAAACTACTGTCGTTAATTTGGCCATACAGGACCCTTGCTGAATGACACCCAGCCCACCTCTCTAACATCATTTTCTCCTTTTCTGGTTGTCCGTACCCTGGGGCGTGGCCCTACTTCATTGTCTTCATCAGTCAGGCATTTATTCCTCCAACACTTCTGGGGCATCTACTGCCTGGAGGGCCTATGCCAGGCACTGGGAACACCCAGGAGAATAAAACAAGCTCCTGCCCTCGTGTCCCGTACAGTCCAGTGAACAGATATTTTAATAAGCCTAAGAACAGTAGACTTTCTATAAAGAAAGGGCCCTCTCTTCACACATAAGATATTCTCTAGCTTCCGGTTCGTTTGAACCTTTGGAGGTATATCAAAAACAGTAAAAACTCAAAGCTGGCATGAAACTGGGGGAGTGTATTGCTCCAATAGGGGACACTGGCTGGAAATTTGATCTCTTCCTAAAAGACTCAAGAAACTTTGTGAATACAGATCTAGGAGTTACTGAGGCTAAGGAAGGCTGGGAGATGGGCAGGCTAGAAGAGATGATATCAAGGAGGATCCAGGATCATTCCCCAACACACCCCAGATGCAAATCTGAGAGCAGCTGGCAGGCTAGAAAAACCACCTCTTTATGTCTCAATTTGCCTCTGCTCTGACTTTAGCCTTTCTTGAAACTACCCTGTCCTTTGCTGCAGTCTAGCCTAGCAATAACCCAGCCATGGAAATTCCCTGTCCTCTAGGATTGCCAGCCGTCTGTACTCTCCGCAGCTTAGACCTAACTACTTACCACCTCCCGCTTGGTCCGGGTCCCCAGTCCCTGCTGCCCAGTTACGGCTCCACCCCATAGACTATCAGTCTGCAGCTCTCCCGGCCTCTGGAAACCTCCCCATCATTTCTCATTGGGGAAATTATCAGTAGTGGCCTCATAGATTATCTTGCAGTCCCATCTAGTTCCCCGAAATAATAATTTTTATTTAAATTCACCTCAGTGTGTTCCAATTCCTATCTCCATCTCCTAATTATCCTGCCATAGACTCAGCCCCCGGGTGTTATTGGCCCTGTGGTTCTCTCCTGCCTGGACACACAAGCCCCATTCCAGCAGATCCCTGCTCTATAATAGCCCGCTCCGTCTCCCCATCCTCTTCCCCAATTCAGCTTCGGCAAATTATAAACTTTGTAATTAGAAAAGGGTAACGTGTTGCCAGGAATGCAAACATATTTAGTGCTAAAGCCTAGTGTTTTGTGCAGTTCTGGGCTCTGCTCCCAATTCTGGAGTGACGAGGAAAGACAAGGGGAAAGGAAGAAAACCTTTAATGAACTTGTAGTTTTATGTCAGGAGTGTCTCCCTCATTATCTCATTTCATCCTCCCAAAGACCTGAGAATTTGGGTTTAGGTAACACGAGTTCAGAGAGGCCAAGAGATTTGCCCAGGGTCATAGCCCTGGAGAGAGAGGCAGAGTCAGATTCAAACCCAGGTCTCTACTTGGCTGTCTCTGCAGTCATATCTGGGCTTCCCCATATTATTACAGAACATCACATATTATCTCAGTCTGGCACCTGACAGGCTCAGCTAATAGTGTGATGAAATTCCTCACCATGCCTTTTCAACTGTTTGGCTTTCCTATTCAAATTACTCTTACATGTTTGGCAAGGAAAGATTTCAAATAATGTCAACGTTCGAAAAACTCTGCTTAAGCCACCAAAACTAGTACTGCTGGCCAGGCACAGTGGTTCACACCTGTAATCCCAGCACTTCGGGAAGCCGAGGCAGGGGTATCACCTGAGATCAGGAGTTCAAGACCAGCCTGGCTAGTCCTATCTCTACTAAAAATACAACAATTAGCTGGGTGTGGTGGTGCACGCCTCTAATCCCAGCTAGTTGGGAGGCTGAGGCAAGAGGATCACTTGAACCTGGGAGGCAGAGGTTGCAGTGAACTGAGATCGTGCCACTGCACTCCAGCCTGGGCAACAAAGCGAGACTCTGTCTCAAAAAAAAAAGTACTGCCACAGTCGCTCATTGTAATTGCTAGCTAGATGGTAAGCAACTTGAGGACAGAGTCTATCTCTGACTCCTCTGTCGCCTATGTAGCAAGAAGCAGGACCTGGCACTGATAGGCACGTAATAAATAGATTATTACCAAAGAAAAAGAAGAAGATTGCATTCCTGCACAACTGAAGCCAAGAATAGTGGAAACCCACACAGTCCATTGTGGCATCATTTAAACTGTCTGTGGATACTGAAATGAACTCCAACACTGCTATGTTTTGGAGTCCTGAATGGAGTAGAAGAAGTTGATGAGTGTAAGGGAGCCACCCAGCTGGGTGACAGGGAGAAGATCATTTTTTTAAAAGATGCATCTTCATTGCCCTCCTATTGCTAAATTGCCTTCTTACATAGACGGTTGTCAGATACAAGGAGGCGGAAAGACGAATTTTTGAGAAGACCTGGCAGGAATATTTTTGTAGGCTCCTCAACAGCTACTAGACTCATCCTAGAAGCAGATGGCACATCACTGCAACATGCTGCATGAAGGACAATTCCTGCATCAGGCGTCATCCGGGGTCCACCCCCAGAGCTGCCTGCTGCTGTCATCCGGAGCCTTGAAACCAAATACATGATGTTTTCTGTGTTCCATGAATATGAAACTGTCATTAGCAAAATGATATTTAGCAACTTTCACCTCTGAAATCAACTAACATCATGTTGTTTTATTTTCAAGGGTGGGGGGAAACACTTTTCTCTTCATAATAAATCACAAAGCAATGATTCCACCTAGAGATGTAAGAAAAAAGCAGTTATTTGCAAGCTGTTGTGCATACAAATAGAGGTATAGACACACGAGTTTTTGCAAAATGCAGAGGGCTTAGTGGTATCTGCTGGGGAATTTGAAACCAGCTGCTCAGACACCACTAGGTTTCTACTACATCAGGAAAGTTCCAGCTGTTTCCACTGGGATCACAGACGCGGGTGAGATTGTCGATATTGATGGGGTGCAGAAAACGTTACCCAAAAATATGGCACCTTGGAAATTGAGAAAACAGCAGAAGTAGGGAGGTCCCTCTGCCTTCTCTGACCCCCTTCTCCCCTGAAGTGGGCCACAGACACTAGAATTCCACTTGCCTCTTCTTCCTTGATGCAGGCGATAAAACCTGGGAACGTCACTCTCCGACCTTCTTCCTCGCTTCGCCCCTGAAGGCCCTCATGTGACAGGTGTCCTGCACTATACCTCAGAGGAAGAACTGTCACACAGGATGTCAAGAAGAAACGGAACAGGCCTTGTTAAGTCCTCGCAGTTTATTACCAATAGAGCATGCTCTTTTGCCCTCCAATCATACTTCTGCATGACGGTCCATAAAAATACACAGATTCCCTTGTTTCTCTGGATCATGATTTCTGGAGGTTCCTGTTTTAATATAAGTTTTATATAAAACTTATATTAAATAACTTGGTATGCTTTTATTTTGTTATTCTGTCTTTGGTTATGGGATGTCAGCTATGAACCTTCTGGTAGGTGAGGAAGGGAAATTATTTTTCTTCCCTACAACATCAAGCTGACCAAACAGACTTAGTAGATATTCCCCCCAATTAATTGACCCTTGGTTTGCAGGCGAACAAATTGTTTCCTTGGTGGGCACCACACAGACCACACACACAGGCCTTTTTCAGGTACAGGAACTAGAAAGAGTCCTTCCTAAGCCAGTTTTTTGCTCTTAACACATGATACCTGCCACAAAGGAGTTCTTTAGTCCCACCTTTTTAGATATCTGACAGAAAAAAAAAAAAATTGTTTTAAGACCAGGCACAGTGACTCACACCTGTAATCCCAGCACTTTGGGAGGCCAAGGTAAGAGGATCGCTTGAACTCAGGAGTTCAAGATCAACCTGGGCAACATGGTAAGACCCCGTCTCTCAAAAAAAAAACAAAACAAAAAAAAAAAAAAACAAAAAGCCAGTCATGATGGCATGTGCCTGTAGTCCCAGCTACTTGGGAGGCAGAAGTGGGAGGATCACTGGAGCCCAGGAAGACCGCAGTGAGCTAGGCTTCTGCACTCCAGCCTGGGTGACTCAAAAAAAAAAAAAAATTAAAGAAAATTGCTCACAGTCCCATTTCATATCTTTCATGGAGGTATCATCTTGCCCTAAGTCTTAACCAAAACTCTCCCTTCTCACTCTCTCAAGACTCTCTGGAAAATACATATCCTTTGGGTTGGATCAATCTGCTTTTCTATTTGGGATGATGTGTCCAAATAAAATATCCTAACATCGAACATCAGCCTTCAAACTTCTCTGCTGATCAGGGGACCCATTTCCCCTCCTAAACACCTGTGATTTAAACGTGCTCTTTTATGTCATGTAATACAATCAAGTCAAGAGAAAACATAACAGGCACTAGGGCTAACATTTATATCCTATGAGGATATCAGTTAACAAACCAGAAGATAACTCCATTATCCTTTTAGTGGACACTCACCTCAAACCCCACTCATTCAAAACATTTTTATGACTATTAGCTTCCAAGTAGGCATTGCCCACAACGTCCTCAGATGGATGAGCTTCCTCAAGTCCCAAGCAAACTGCAAGTTTTTAAACCCAAAGAAATTCCTGAAGAGGTTTCCGACTTTTACTGAACTGAAATTCAAAATAGAAACCATAGTCAGGCCTTTGAAGAACAGCCCCATGTGGATGAGCACATCACCCATATATGACAATGCCATACATAGGGCTATATACATGAAGAACCTGCTGGAAGGGGGAGCTTCCTTAACTAAATACAGTAGTCATCGGCTGGGCATGGTAGCTCACGCCTGTAATCCCAGCACTTCGGGAGGCCAAGGCAGGGGGGATCACTTGAGCCCAGGAGTTTA
The DNA here is from genome assembly GCF_008728515.1 of Papio anubis. Classification (NCBI taxonomy): domain Eukaryota; kingdom Metazoa; phylum Chordata; class Mammalia; order Primates; family Cercopithecidae; genus Papio; species Papio anubis. Next base: position 97,791,842 of record NC_044982.1, read on the forward strand.
AGAACAGCCTTGGATACACAAGAAGAACCTGTATCTTAAAAAAGAAAAATAGCCAGGCATGGTGGCATGTGCCTGTAGTCCCAGCTACTCAGAAGGCTGAAGCAGGAGGATTGCTTGAACCCAGGAGTTCAAGGCCACAGTGAGCTAGGATTGCACCACTGTACTCCAGCCAGGGCAATAGAGGAAGACCCTGTCTCAAAAACAAACAACCACCCACAACCACAACAACAACAACAACAACAAAAACAGTAGTTGTTTCTGGTGTAAAAAGATAATAAAATTTCAGGACCTCTCATATGTATCAGGCCAAGGGGAAAAGTTAAGCCCTGGCAACTGACTCACATAACACAGCTGTTTTTCTCCTCCAGTATGTGACTGTTGCTTTCTGACCTTTGGGTTGAGATTTTATACATTAACTGAACTCTCTATTCTTTATTCAAACCTAGACTAAATGATGTTGGAGATAGACACCCTTGTGATTGTTGACTCTTTGCAATAAAATGTTAAGCAACCCCTTTAGAGTATAACCAATAGTATAGCCAATCAAATCTTACATCTATGTTAGACTTTGTATGAAAATGTTGTTTTCCTGGGCAGGGTGTGGTGGCTCACACCTGTAATCCAAGCACTTTGGGAGGTCGAGGTGGGTGGATCACTTGATGTCAAGAGTTCGACACCAATGGTGAAACCCCATCTCTACTAAAAACACAAAAATTAGCCGGGCATGGTGGTGTGCACCTGTAATCCCAGCTACTCAGGTGGCTGATGCAGGAAAATCACTTGAACTCGGGAGGCAGAAGCTGCAGTGCACCGAGATCACCTCTGTACTCCAGCCTGGGCAACAGAGTGAGACCTTGTCTCAAAAAAAAAAAAAAAGAAATGTTGTTATCCTATTCAGCACCTCCAGTTTTGCCTAGATAAATGGTCCTCCTTTTTCCCCACACTGGGAGCACTGATCACCATTCTTTGGTGTAGCTCTGCTTTCCTGATGTCAGCCCTCACACTTTATGCTTGAATAAACTCTTGTAACTGGATCCTGAACTTTTTGGTTATTTTAGGTTGACACTACAGAAAGGTATCACACGCATTGTACCAAGTCAGCAAAGCTTTCTAGAAGAAAATGAGAAAAAAGAGGAAAAAGAGCAGCAGAAATAAGGATGGATAAACTTCTTTCTAAACAACAGTGAGTCTATAATCTTTTAGCGCATGCTTATTTCAGAAAACAAAAACAGCAGCTCAGACTTCAGCATCAGACCAACCTGTATTTGAATGCAAGCAAAGACCTCATTGCAAGTGAGGTCTTTCAACCTGTTTTCTACCCTCTCTCAGCCTCAGTTTTCCCATCTGTAAAAATTAGCTTACAAGGTGGTGGTAAGAAATAGAAGAAAGTATGTGGGCCAAGTGCATTGGCTCACACCTGCAATCCCAGCACTTTGGGAGGCCGAGGTGAGCAGATTGCTTGGCCCAGGAGGTTGAGACCAGTCTGGGCAACATAGTAAGACCTCATCTCTACAAAAAATTTAAAGATTAGCCGGGCATGGTGATTCATGTCTGTAGTCTCAGCTACTCAGGTGGCTGAGGTGGGAGGATCACTTGAGCCCAGGAGGTTCAAGGCTACAGTGAGCTGTGATCATCGAGCCACTATGCTCTAGTATAGATGACAGAATGAGACTCTGTCTCAAAAAAAAAAAAAAAAGGAGAAGAAGAAGAAAAGAAATAACTGGCCAGATAAGCACTGGTGGATGTGTGTAAATTAAAAAAACAAAAACAAAAAACCACTACCTATTATCATCAACTCTCAACTCATTACAAATGTGGGTTAAATTTTCTTCTAAACAAAGAAATAAAGGCATCATCTTCATGCACCATCTAGTAGAATTTGCTACAATGCCTATTACAATAGCACTTGTCCCAGTTGGCTATTGACAACTCAAAATGTGACTAGTGCAACCAAGGAACTGAGTTAAATTTTAATTAATTTGGATTTGTAAAATAAAACTGTAAATTAAAACCCTTAGCTCTCCAGACCAGATGGATTCCCTGTGGCTAATAGAGATGCTCTAAATTTAAAAGCAGAACCAGGTGGACATAGCGGGGTGAGAGGGATTAGTCCTGCGTGCCCTACCAGAGCCAGGGTAAACTGCAGTTGGAAGCCTCCCATCCCAGCCCACTTAGTAGTTTGAAATAAATATCTGACAGAGACTTCTCTTTGGGGGCTTGGAAACCACCCAACCAGGGCTCAATTATTTCAACTGATCAGAACTGAACAAGTTTGAATCCTTTATTTGCATAAATGGACCTGATTGAGAACCTAGGCAAGAAGGTTTCCTATTTAAGCAAGATTTTCTCCCTTTGGTCTTCTGAGAGCACTTCAACTTGTACTAGAGGCTGTGCTGAGAGAGGGGGAGAGAGAGAGCGAGAGAGAAGAGAGAGAGAGAGAGAGAGAGAGAGCACTCTCCCTTCCTCCACAGATCTCATGGTCTTTTGTTTACAGATTTAACATATAGGAACTTGGCAAAAGTCCCCAGTTTGTTAGGACAGACCTCACACTAGACTCCAGGTCTCCATATTCCAGCAATTTTTCTACTGTACCCTCCATTTTTCTCCAAGAAAATGCCCAGATGAAGGAATCCAGATTATTTTTATTTTCACTAAAAGCAGAGGAAACCCAAGCTAAACGGTAACAAGATTGCCACATTTAGAATACTTTAAAATAGAAACTTAATAGTGTTTTTGAATAAAGATATAAAGGCATTTCATCACAAAGGCTTAAGCTGTTAACTTTTACAGTTATTTGCATTTAAATAGAACACTCTTGATCCTTTTTAAAATGTTTCAATACCTAACAGGAATCCAGGTGGAGGGGGAATCCCCACCTTTTCATTTCAGTGGTACCAGGCTCATGCCTGCTGACCTCAACTATTCCAAAGGCTCGCCCTATTTGGTTCTGAATCACCTCGACCACAGGGGATGGCATAGAACCTGTGGACACCTCAAGGGTGACTACGCAGTTGGACAGCCAGGCCAGGCCCCTACTTGGGGAAGTCCACAAGGAGAAAGGCTTGTAGCTCAAGTTCAATCCTAAATCTTTACAGGAAAGCAAAGACTCTCAAAGGATGGCGTTTGTTCTGTACTCAATGGGCACTAGACTCACTAGAGGTTCTTAGGCAGGGAATTAACTGCTGGATTAAATAACGCAGTAATAAGACTGTCATCCCAAGCATTTACAAAAAGTTTACTCTGGTGGCTACTATGATACCTACCCAGCCCCACGAGCACACCCTTAGGGCTGGAGCCCTCGCTCCCCAGCTGCTGGGAGTGTGGGTGGTCGTCAGTCCTTCCTAGGGATTGCCTGAGAGTGAAGAGAGGGGCTTACCCAAGATCACACCTCTTCCCAGAGCAGCCTGAAGCCAATGACTAATTACTGCGGGGATAAAAAGGCCAGGCCCATTGGCCCAACTCAGGCCAACTCTACAACCTTTCCAGCTTCAGCACTCCCTAGAGTGATGAGACTGCAGCCCCACTTCTCTCTCTGGCCAATCCTGTTTCTTTCATCACCACCCCACCCCCACACACAGGTGTTGATCCCCAGAGCATTAATCCAGTGTGCTAATCTCCCTCTGCTTCCCAGGGGACCCAGGTAGCACAGATACTATGTGCCAGCCACTGTTCTCAGTTTTTATAGGTACTTACTCTTAGAGGTAAGTACTATTATTTTCATTTTACAGATAAAGAAACTGAGGCTAAACCAAGATCAATCATTTTTCCAAAGATACCCAGGTGGCCTCAGGAGATCTTGGGAAAAAAGAAGACATGATATTGGTAAATAAACATAATAGTGACTAATACAGAGTGAGTATTCAACTCATTCATTAATGTTTTTCATTTATTCTTCAAATATTTACTGAGCATCTACTATGTGCTAAGCACTATTCTTAGCACTGCAGATACAGTAGTGGACAAAGAACACAAAGTCCCTGACCCCACAGAGCTAACCTTCTAGTGCAGAAAAGGCAAGAAATATACAAATAAACAAGTAAATGCATATCTCATATGAGTGCTAGGCAGGAAAATAAAACAGGTCAGGGGAGACCAGAGGTGATGCGGGCAGGGATAGGACTATTTTATGTGGGGAAGTGAGGAAAGATCTCATGATCGGTGACATTTGAGTAAAGAAGAGAAAGAAGCAGGGAGTGAGCCATGCAGGTATTTGAAGAAACAGGATGTTGAGTAAAGGGGGCAAGCACAAAGTCAGAAACAGTGAAAGATACTGAACAGAGGTGACATGCTCTGGCAAATTTTAAAAGGATCACCTGGCTGCTGTGTTGAGAATAGATCTGATGGGGTTGGGGAGTGGGAGGCTAGGGACAAGGAAAGAGGCAGGGAGGCCAAATAGGAGTCTCTTGTTATAACCCAGGCCATACATGGCAGTGGCTTAGACCAAGATGGTTAGTGATGGGAGTGGTGGAAATTGTCAGATCTATGCTGCAGGTAGATCTTCTGGATTTGCAGATGGATCCGATAAAAGGTGTAGCAACAAAGGAAAAGTCAAGGGTGACTCCCAGATTTGGGGCCTGAGCAGTTGGAAGGATGGATTTGCCAAGAACTGAGATGAAAAGGCCTGTGGGAGGAGCTGCTTTGGCTGAAGACGGGGCGGGATCAGGAGATAGGGAGTCATGGAAGTTAACTATTATAGGCAACAGAGTTCAGGGAGAAATGTCTCTGCACGCTGCTTATGAAAAGAGAGTCTACAGCCAGGCTACCCAGAGTTGAGTCTCAGCTCTCATGCTATTAACTGTGTGACCTTGGGAAAAACACTGCACTTCTCTGGGCTTCATCATTCTCATCTGTGATGTAGGGAGAACATCTGCACTGACCTTCTCAGGTCATTATGAAGCTTAAATGAGTAAATACATGTAAAAGTATCTAGAACAGTGGCTTCCATGCAATCAGCACCATATTAGTATTTTAAAATTCCAGTGAGGTTCCCAATGGATGTAACACTTGAGGATTTGTACATAGTACAAAGAGGTACCCAAAAAGGGTGTGATTCACTGGACTGGACACTTGCTTCCCAGAGAAGACAAAACCTGAGCTTGAGTTTGGAAGATGAAGAGGAAGGAGTCAGGTGGCTAAGGAAGTGGAGAGTGTGGGGGAGCATTCAAGACAAAGGAAATAGCATGTCCATTTTACTGAAAATACAGCCAATAAGGCAGCAAAAGCCAAACATAAAATGGTTATTTTATGACACATATATTAATCCTTTCAGATACTGTGAAATTCAGGATGTGTCCAAAGAGATGGAGAATAGCTTTCAGTTTTGTTTTGTTTTGTTTTCAGAGACAGGTTCTCCATCACCCAGGCTGCAGTGCAGAGGCACGATCATGGCTCACTGCAGTCTTGAACTCTTGGGCCCAAGCCTTCCTCCCACCTCAGGCTCCTGAGTAGCTGGAACTACAGGCATGCACCACCATGCCTGGCTAATTTTTTTGAATTTTTGGTAGAGATGAGGTCTCACTATGCTTCCCCGTCTGGTCTCAAACTCTTGGACTCAAGCGGACCTCTTGTCTTGGCCTCCCAAAGCTGGAATTACAGCTGTGAGCCACCGTGCCAAGCCGGCGTTCAGTTTATTTATTCAAAATGAATAAACCCTAGTAGTACCATCTGACCTTCTCAGGCACCTGTCTTCACTGAGTTGGGCCGGGTCTGCTACCACTGACCACAACCATGTGAGACCCATATTGACATATTGGGACTCTTTATAGCCACCACTCAGTGGCCCCAGTGGACACCCCTATAGTTTCCTCTCTGATCCCCCAGGTAGATGCATTCAAAAAGTAATCAACAGGGATACAGCATTTGTCTCCCTTCTAGTTATATTTGAACATGTTTCAAGGCCATATGGCCCAATCAATATCCCTAAACTCTCTGTACCTTACTGTTCCTAGCAATTCTGCTGGAGAAATAACATTTCAAAGGTCAAAAGCCTTATTCTGGCAGAACAAACCTGCTTGATCTCAGTGAAATGGTCCACAAAGACCACAATCAGAAGTAAAGCATCAGATTCCCTCAGTGGAAACCTTACCTTTTGGTAAATTATCAAATACCAGAACAATAGGAATAGAAAAGGCTTGAATGCAATAGGAGAAGCTTGAAGGGATGTGAGATCAAAGCATTTCCTGGACCATTTAATGCACCTTAGCTATATAAATATGGAAGGTATTAAGCAGGGTAACAGACAGTTCAGAAGAAAGCCAGACCCTGAACTTTAGGAGGTCTCTCTGCGGGGCAGTCCACATGAAGACCCTCAGCCTGCAGGCCCAGCCTCACACAGCCCCCAGGCTGTGGGAAGTGCACTTAACTAGCCAGGGTGCCATGCTGTCCCCACAGCGGTACGTTTGCTGCCTCCTCATCATCACACAGGCCTGAGATTAATAGCCTTCAGCCCAGAATAACCCTGCAAGTCCTCATCTCCACTGTGTACATCCAGAAATTTCCATTAAGCCTCTGTTCCATTTCCTGGCTTCCCCACCCGCCCCCCGGGGCACTGAAACCTCAGTCCCCTGATGGTCTCTCTCAGCTCCTACTACCTGTGATTCTGTTTCAACAACGACAGGCTTGGGAACAAACACAAAGGAGCACCACTGCCCACAACTGGGATCTCAAAGCACTTGCCCTGTCCCAAGACACCTGAGGGCCTAACATCTGCCCAGAGGCACTGTGTTTTAGAAAAGCAGCATTTAACAAACAGAAGCCCATGACCCACTCTCTCCCACTCCAGGCAGGTGGCTCTCAGGGAGAAAGAAGACCTCATGTTGTTTGCCACCTGTCCCCCCATTACCACCACCAAGATTCTGGTCCCCAGAGCACACTGGCCTGGAGGATTGTTACTCTACATGTTAAACCTGGGTCCTGCCCCCTTAGACAAACCTCACTGCCAGTCACTCCGTAATTTTCATCCTTCCCCCAGGGAGTGATGGGTACAGCTAAGAGTCAAACAGTATTTTCCAAAAACTCTTCCCCTAAGACTTACTGAGGTTTACTCTCTATAGTTTACATGATTTTTTTACATGTTTATAGAGCTGGGCATAGTGGCACACACCTATAATCCCAGCTACTCAGGAGGCTGTGGCAGGAGGATTCCTTGAGTCCCAGAGTTCGAGCCCAGGAGTTCCAGTACAGCCTGGGCAACATAAGGAGACCCCATCTCTAAAAAATAAATAAGTAGACTTTTTAAGTATTTATATTCACAATAAAATTGTATAATATTTGATAATACTGAATATGCTGTTTCAAACTTTAAATACGCATGCAAAACGACACACAGGAGATTCTGCCAGTCCTAAAGAGGCATCTCCTAGAAGCCCAGAGTTGCTGTTGTTTATGGCCCTGCCCCCAGATCAGCTGCACACATACAGCAACAGGACTCTGGGTCGAGGCCAAGTTCACCACATAGTTTTAACAATTATCATTAAGGTCTCCAGCCATTCTCCCTGGGCAAGAGCACCACGGCCAGATTATTGCTTTCTCCATATCGTCTAGGCTTACCCCTCCCATTCCCCTTCTCATTTGTTGTGGCCTGGGCCCAGTTATCCAAAGCAGAACCCCTTTTACTCATTAAGGTAACATATTCTGCTCAAACATAATACTCCATTTTAACAAATGTACTCACTTCCCTCCAGGAGACCTCCAAACACACACCTACACACACACACACACACACACACACACACACACACACGTGCTTCTTGGTTGAAAACCAAAAGCTGTCATTGAGAAGAAAAAGCAATGGGAAAAATCCATTCAGTGCCAAAGGTAATGATTTTGTTTTAATAGGCCTTGGTGCCTTGATGAAAGCATTTTCCTTTAAAATGTTAGTATACTGTGAAATATTTCAAATACAGAAATTTGAAGAGAAAATGACTGACATAATGAACCACCGTGAGCTCACTGCCCAGCTTTATCTAGTCTCAACATTGGCTTCATTGGCTTTTTGCTCTCAAAACAAAGGAAGCACTACAGATAAAAACTGAAGCGCTGGTGCAGACATTTTTCATCTGGCTCCTTTCTTTTCCTTGCCAGAGATTCACCAGTTTTTATATTTTCCTACATATTAATGTGTTCATCAAATAGATTTTGTGTATTTTGTTTGTTTGTTTGTTTTGAGACAGATTCTCGCTCTGTTGTCCAGGCTGGAGTGCAATGGCATGATCTGGGTTCACTGTAACCTCCAGCCTCCCAGGTTCAAGAGATTCTCCTGCTTTAGTCTCCCGAGTAGCTGGGATTACAGGGGTCACCCAACATGCCTGGCTAATTTTTGTATTTTTTGTAGAGATGGGTTTTCACCATGTTGACCAAGCTGATCTTGAACTCTTGACCTCAGGTGATCCACCCACCTTGGCCTCCCAAAGTGCTGGGATTACAGGTGTGGGCCACCATGCCTGGCTGCATATTTTTTAAATTTTATATAGCAAGTATCCTTGCTTTTTAGCACAACATTATATTTTAGAGATTTTGTTGTAACATATATGTAGTTGTAATTAATTTATCTGAACTGCTATATAGTATTCCTGTGGATAACGCTCCTTACTTATCCATTCTTGTCTTTACAGTGATTTAGGGGTTTTGTTTTGTTTTGTTTTGTTTTTTTCCTATTAAAAACAATGATGGCCAGGTGTGGTGGCTCATGCCCGTAATCCCGGCACTTTGGGAGGCTGAGGTGGGCGGATCACCTGAGGTCAGGAGTTTGAGACCAGCCTGGCCAACATGGAGAAACCCCATCTCTACAAAAAATACAAAAACAGGCGTGATGGCGGACCCCTGTAATCCCAGCTACTCAGGAGGCTGAGGCAGGAGGATCGCTTGAACCCGTGAAGCAGAGGTTGCGGTGAGCCGAGATCATGCCATTGCACTCCAGCGTGGGCAACAAGAGTGAAACTCCGTCTCAAAAAAAAAACAACAACAACAGCAACAATAATCACAGCATTTCTTTTTGTTAATGGGTGTTGATTCTCTGAGAAGTACGGTAATTTGATTTGATAAGGCCAGCCTCACATCTGAAACAGGGCAGACGGGTCTTTCTGACCTCGAAGATCAGCATCTATGGGCTACAGGCTGCCACAGCCGACAGGCTGAGCAACAGAGGAGCAAAATCCCCATGGCCCTGGAAGTGGGTATAAACCTTCCCCTGCAGCAGTGCTGTTTGTGAAGTGTCTGTCACAGGGCCCAGCATGTTACTGGCACCATGTGAACAGCAGCCATCATGATTATCACCTGCCTGATCTCCCTGCTTGGCTAGAATCCCAGCCCTCCCCTTTAAGCTCACCGCACAGTGGCACTTTTACTCATTAACAGGTCGAAAGGGCTATCACTCATTTTAGTGCAATTTCACCCCAACAAACCTATGTAGGCACATCCTGTTCAGCAAGCAAAAAATTTGCTTCACATATAAATAGAGGATAATTCATAACTTTGTTGATTTTTCTTCCTCTCCGTCTTTGGTGTTTATCCAGGGCATATGTGCTGAATCCACCTGCCTTTAATTGTGCCTGAGGAATCAAGGTCGGATTTCCTAACATGGCGTCAAGGGCCCTTCCAACCAGCTCAGCCACTCTTTCCATCTTATATCCAGCCATATCCCATAACTGGCCTCCCAATCTGTGCCTTCCTTCATAGTGCTGGCCCTGCATATCCAAGGGCTGTCCAATTAGCCTATAAAACCTAATTCAGATGTCACTTCCTCTCCAAGGCCTTGGCGAGGAGAGGCCAGACCCACGTAGACATAATACATCACTCCTACATTTATGTTCCTGTCACCTTTTCCACGTAACTCTGCAATGCAGTAGCACTTAACAGCATCTTATTTTAATTGTGTGGACATGAGCCCCTCTCGCACTCTAGACTCTGAGCACCTTGTTGTTTTCATAAATTATTTTATCCCCGGGCCTTGCCTTGAGTATAGTGGAGTGAATAAATCTTCCACAAACACATCAAATGTGATTTTCTTCCATGACTAATTTCTAGCAAGAAGAAGAGGATTTCAGCATCTTGGCCTGTGTGTGCTATTGATTTATTTTTGAAAGAAGACTCTTGTAGCAGCCAATCTTTAATAAATTATTATAAACACAAAGCCTTAAGCACTTAAACACTTTACCTTGTATGGATGTTTTTCCTGCCTGCAGAATTTTTTTTAAAGAAATAGAAATATTTTGTTCTAGTTGTAGTAGAACAGAATTGCAGAACCCCAGCCTTTCCCTACGTTCTCTGATCCTGATGCTGATGAAAAGTGTACATAGATAGCAATAACAACACAATGATGGCAATTACGCCAGGCAAGCTTCACGTAGAACTTGCTATGTGTCAGGCTCTGTGCTGTGTTAGCTGTACTTTTGCATATCTAACTGGCTCACCAACCTATAAGGTGGATACCACCACTATTTACATTTTGGCAATGAGAGAACTTAGAGGGTTTAAGTAATGTACCACAAAGTCACACCCTGAGAAAATGGCTCAGCTGCTTAACCCTAGAGCCTGAACCTTTAGCCATTCATTAATTAGGTTATACCACACTGCCATGAGAGAAACCAAGCTTCATTTTCAAAGCAATTTCACAATGTGTTGCTTATTCCTCACAACAACCCTAGGAAGTTGCATTAACCCAGGTAAAATACCCATCTCCCCATTTTATAAGTTATGTAGCTATGGGTCAAATAATTTATGTAGCTAGGCACAGTGGCTTACACCTGTAATCCCAGCACTTTGGGAGGCTGAGGCGTGCTGATCACTTGAGGCCAGAATTTCGAGACCAGCGTGGGCAACACAGTGATACCTTGTCTCTACAAAAGTTACGAAAATTTAGCTGGGCATGGTGGTGCATGCCTGCTGTCCCACATAATCGGGAGGCTGAGGTGGGAGAATCGCTAGAGCCTGGGAGGTCAAGGCTGCAGTGAGCCAAGATCGCACCACTGCACTCCAGCCTGGGTAACAGAGGGGAACCGCATCTCAAAAAAAAAAACAGAGTTAACATGACATGCTCAAAGATCCATGGCTAGTCATTGCTGAATCAGCCAGGGCAGGCTAGGCTATACTGTGGTAACAAGGAGCCCCAATATCAGTGACTTAAATAAGTAAGAGTTTATTTCTCCTTCGGGCTGTATATCCACTGTGAGCCTCCCAGGCCCTGCTCCATGCCTTCATCTTCATTCTGATCCTGGATATTGTCAGTCATCATGGCCGAGGAAATGAGAATGTGACAAACTATGTGCTGATTCTTAGACACAACTACGTAGACACAGACCATTCCACATTCACTTCATTGGTCAACCCTAGCCACATTGCCACACTTGAATTCAGCTGGGGAAGAAGAATCCTCCATGATCCTTCCACAGAGAGGGACACCAAGTAGTGCAGCCCACCACAAGGAGTAACAGCATCAGGACCGAAACCCAAAGATGCAACCTCCCTTGAAGTCAGTGAGTTGTCCCAGAGTAATGAATTTCTCTCCTTCATGCCTGCATTCCTGATGGGTTTCCTGAATGAATGAATCCTTGTCTAACATATTCTCCAGAGCCCAAAGGTGCTTCATCTGAATTTATCAGAAATCCATTTCTACAATTTTCCAGAAAGTTTTCAAGCAAGGACAAGGTAATCAAAACATATGTATACCTAAGACTCTGCAAATCCACTCCTGGGTATTCACCCAAGAGAAAAGAGTGCATACGGCCACCAAAAAGACATGTACAAGAATGTTCACAGTAGCTTGATTCATCATTGCTCCAAACTGGAAGCAACCCAACTGTGCCCAGAGGAATAATTCTGACATTATCCAAAAGGAAATAAAGCTCCTGAGGTCCAGAGACATGAGCAGGCTGACCCAAGGTCACACCTTTACGGGGCAGAGCCGAGGGAGAAGCTACATGTTCTCAAGCTATGCCCATTGCTCTGCCCATCACCCCTCAAGATATTGAGCCAGAACTCCCTGCTTCTCTGCCTGTCCTACTCTTTCTGCTCAGCTAAAATACTGTCTTCTGCTCCCTAAGTCATCTAGGACACTAATCACAGCTGCCCTTGACTGATCCCAGCTGATGCTGCATAAATTCAATTCCCTCTTCCCTGGCACCATCGAATCCAGCATCCCAGTTCCCTGGCCAGGTTCCTATGTAAAAAAAAAAAAAAAAAAAAAAAAGCTCTATACCCTGGTGATTACCTATCAAACAGAAACAGGTTTGCAATTTCCACATTTACCCTACAAAAATACGATAAAAACGTTGAGTCTTTACGGTTACAACTTAGATTTGGCATACCTAAACATGATGGAATATGTAGGAAAAAATAATATAATCTTTTTCTGGACTGCTGTCCCTGAGACAATAAACGTATTTATATCATTTAAGTCTATTCCAGTTATCTCTTTTGTGCTTATTTTACAAGCACTTCACTTGAAAATTAGTCCTCATGTTAATATAAATGGACAGATATGAAAGCTGAGTGCTTTCTAGAATGAGAATGTGAGACAACTTTGAGAAGATGAAAGCTGCTTTCAGAATGGTAAAACGTCCTTGTGGTTCTCTCACATATTTGGATGTCTTCAGAGGCCTTCAGATTTTAAAAAATGCATGGTGTGGGCCTGCTCTGAGATCTGCCTCTCGATTAGGTCTGGCAAGTTAAGTCACCATCTGTTCTGCTCCAAGAAAGAGAAGGAAGCACAGACGGTCTGGATCATCCAAAGGGGGTTCCCTGGCTCTGATTTTGTTTTTGTTTTTGTTTTTTTAAAACATCCAACTTGGGCAATGTCAGGGCAAAGCAAAGTTAACACTGCTTCATTGGAAATAAGAGGCTAACCACACAGGCCAACATCAGCCAACAGGTACATTTTTCAACAACTGTTTGTTGAGGTACTACTATGCGCTGGAGCAAAAGGCAGGTGTGGTAAACATCCCCTAAGCAGGTCGTCTCCTTCTCCTCCTGAAACGCTTGCAGGGGCTCCTTCACATCTTGCTGCCATCTCAGGCTCACCTCTCCTGAATCCCTAACTCACTGACTTCCAAGAGCTGAAGCGGGCACGATACTGAGCAAACAAAGATAGATGCCCAAGAGACAAATGTCGAACTGAGTCAAAGGGACCACTGTGGATTAACAGACAGAAAACAAATGAGTAGACAGATTTGTGTCTCCTTTTTTCACTTCAGAGAGGAAACACTGGAAAAATAATCCATGGTATGAGAGCAGCCACAGCCTGCAAATGACTGGTTTGAATTGTCCAAGCCAATGTACTGCATCCATCCGGCCAGCCTCAGGAGCCTGCACAGCAGGTGCCTGGAAAAATAGCGCAGCTTGGTTTCAAGCTATGAGTCACACGTCAGTCCCTAAGGTCTGCATCGTAAAAAGAAGCTACTGAAAGTCATTCATCTGTCCACTGCGAGCAAAACTCTGTGAATTTTTTAAATGGGAAAAATTGGAGTGAATTCCCTTTACGTTGTGAAATAAAAGAAAATGTCACCTGCCTTCTCCTTTTCTTCTCCATCCTTTTTTAAATGGAAGAACTATGTCAGCCATTTTAAAGCCATATTAGGAGCAACTCAGTGACTGTTGTTCATAAACACATCAAGAATATCACATTTTTTCATACACTACTTCATTAATTTCTCATCACATCCCTTGTGAAACCCATATTGATATGATCTCATTTTACAGATGAGGAACTTGAAGTCTAAAGAGGCCAAAGTGACTTCCAAGACTGACCTCAGGCCTCATGACAGAAACACTAGACTCAAGAAGTCCTATTGACAAAGAATTAGAGACAGGAACAGAAATCCTAGAGAGGAATTGAATTCAAGAAAGCACAGAATTGTATGGCAGCCAAATTTATAATCAAATGCAAGAGTGAAATGAAAATTCTTTTAGTCATTCAAGGCCTGGGCTTATTACACAAAGACACACTTTGAAAATAATTTTTAGGAAAAACAGTGCCACAAAAAGAGAAAATCAATTCCTTCTTACTAGGCATAGAAGGAAAAGTGAGTAAATATGTTAACAAGGTTTATTTTGTAAATAAGCAATGACTTTTAAAAATGTGTAAAATCCTAGAGCTAAAGATATGATAGTGGGCAGGAGAGAAAGAGACCAGCATGAGGTAAGAACACGCTAATATATTCACTTTGTTTGGTGGAAGGTCTGGAATCTAAGGGTAACTACCAGAAAAGTAAAACTCAAACTTTGAAACTTATAAAATAAAATTTAATGTATCCAGTGGAAAATAGGAAGAAAGAGAAAAATCTTTATAAAAGATGTGCAAAATTTTTTTCAAAAAGAAAATGAGATAGAGTAATAAATACTAATGTAATAACTAGTTAATATAAAAGGTCAAATAACTGATTAAAAGATGATATTCTCAGATCATATTTTGAAAAATATCCAGCAAAATGTTGTCTATAAGAGATGTATTTAAAACAAAAGTAGTACATGGAGAGGTTATGCAGGAGAAAAATTTTGCACCAGACATTTGTTTCAAATGGCAAGATAAATTGTATTTGAGCTACCACAGTAGGGGAGAGAGACTCTGATATAGAGCTGAGTTCAACTCCAAAAGCAGCAGAGACAACCTGGGATTTACAGCCAAGGAACAGACAAGGGGGTCAGTGGGTAGAAAATTACTGAGAGGAACTTGGTTAGGTATCAAGAGTAGAGAGATTTTTGCCAAACTGGCTTAACAAGATTCTTGTTAAAGGTTAGGCAAGTATTTCGATATCAAGGTGGGGGGATTAATAACCTGATGATATATCAGGGGTGGAAGGGTTCTCTCTAAACTATCTTAATAGGATTCTTCGCTAGAACTGGGCTCAGCAGGCCAAAGGCAAGATCTAATTGAGAAGATTACTAGGAGCCTGAACAAAGTTTGATTAAAGAGAGAGTGTTTTCAATTGAAACTAAAAATACAAAAATCAGCTAGTTGTGGTGGCGAGGGCTTGTAATCCCAGCTACTCAGGAGGCTAAGGCAGAAGAATCGCTTGAACACGGGAGGCGGAGGTTGCAGTGAGCCAAAATTGCACCATGACACTCCAGCCCAGGCAACAACAGCAAGACTCTGTCAAACAAAACAAAACAAAAATAAAAAAACACCCCAAAAAACGCCAGGGTAACCATCTTAATACCAGACTAAATAGAATTTAAGGTAAAAATTATCATAAGGACAGAGGTATGATAAATAATGGTAGACAAAACACTAGATCAAGAAACTATAATGATCATGAACAAAATCCTCTAAATAATATAATATCCAAATACACAAAGCAGCATTGATAAAACTACAGAGAGAAGTAGATAAATCAACCATTGTAGCTGGAGATTGTAGTATTTCCTTCTCTAAAAGACATAAATAAAAGAAAAGTCATGTTATATAAGAACTATAAAAAAGTTTGCGTGCATAGGTGTATTGACAACATATTGAACATTTGCAAAATTCTACAATGTACCAGAAGCTTCATAGAGATTATGTCTCTGACCATAAAACAGGAACATTAGAAATCTACAACATATGTCTGAAAACTAAGAAATGTTCTGTCTTTGGCAGAAAGAAGAAACAAAAATGAAAATTTAAAGATCCTTAGAACAGAATGAAATAGAAGGCACTCCAAGTAAGTATTTATGACTACAGATAAATACTAATTACCAAAATCCTACCACAAACATCATGCTGAATGGGGGAATTTTACATGCATTCACTTTATGATCATGAACAAAAAAATAATGTGCACTTTTACCACAACTATACAGCATAGTACCGGAGGCCCTCAAGAAGACGATTATGCAAGAAAAAGAAATAAAGGGAAAAAAAGAAAACACTGAAAATGAAAAGGTATAATGATCACTATTGATGAATGATATGACCACTTACACAGATCATTCATATAGATGTAATAATCCAAGTTAGATAGACAAAAGATAAACATAAATCAATAGCATTTCTCTTTATCAGTAATAACTAACAAGAAAATATAAAGTGAAATAAGATAAAATAGCAATAAAATCTTTAAAATATCAAGGAATTTTTCTTCTTTTGAGACGGAGTCTTGCTCTGTCACCCAGGCTGGAGTGCAGATGGCTCACTGCCAGCTCCGCCTCCCAGGTTCACGCCATTCTCCTGCCTCAGCCTCCAGAGTAGCTGGGACTATAGGCACCCACCACCACGCCCGGCTAATTTTTTGTATTTTTAGTAGAGACAGGGTTTCACCGTGTTAGCCAGGATGGTCTCGATCTCCTGACCTTGTGATCCACCCGTCTTGGTCTCCCAAAGTGCTGGGATTACAGATGTGAGCCACCGCGCCCGGCTGGAATTTTTCTAAAAGGAGTGAACAAGCCCTTTCCAGAGAAAATCTGAAACTCTTTCAAAGAATGCTTTTAAAAGACTTGAACATATAAAAAGATTTACCAAATTTATGTATGAGATGACAACATGATAAAGAAGGGATTTTCTTATAATTAGATTGTATTGGTAAGGTACTTTGGAGAAAACTGACTTTTTTATAATGTCAGAAGTATCAAAGTACATATATACATGTATATAAAAACATGGGTAGATCTTTCAAAATAGCACTGTGTGAAAAAGGAAGAAACAAAACGTGGTGCAATGCCATCTATGTATATAAAATACATAAAAATAAAACAATACATATATTTTATGAATATACATAAGTGGACTTACTAAACATGTTGGAATGGATGCCTATGAAAGGACGTAAATGGGGACGGAAGTGAGAGGAAAAAATGACCAGAATAACACAAAATACAAGGCATTTTTCCAAGGACTAATTATGACAGTGTGCCATGAACAAAATGTGATCTATAAAAAAGTAAGAGGTGGGAAAAAAAATGACATTTGGAGAAAAAAAAAAACTGATGTAGATAGAAAATAGGATGTATGGCCGAGCTCATTCCTGTAATTCCAGCACTTTGAGAGGCCAAGGTGGGTGAATCACCTGAGGTCAGGAGTTTGTGACCAGCCTGACCAACATGGCAAAACCTGTCTCTACTAAAAATACAAAAATTAGCTGGGCATGGTGGTGCTAGAGAATCACCTGAACCCAGGAGGCGGAGGTTGCAGTGAGCTGAGAGTGCAGCATTGCACTCCTGACCGGGTGACAAGAGCAAAACTCCATCTCAAAAATAAATAAATAAATAAAAATAAGGGAGAAAACAGGATGTACATACATCCTCAAGAACTTAATATTAGAAGCTACTAGGCCATGAGAACAATAATAAAGAAAACCTGTAATAGTTGATGGGGCGTAAAAATAAGTGCGTTCAGATTAATCTTTTTCAAAAAAGCAGGCCCGAAGTAACCTACACTATTCAAATGACATATTCATGTTCAAAATAAGGAACATTCAGGCCGGGTGCCGTGGCTCATGCCTGTAATCCCAGCACTTTGGGAGGCCGAGGTGGGTGGATCACAAGGTCAGGAGATCGAGACCATCCTGGCTAACATGGTGAAACCCCATCTCTACTAAAAATACAAAAAAAAAAATTAGCCAGGCGTGGTGGCATGTGCCTGTAGTCCCAGCTACTCGGAAGGCTGAGGCAGGAGAATGGCATGAACCTGGGAGGCGTAGCTTGCAGTGAGCTGAGATCTTGCCACTGCACTCCAGCCTGGGTGACAGAGCAAGGCTCTGTCTCAAAAAAAAAAAAAAAAGGAATACTCTTTTGTCTTCCAAGTTCTCTGGACTGGAGAGGGTAAGCACATATTCTACAGACAGACCCCTTCCTGGGTTCTTTTTTGGCCTTGGTAGAAGGCAGGTTGCATTGTAGATCTCCAATTATACCTCTTGGTATATTTTCCTATAATTATTCATTTTAAAATAAGGTGACTATAGGAAAACTTACTGATAAAAATAAAAGAAAAATAATTAAATGAAAAAATAATATATAGTCAATACAATATGTTTGGCTTTTAGTACCAAATTTCTTAGTAATACATATTTGGATATTTTGAATATGAGATAGTTTCATTATAATTCTTATTTTGTTTATTGTGGCATTGTACTTGAAATTAAACCCAAATAAAGTGAATCAAAGCTAGTCTATTTCAGTTATGTGGTTCAGTTCTTTCTTCAAAAGGACCAAAACACCATGCTTAAAAGAAATATAGTCAGCATCTGAAAAACCACAAATCCCAAGTGCTGCTTCCTAGTAAACGAATATAGAAAAATATTCAATTAATTATGATTTAACTCAATAAAAATTATACAAATCTACTTATTGCAACAAGGAAAACAATGGTATATGTTGCCACAATTAAAAAAAAAAAACATAAAATCGAATGAATTGAAGATTGTCACTATTTTTCTAAGGCATCAAGTAGCACTTGACAGATGTTATCCTACAAGCCACAAGAAGCTTTACTGTGCTGAAGTATTTTAAAATGTTGCATTATATATTAGAATGGGGTGACTTCCAGAAAACTAACCCAGAGCCACTGATTTCATAAGCAGGAGCAGCTTTCAGCACATTGGACAGTGACCTTTACCTGCTGTTTTCACATGCTGGTGAGCAAGCTGGTTGGAATGTTCTCTTATTCTACTGCCACATAAAAAATCATCGATTAAATGTGAGACTCTGAAATTCGTCTCTTACTGAGAAACATTTAAGGGCATTATAGAATTCATTTTACTCATGTAATAAATCTACTGAGTAATGAGAAAGAAGAATCCACTTGCGAATATGGAGAAATATTTCTTCAGGCAGTCACACCAGACGAATTATTCACCTCCAACAATATGTCACAAAATGTAATGCCAATAAACTTTTTTAAAATGCAGTGTTCACACATCCAGGAATGAACACCCGTGAAATGTTAATGCCTGCCAGTTTTTCTTAAAAGTATGCCTTGCGCATGACTCAGGACTTCTCCCGCATTGATGATAAGAATGGAGCATGTTCAATCATCTCCTTACAGTGAAAACAAAAAGTGTACTTTTAAAAGATAAATAGGCTCTGAAAATAAATTTCTTTTGTGTATTTGCTTGATACATGCTTCTAAAGAAATTGCTTAAGAAAAATGTAAGCATTCTCTTAGTTGTTTAATTTATTAATTTATTTTATTTGTATACACTTAGGGGTACAAGTGCAGTTTTGATACATGGATATATTGCACAGTGGTGAAGTCTGAGCTTTTAGCGTAACCATTACCCAAATAGTGTACATTGTGCTCATTACATAATTTCGCACCCCTCAACCTCCCCAACACCCACAGCCTTCTGAGTGTCCAGTGTCTCTTATTCCATGCTGTGTCCATGCATACACATTATTTAGCTTCCATTTATAAGTGTATTTTTTAAAGTTCATTAAGTATCTAGGATCTTTTCACATTTCCAAAACTTGCTTAATAACTCTTGTTCATGTAACCCTACAACTTGTTGATCACTGCCTTGTTGGTAGGTATAATGATCTCCTCTTAAAAATTAGAAAACCAAATCTCAGAGAGGTCAAGTGACTTGCTAAAGGACACACAGCTAGTAAATTGTGGACTAGGATTCAAAACTAGTTCTGTCCCAAACGCTTTTTCTATTTATCATGATGTCAATTCACTATGTTTTATATGTAATTTTTGCTCAGTGGTTTATCTCACGTATAGCAAAATAAAATTTTAAACTGTATAGTTCATTTTATAAACATAAAATAAAATGTTTATGACATTGAGCTGCCAAATAGTTCTCCAGAGGCCCTGAAGTTACCAGCTTTGGGTGTAAAATAAATCCATCTCAGCCTTCTTTCATTCCGTATCTCACTGATAAATATCCAGATGGGCCAGGACTTTTTTTGTTAGGAGAAAGTAAGTAGGTAATTCCTTGCCAAAATTCACACCCCTATTCAGAGAAAAATAATACCATTGTGTAATAGTCCATAAAGAATCCTCCTGTATGTTGTGATGAAGACAGAAGACAGAAGAAGCAGGGGTCTGGGGGACAGCCTGGGACAGATGGGAGCCCATCTTAGAAGAGGATCTGGTCACACCTCACTGCAATGTCAGGACACATGGATGATAAAACCAGTGATAGCCTCATGGAGTGTCATAGTGATGTGGAGCTTGGGACCCAGAGTTAGTCCACAACAACATGACCTTAAGCAAGTTACTGAACTCTCCTGTGCTTTAAGTTCCTTGATTTGGACAAAGGAGATCACACAATCTACCTTGCAAGGTATCGCAAGAGTTCAAAGAGTTTGTAAGATGGTGGTTGACCAAATGCCGGCCATTATCACCATCCTAATCCCCATCATATCACTTTTTCAGTTCCAGTAATGTGACCTTTAAAAATGTTCAGTACTATTTTCTCCAGGAAACCCCCAAAGGACACTGATATATGGGTGTGAGAGGCCAGAAACATCTCCCTTCCGTTCCTCCCCATGTGCTTTATTGAAGAAAACATACAATCGTTTAATATAGCCATGAGCTCTGGACAACGAGACCAGGACCCTTCTCATCAATGTGATGGAGACAGCGGGATACCTTACAAATTAAAGATAACAGTGCCCACTGATCATTTAAACGAAAGGAAGGAAAATGTCATCCATATCATGTCAAAATAACTACGTGCAAAAATCCAAATAGATACAAAAAGAAAGAAACACAAAAATGTGCTGCACAACTTTGTGAATTAAATATCAAAATAAATTTGATTTTGAAGAGGTTCATTTTTTTCCTTAAATATCCTTTAACTGAATTAGCCGGGTGTGGTGGCATGTGCCTGTAGTCCCAGCTACTTGGGAGGCTGAGGTGGGGGTATCCGCTGAGCCCAGGAGGTTGAGGCTGCAGTGAGCCATGATTGCACCACTGCACTCCAGCCGGAGCAACAGAACCAAGACTTTGTCTGAAAAAAGAAAAAATCCCTTAATTGATATTCAACTGGATGGACAGAACATCTGGTTCAGAAGAAAGTTCCAGTGACAGAATGGAGTAGTTTTCAGTAGCGTGCCTCTTTAAAAGTGAAAGACACTTTTATGAATAATTACCTCACTTGGAGTAGATTCATAATAATTTCATTATACTATCATTAGTATACTAGGTATACATGTATATCTGCCTGTGTACATTTATGCAAAATAGTCTGAGAAGTCTTAAGACAACCATGGTGACATTTGGACTTAGAGTTTTTAAACCAGCATTTGAAAAGATGAAGGTCAATTGCATCTGATGGCTTGAATTCTGAATAAAGTGGTGAAGGTCAGATAGGTAAGTTGGATGCCAATGATAAAATGAAACATATGGCTTTGAAGTAACAGAGAAGTCATGAGTAAGCATTTTTCAAGATCACAAAGGAAGAAGCAGCTGACAAGCAATGGAAAAAAACAAGCTAAAGAAGAAAGAAATTGGGGAATAGAAAGGTACCATAGTGATGAATCGAAAGGCAGCAGAGGCTCCAATGGCAGGGTCTTGGGGAAGATTCTTTAAAGAGGGGATATTTTAGAGTACGTTAACCAAAGTCCATTTTTTCCCCAAGAAATAACTGACAATTATTCATCAAATCTCACAAAATCTGACATCCAATTTATGATGCCCAGGTAAGGCACTGATAGATAACATTGAGAAGTTACTATATGCCTAAAGAGATCAGAATTCAAAATCTGGTAAATAGAGGTCAAAATTCAAAATCTCATCTGTCTGACTCCAGAGCCCATGAACTTCCACTCAGTGAATTACCTTTCTTACTGAGAATGGGCACTTTGGAAAGTTGCTTTTATTCTGCAAGGGTTTTAGGGGACTCTATTTAATGGGACTTTGTGCCAGGTTCTGTGCTAGGTACTGGGGCAACAGAGATGAATAAGTGTCTTCAAGTGTCTCTCATGCACTGAATTCACAATATTGTGACTGTTAAGTGTTCTAGGCACTTCATAGAAGATGAAGGTGGATACAATGTTTTCTTAACAATACTAGCGATTAAATAACTCCTGATGATATTGCAGTTATTTTTTTGTCCTCAGGCGATTATTTGGGGTGTCAAGCAAGTTGTGAAAATAAGACATGTAGAAACGATGAGCAGATGATAATAACAACATTTTCAAAGGCCAGGAGGAAAATTCAATTTATGTTCCATCCTGTCCTTGGCAAATAGTCAGTTTCCTCCCCCTCTGTTTTCCTGCTAATCACAAGTGAATGTGGATCTGGCTTGTTTACTTCTTTGATCTGTTTGCTCATTGACATTCACACAGCTTTGAGACTGGGGTTTTTATTTCCTTTGTCATCTTGATGAATGCCTGGGCAAATACATAGCAAAATGACTGTGAAGCTCAATAAAACCAATTCAACAGGGGAACTTAGGCTATGGGGAAGGCAAGATGCCATCTTATAAACAAGAAAATAACCTATGATGGCATCTACTGTGTTGTGTGGAGTTTTGGAGAAATAGGTCTCAAAGTTTGGATTCATAAAAAGTTGTGCAGCTTAAGCTGGATATTAAAACCAGATGTAAATGCAACTGAGCAGAGAACCAGTTATCTAGACAGTTCCTATCTGAACTATTTCTTTAGGAAGTGTCTATGTAATTAAGGAAAAACATTTTCTGGTCAATTGGTCAATCATTTTGATTCTCTATTTGATATTTCAACAGTATACAATAGAAAGTCAAAGGGAAGTATCTGGGTAATCCAAGTGAAGACCAACTTTCCCCCATATTTATGTGAATAATTTAATCCTAATTTGTATGTAATCTAGATTCCATGGTAATCATAGCTATTTTTCATTTTTCATCCTTCAGCTCTCAACTCAAAAGCCACCTCCTCAAGTAAGTCTTTCTAGACCCCAGACAAGGTCAAATTCCCATGTTAATCACTCCAAATGATGCCTTCTCCTTTGATTGTATAGGACTACATATTTGTAATGTCTGTCTTCCTTAGAATATGCACTCCATGAGGACAGGATCTGAACTGAGTCTCTCCAGCCCTGTCTTGGCTCCTGGCACATAACAGGTACTCAAAAGAAGCTGTGAACGTGAAGAGGGAGTGCAAATCTTAAAGCCCATGGGTATACAGATGAATGACAGCTCTCTAGTACTTTTCAAACTTGGCAGCTGTGTGTACATCTACATGCATTTGAGTTTGGTTTACGATTAATTAACATCCAGCAGAATGGTGAATTTCTTTCCTATAATGAATGATATTTTTTTAAATGGCAAGGAAAAGAAAATTTCGATGAGGTTCCTACAATGTAGGACTCAAAGAGGTGCTCCTGACTTCTGCCATAAGAACAGACTCTTGGAATAATTTCTTCCAACTATGACTTCATGCTGACCCATCTTAGATGCCCTGTGGTCAGTGGCACGTGTTTGAAAGATGACTGTGTGGGCTCCTGGACTCACTTAATTGAGTGAGTCATTATTTACAGATAATAAGCTGAAAACAAAAACATTTATCAAAAAATTTTAGGATAGTAAGAAACAGTGTTCTTATATGACTCACTCAATTGGCCAATTAGATAAACGGTGGCCAAATGGAATAATCAGCTTGACAACCATCATGAGGCTGTCAATTTTCTGAGTAAGGAGGTCATCACATGTCACTTCTTTCATGTAGGAGTCATGGTTGAATCTGTATTGGGGTATTTGCAAAGTAATGTAAGAAAATTCATGGCATCTCATCTCTTCAAACCAGAAAGATTTTAGTTCAAACTCAATTGTATGTCTCTGTATGTATCAAGATTAGATTAGATCGATAATAGATAGACACATATATGTATATGTGTATTTACATGATAGTCATTTTTAAGAGAGTAAGTCTAAAGGACAAGGAGAAATTTTGCACTGTCTTCTTTTAAAATACTTACAGATTTCTAGGTATAAGATTGTATGGAACCAAGTTATTTCACTGGGAAATAAGAAAGTCTTCTCAGGCCAGGAGCCGTGGCTCACACCTGTACTCCCAGCACTTTGGGAGGCCAAGGCCAGTGGATCACAGGGTCAGGAGATTGAGACCATTCTAACTAACACGGTGAAACCCCGTCTGTACTAAAAATACAAAAAATTAGCTGGGCATGATGGTGCGTGCCTGTAATCCCAGCTACTCGGGAGGCTGAGGCAGGAGAATCACTTGAACCCAGGAGGCGGAGGTTGCAGTGAGCCGAGATCGCACCCTTGCACTCCAGCCTGGGCTACACAGCGAGGCTCCATCTCAAAAAAAAAAAAAAAAAAGAAAGAAAGTCTTGTTTTTACTTTCCCTTGAAACAATAGATCAGCTTGTGACACATCAATGAGATAAAACTTTGATTTTTTTTTTATTAGTGGGGAAAAGGTGACATAGGCAGGCAGATCACCTTACATTTGCTCTGACAAATACTTTGTTGGGAAGTTACTCTTTTCCAGACTGCTTCGTTTACACCAGAACAGGACACTATATATTTGTGTGTCTGAGATGTGCTCCCATATAGCGACATAGCTGCAGGGCTGATAGAAAGGCCTCCACGCATCCATGCTCTTGGAGAACTTCACAGCGATGCATCTCCCCTTGGCATCTCTTCTATGACCCTCAGAATAGAAGTCTCCCCAACCCCAGACCAGGACAGCTGGGTCTGAGCTCACCTTCTCTCTGTTCAGGGTCTGTCCCTCCAGCTGAATCCCAATGGGGATGCCACCAGGCTCAGAAGGCTCAATGCTGAGAAACTGGCCCATCCAGGAATGGCCTGAACCATCTTTTGATGAGTTTCATAGAAATGTCACAAATTTGGAGGGCTATTGTAGAAAAAGCTTTTCTTTGACTATCACTACACTAGATTTCATTTGTTCCTGAATTAAAATTCCCTCCATGGGCACTTCTCCAAAGTGTAAAATGCCTGAGCTAGCCAGGAGCTTCCTGCATGCTGGATCCCACCTAATGACGAATATTATTTAATCACAAAGATAATGGAAGGTAGGATGGGACAGTGCAGGAACTTAAAGAAGTAATGCTTGTTTTAAATTAAGCCTTTTTTTCTCCCTAAACAAAGGATAACACAGCATTCAACATTCAATTTCCAACCAGGAATGGAACTAAAATGAATAGAGTACCTACTAAGCACCCTCAAATAGTTTACATAACTGTTGCACGCAGGACTATCACAATGGTAATGGCAAAGTCTAATTACCAACCCCAACGAAGCACAAAGAACTTAAGTAATTTTGTCTAAATCCACAAAGAGAGTGAAGCTGAGAATCAAAGCCAGGTTCCTCTATTTGTCAAGTCAAACTTCCTTAACCAGAGAACCTTCTGTTTTTCATGTTCTATTGCACGTCATCAGTCATTTGCTCGTTTCAGAATTGGAGCTGCTAAAGGCTGTATCTCTACAGTGTTCTACTGGCTCTTCAGAAACTTGTTTGGTATTAAGACTTTTCAGACAAGTGGTCAGAAGGCTCATGCAATCAGTTGCAGAATGAATGCAGAAAATGATGAATGAGTATATTTTCTCATATAGACACTGACTGGCTTGATTTGAGGACTGTTACAGTGGTCCTCAACATGCATTGAAACCCAAAATCCCAAGGATGAAATGGAAACCCTCAGACAGATAAGAAAAAGGCATCAAAGTACTGAAAAGATAATCAGAGGAAGAGACTTGCACGTCAGAGGCATGGCAAGATCTGAGAGCACCAAAAGGAATGGTCCTTTTGCCCAGCATTTTCTCCAGCTGGTTTACAAGGTGACTTTGACTCTGATGTTGAAATATTCACCTATTCTTTCCTGCGTTTCTTCTGTGGAGCTTCCTGTTGAAGCACTTCCAGTCCTTTGGAACAGACTAGGAACATTTCTCCCAGGTTGGAACTGGACAACCATTTGGGAAAGTCATGAGGTGTGGACACAGGATGGGTAAGTTTGGATGGGTTGAAGACAAAGAGGCAGGCTGGGAGGACCGAGGAAAGAGCGGGACAGTAGCACTGGGTGGGCCACTCTACTGGGGGAAGTAGTATCATGATACAATCTGTGGGAGAGCCTTTGCAGAGAACCACCCAGAAGGCAGTGCTCCTGGTTTGGCTTTAACTAGAACTGAGAGCATTAAATGACCTGGTAAGATCAGACCCTGCCTAAGGCTCTCCAGAGGCTTCCAACGCAGCGAGAATCAAATCCCAGCTCTTTGACACAGCTCGTACCATGCACTGGTGGTCAAGCCCCTGCAATCCCACAACTCCTTCTCCTGCACTCTCCTTACCCTCCTCTACCCCAGCTTTATCGGCTTCTTTCTGTTCAAACACAGCGCTCGTGCCTCCTTAGGGCATGTCACCATGCTTTCTCTCCCTGGAATCCTCTTCCAATGGCCTCTACATGCCTGCCTCCTTCTCAGCACTTGGCCTTTTGTCTCCTCCTCATAGAGGCCTACTCCTCAAAAGACCCACCAGAAAGTGCCTCCTTTCCTCCGAAATAATTTCTCCCTAGCATGGTCTCCTCTTTGTGTCTCTCAAAGCAGTTATCACAGTGTGGTATCCTCTTGCTATTGATTTATTCACCTGT
Organism: Papio anubis; assembly: GCF_008728515.1. Classification (NCBI taxonomy): domain Eukaryota; kingdom Metazoa; phylum Chordata; class Mammalia; order Primates; family Cercopithecidae; genus Papio; species Papio anubis. The sequence goes on from NC_044982.1 coordinate 97,818,302, forward strand.
GTATTGTCTGGACTTTTCCACTAGAAAAAAAATGCCCCTGAAAGCCAGGCTTTTACTCATCTTGGTGTACTTGGCAGGCAAGAACAATAATAGCAATACTTATATAACCTTTATGATGAGCCAGATACTGTTTTTAGTACTTTACGTATATTAATTCACTGAATCCTTTGGGGCAGAATTATTGTTCTCACCATCTTCCAGATATGAAGCCAAAGTGCAGAGAGGTTTGGTAACTTTCCCAAAGTCACACAGCCATCAGAACAAGAGCTGGGAACCTAAAAAAGCTGCGTCCAGAGTGGAAACTTGAACTGCTCTGTTCTCCTGCTTCTATGTGTTGGGGGAGGACAGGAGACTTCCCAGAAGGAGACACAGAGAGGCTGTGGGGGTCTCACATCAGCCTCCCTGTACCCAGTCCTCACTCTGTGCCCTCTGTTCTGAGGATTCCATATGCCGGAAGAAGAAGAAGACACGGTGGGACCAAAATGCTGTGTCCGGGGAGGGAATGGGTTTGCTTAGTGTGATCCTCAGAGGCTGAGCTGTGTCTTCTGTATCTTAGTGGGCCCCATGCCTAGCACAGAGCCTGACACATAGGAGACCTTGAAGGGAAGAGAGAGAGAAGTTTCCACACTGGGAAGGGTAAGGAGGGCTTTCCTGGCAGAAAGAAAAGCACATGCAAATGTGTCAGCTTATAAGCAGAGATGGCACAGGCAGAGAAAGCTGTGGGCTGCAGTGCAGGGGACAGGGATGCAGAGGGGGAGAAGAGACTGGAAAGAAAGGCTGTGGCCAGGCCAAGAAGGGCTCTGAATGCCCAGCGAGGGAGTTCAGGCTTTTCCCCTCTCTTGATTGTTTTTATTTGACTGAGGTGTAACTTACATATACCAATTTTAAGTGTACAGTTGATGTATTTTGACAAAATGTGCACATGCACTTAACCCCCACCACAATTAGGATAATCAACATTTCTATCTCCCCAAAAAAATCTGCTTATCGCTATAGGTTTTTATCCAACAGAGTGATAAGGATTGCTGTTTCAGAAGGATGATTCTGCAGATGGTGTGAAGAGGGGGTGGATAAAGGAGGGGTGGGAGATGATGTCTTCAATCATGGAACAAGATAGATCCACCGACAGCCAACCACTTTAAAACACTCCATGGAACATTGTTAATTCACAGACTTTGTCAAAATGCCAAAAGAAAAACAGCACAAAACAGCAAAACTGGTCTGCGTGGGCTAGGCATAGGGGTTTTTGTGAGAGCAAGAGATTGTTGCCGATCAATAAAGCCATAGCAATCCATACTAATCACGAGGAGAGATGATGACCATTTTCGCTGGGTCTGTATGTTTTATGACTCTAGGCACAGTCTCTAAGACCCATTCCAACAAACTGCTCTGAGAAAATTAGCTGCCAACATGACACACAACCTAAACCAACAGACCAGGGGAGCATAAAGTGTTTGACGTCCACTACAGTCTATTGCACTGAGTGCGGCTGTCACCAGAGCCACCGCAGCAGCAGAGAGGCAGCCTGGCCCAGCCAGTCAAGACACATGTGCCACCAGCTCACAATATCAAACAGCCAAATGTTTTGTGCTCAGAAATAGTTAACTATCTTGTGAAGTACTTACTGTATGTTTTACATAAATTAACTGATTTAATAATCTTAATAACTCTATTAGGTAAGTAGCTTCATTTTAAAGATGATAAAGCTGAGGTACAGAGAGGTCTAGTCACTTGCCTAAGATCACACAGCAGAGCTATGTTTCAGAGCCCAGTTCCAGGGACCCTGACACCATGATCCCCATGCTTCCCTGCCTTTTCCATAGCATAATAGCTAAGAGAACAGGTTTCAGTGACAGACTGATTGAGATCCACGTTCTGGTTTTGCCACCAACCAGCTGTGTGACATCAAACTTCATCTTTCTGAGCCATAATTTCCTCATCTGCAAAATGGACAGAGCTGCTGTGAAGACTTACATGTGTAATGGCACCTGGCACAGAGTGAGTCTACAATGAAGAGGGGCGTAATAATATTTATTTGGAAGCTCACAAACCCTGTTTATTCCAAGATACATGTTATTCAAACTTCACAGTCAGTCACCTAAAAAAACCCAAATACAAATCAACTTTTATTGATTTTAATTAAAGTTTTATTATTCCATTAGATCAGGAAAAATTTCCATAGAAGCATTTATTCATTTGAAAAATATTAAGTACTTGCCTGATGCCAAACGCTGTTCTAGTTTCTGAAATTACAATGGTGAATCTAAGAGGAAAATCACTGACCTCAGGGCAGGGACAGTCAGATATTTTTAACGTATTTTTAAACCAAGTTTGTATAATATTCTTTTTAATTTTAAAAATCTAACAAATCAGGCCAGGCACAGTGGCTCATGCCTATAATCCCAGCACTTTGGGAGGCCGAGGCGGCAGATCACCTGATATCAGGTGTTCAAACCAGCCTGGCCAACATGGTAAAACCTGTCTCTACTAAAAATATAAAAATTAGCTGGGTGTGGTGGCACATGCCTATAGTTCCAGCTACATGGGAGGCTGAGGCAGGAGAATCACTTGAACCTGGGAGGTGGAGTTCGCAGTGAGCAGAGATTGTGCCACTGCACTCCAGCCTGGGTGATAGAGCGAGACTCCGTATCAAAAAAAAAAAAAAAATCAGCATATATCTCTCTAATAAGGCTGCAGAGGTGATCTAAAAAAAATCAGGTGTCTTTGTCTTTTGACTGAAATTATACCAACCCATGCACTGACACTATAGTCTCATAAGAAATCTACCTAATTAAAAAATTTTGGTGGTCAAAGTCTTAAAAAAAAGTCGACCTACAAAGACAAATTAAATAACAGTAATTTTTAAAATTGTTTTAAACCTCTGATGATTAAAAACAAGCAAAAAATAAAAACCCCGGGCTAAAATAAATCATTAGATGGTGTCTAAGGCCCCTTCAACCATCAGAAAGTAATTGAATCTCTTCAGTCAATTTTAAACATTGCTTTTGCAGTCTTACTTGCACCACTGATTTTCCCAGTGAAAACAACAGGGATGTTAAGCAAGAAAAATTTCCAGGCTGCTAAATGAATGTCTGACTGGTTCTTTCTCATATGTCAGCTCAACTGGGACCTCTTTCAAGAATCCCGCATAACCATAACCTTCCTAGCTAAAGTAGCCCCACACCCTTCTGCCTCTACCCATTACCCTGTTTCATTTCTCCACGTCACTTATCACCACCTGAAATTATTTCATTCATTGATCAGTTACTTGTTTCTTGTCTGACTCACACATTAGAATGCAAGCTCCATGGGCTAGGGTCTCTCCTGCTTTTCCCCCACAGCATCCCTAGCAGCCAGAATGCTGCCTGGTGCACATACTTGTCAAGTGAGTAGATGAATAGCAAAACTGGTGTATTCCTGTGAAAGGGTCTCCTAGCTCAGCTGCAGTCAGGAAGGAGAAGCAGGTACATATTACTTAGTTCTCCTTAAATAGCCTATAAAACAGGGTGGGGGTGAGGGATGGGAGAGGTGTCTTTCATTCATTCGTTCACTGGACCGATGTTTACTCAGCATCTACTGCAGACCAAGTACTGGACCATGCTGGCTACATGCAGGAAAGTGAAATAGACCTAGCCCAGGTTCTTAAAGAAGACATTATTGCACAAGCCCAAGCTTGGAACTTTTGCAAAGCATACACTGATGAGGCTATTTCAGAGATATATAATGTATCTAAAACCCTTAGCATGGTCCCTGGAGCATAGTAACCACCCAGTAAGTGATGATGATGATGACGAGGAGGAGGAGGAGGAGGAGGAGTAAGAGGAGAAACACAATGAGATGACAGTGATTATTACTACTTCATATGCAGAAAAACAAAGTAACCTCCTTATCATCAAATGTAACCTCAGACATCAAATGAGTAATCAATATCTACAGGGGTCATTAAAAATATATAAATCATCTGCCCCTGGACTAACTAGGGGAATTCACTATAGGTTCTCTCTGCAGATAAGAAGAATTACCATGGACAAGACTGATGATGTGTTTCACTGTAATATCAAAAGCTGCATTCTTGCCATCATTTGTATTATTAATAATGTACCTGGGGCTTCTTGTTCTGGAAAAGATAGAATGAGTACACTCTATTCTTTCTCTCCCACTGATTATAACTAAAATCTCTGGATAACTTAGATAAAGCAACTGTATGAGAGGATTCTAAAAAATAAATAATAGCAGAGATGCTGGGGTGGAAAATTACAACTCAAAGAACAACCAATACAGCAGTGAGTTTCCTGGTTTAATTTTTTTTTTTCAATTCTCCCAGCTTAGACTCTAGGGTGGCTCACTTCCCAGAACTGCACAGCAGACACAGATGGAAAAATCTCAAAGAGAAACTTTCTTTTTCTAGGCAGAAGACTGGAAAGGGGGACCCCCGGGAACATAGGATGTGGGAGGTATCTCCCTTTTCCCCCTTTTTCTTCTGCTGGCCCTGTCTCAAGGCAAGCCCCAGGCATGAACCAGCACTCCCACAGCAGCTGCAGGAATACCAGCCATAAGGGCACCCATAACTCAGAGAAAATCCCACTCGTTGACCAGAGAAATTGACCTCTTTGGTCTGAAGAGTGTCTGAGAAATTTCTTTATTCATTCTCTCTCTCTCTCTCTCTCTCTCTCTCATATCTCACCATTTTGCCCAAAGGCAGACCCATTCACAAAAAGTGTGGAACTGTGCAGGGAGGTTAAACCAGATTTCTGCCAGAAAACCAAGAAAAAGGGACTCTGGGAGCCAGAGACTGTGAGGGCAATCACAAATTGAAAGGGGTGGCAAAAACTACCTTCTAAATCTAAGTATGAAATCCTAGTTCATGCCCAAGCTGTGCACACACAGAATCAACTCAAAGCAGTATAGCAACGGCTCTGAGAACTGAATTATAGTAGAGACCATCCCCCAGATTCTAGACTGACCCCGAGTGGCACATCTGGGGATGAAATCAAATAGCACCACAAAGGCTGTGAAAATTAAATTGACATTGGATCCAGAGCCTACAGGAGGTAGGTCAGCCCTTGCCATCTGAATCTTACTTACTGAGTTGATTACCCACTTTCAAAAAAAAAAAAAAATGAACATTCTTCACAGGATTTTAACAGAACTTAGATTCTTGTAACATAATATTCAAAATCTATAGAATGTAATTTGTGGTAGGATAAATAATAACCCCTGCAAAGATGTCTAATTAGTAACCCCCAGAACCCATGAATATGTTACATTGCATGGTAAAAGGGATTTTGCAAATGTGATGAAGTTAAGAATGTTGAGATGGGGAGATTTCCTGTACAGTCTAAGTGAGCCCAGTGTAATCACAGGGCCTTTCTATAAGAGCAGCAGGGGGATCAGAATCAGACAAAAAGGAGATGTGAAGACAAAAGCAGAGGTTGAAGTGATGTGTTTTGCAGATGGAGAAAGGGGCCACAAAAAAGGAATGCAAGCACCTCTAAATATGGAAAAGACAAGAAATGTATTATCTCTTAAAGTCTCCAGAAGAAATGCAGGGCTGCCAACATCTTAATTTTAGACTTCTGATCACCAAAACTACAAGAATAAATTTGCCTTAAACCAAGAGTTTGTGGTAATTTGTTACATCAGTAATAAGAAACTAATACACAATTTAAAATTACCCAAACAAAAAAACTGGGAAAATATAATTAACTCTCAAGGGAAAAGATAGCAGATACCAATCCCAAGATGACCAGATGTTGGGATTATCAGACAAAGACCTTAAAAACACTACTGTAACCGTATTCCATGAAATAATGGTAAACACTCTTTAAATTAACTAAAAGAAATTCTCGGTACAGAAATAAAAACTTTACAAAAAAAACACTAAAAACTACAATAACTGAAATTATAAACTCTCTGTATGGATTCAACAGAGGAATAAAGATGACTCAGGAAAGAGCTGATGAACTTGAAAACAGGTCAATTAAAAGTATCTAATCTTAATAATAGAGGATATAAAAATTGAGAAAAAAAAGTCATATAGATTCAGAATCTGTGGAACTATATCAAAAGTTCTAAAATTCATACTATTCGGGTCTCTAAAGAGGAGGAGAAAAAGATTGGTGCTGAAAATTTTCTTTTAACAATTTTAACAAATGAGTAAATACTCTTCAAATTTATTATAGGTCATAAATTTACATATTCAAGAAGTTTAGTGAAATTCAAATAGGATAAACTCAAAGAAAACTATGACCAGACACATTATAATCAAACTGTTAAAAACCTAAGATATATATAATTATATTTAACATATTTTTTAATTAACCATTATGTGCAGTGTAATTGCATATTGCATGGCAGTGTTTCTCAACCAGGTTGGTTTTGCCTCCCAGGAGACATCTGACAAGGTCAGATGTTTCCAACTGTTTAATTTTTATCACATTGGGAGTCGACTGCTATTGGTACCTAATATGCTAAGGATACTGCTATACATCCTACAGGACAGAAGCTTCACAACAAAGAATATCTAACCCAAAATGTCAATAATGCTGAAGTTAAGAACCACTGATATTAAGGGAACAACAATTCAAATGACTCCAGATTTCTCACAAGAAATCATGGAAGCCAGAAAACAATGGAACATTTTTAAGTGCCGAAAGAAAAGGATTGTCCGCCTAGAATTCTATATTCAGTGAAAACATCCTTCAAGAATGAAGGCAAAATAAAGATAATTACAGATGAAGAAAAACAAAGAGAATTTGTTTTCAGCAGTTCTCACCTAAAAGAGACACCAAATGAAGTTATTCAAGTGGAAAGGAAATAACACTAGAAAAAAACCTGGAAATGGTAATATCTGGATAAACATAATTGACTATTTTTCTCCTCAAATTCTTTAAAATATGTATGACTGTTGAAATTTGGAAGAAGTGGTGCTGTGACTTGGGCTATAAGCAGATGAAAATGGAAGACGATGTAAATCTATGAAGATAGATCACTTTCCTCCCTCAGGTCTGTCTCCTACAGTGATGTCAGAGACCTTAAAGGCTCAAATATAGTCATTCCTCAGAATCCATGGATGATTAGTTCCATGACCCCCTCCATGGATACCAAAATCCACAGATGCTCAAGTTCCTTATATTAAATGGTGTAATATTTGTATATAACCTATGCACAGCCTGCCATATACTTTAAATCATCTGCATTATTTATAATACCTAATACAATGTGAACACTATGTAAATTGCTGTTATACTGTATTGTTTAGGAAGTAATGACAAGAAAAAAAGCCTGTACATGTTCAATACTGATATCCTTTAAAAAAAATTTTTTTTTTTGAGACAGAGTCTTGCTCTTATTGCCCAGGCTAGAGTGCAATGATGTGATCTCAGCTCACTGCAACCTCTGCCTCCTGGGTTCAAGTGATTCTCTAGCCTCCCAAGTAGCTGGGATTACAGGGGCCTGCCACTACACCTAGCTAATTTTCATATTTTTAGTAGAGACGGGGTTTCACCATATTGGCCAGGCTGGTCTCAAACTCCTGACCTCAGGTGATGCACCCACCTCTCCCTCCCAAAGTGCTGGGATTACAGGCGTGAGTCACTGCATCCAGCCTAAAAAAATTTTTTGATCCACGGTTGCTTGAATCCATAGATGCAGATGCCAAAGATATGAGGGGCTGATGTACTAAAAAACACAAACAGATAAACGCCTGTAATTTTGTAATTTTTTAAAAAGTAAAAACATAAGGAAAAAGTACAAGTCCCCTCTGTCCTATTCAATCCCAATCACAGAAATAACCACTTTTAACAGCATGCCCTCGAATGGTCTTGCATGACTCTCCACTGTCCAGCCCCATATATATTAATATATAAAAAATCAATATGTGTGTAAACATACTCATCTGTATTGCTATCCATATATAAATATAAAATGTTTTAATGGATTCATGCTCAATCTTTTGATCTATGAATAGCTTTTTCATTTGTGGTATATCATTATGGTAGGCAGAATTCTCATATAGTCTTCAATATTCCTAGACCCTAGTGTACATATACTTTCTCCCACTTACTCAATCAAATATGAATCCAGATGTTAATGTAAAGAAATTCTGCAAATATAGTTAAGGTCCCAAATAAGTTCCATTAAAAATAGGGAGACAATTACATAAACTCTTTAAATTTGGGTCTAGAGGTCAGAGACAGAGGAAGTCACAGATTCAAAGCATAAGAAGGAGTTGACACACTATTCTGGCTTAAAGATAGAGGTAGACATGTGACTAGGAATACAGGTAGCCTCGAGGAGCTGAAAGTAGTCCCTAATTGACAACCAGCAATGAAACAGGAACTTCAGCCTCCAACCACAAGGAGCTGAATTCTGCCAACAAGAAGAATGAGACTGGAACCTGATTTTTCCCTCAGAGCTTCCAGATAAGAACTCAGTCCAGCTGATGCTTTGGTTTTAGCTTGGTGATGCCCTGAGCAGAGAATCCAGTCCACGCCATGCCAGATGTCTGAGCTACAGAGACATGGCTAATGATTAGGTGTTATTTTACATTTCTAAATTTGTGGTAATTTGTTACACAAGCATGAAAAACTAATACAATAATACACAGCTTTCCAAGCCAATGAAAATAAGTGTTCCTACTTCTTTTGCATAATATTATATTTTTTGGTATTATTTTGATGTAGCAAAATATATTCAAACATATTCCTCTTTATAGAAATTCATCCGGCTCCTATTTCTTGTTATTGTCAAACAACCCATCAATGAACATCCTTATGCATTTGCCTTACTGTGTCTGTGGTATTATTTTCTGGAAGAAAGATTGCTAGAAGAGAGATTATTTTACTAAAGACATACATATTTTTCTTTTTAATAGCTATTATTATCCAGTCAGTCTCCAAAAATACTGAATTGATTTATACTCCTCTAAACAGACTGCTCATTTCCTCACACCTTCACAGCATGTATTATCAAATGCTAGAAATTGTGCCCAAAAAAGGTAATTCATTGTTTAAGTCTTCATTTCTGTGGCTAAGAAAATGTTTGCATTTTACTGTTCACTTGTATTGTCATCCGTGGATACCCTGGCTAATTTGAGATTAGATTGTTTGCCTCCTGTCATTTTTATGAAGTTTTGCATAATAAAAAGATTCACTCCTTGTCTTTTATAAACAATGCAAATACTTTTGTGGGAGGCACACAGAGTACTTTGAAGTATACACAGGGGATAAAGTAGACAGAGCCCAGGTGGTAGAAGACACTGAATGCCAGATTAACACACTTGTTCTTTGTTCTATAGGCAGACTGGAGAAAAAAGCATGGATCTTGATCTAGATTCTAGGTTCAAATCCTGGCTCTGCCACTTAGCGCTATGACCAGGTACAAGTTAATTAACCTCCCTATGCCTCAGTTCTCCCCTCACTCTCTAAAATGGGGATGATAATGGCGTCTGCCTCACAGCATTGTTGTGAGAAATAAATGACTTAGAATGTGCAAAGAGCTCAGAACAGTGCCTAACATATTGTAAGCGGCAAAAGCATTTGTTTTATTATTTTTTATCAAGAGAGCATCACAAAGAAGGCTATGTTTTAAGATTGCTACTCTGGCCAAAATTATCCTACAGCCAGGAAGAAATGAGGGAAATGTTAACATTTCCTCTTGTGGGGGATGTGCAGGTAGAGAAGAGAAGGAAAAAGAGGAACAAAGCAGCTGGGTCCCCCATGGGTTTTTGGACCCATCCTTCTGTTGATCTAGGACACCTCCCTTGATTTCATGCCTTTTTCTTGGAGCTTCACAGAGATTATTTGAGACAGAAACCATTCCTTCCCTGTGCATCCCAAGTGATTTGACTCCCAGTCACTCCAGGACATGCTTCCTGGAAGGTTCTGCAGACTTTGACTGGTAGAAATGGGAAAAAGGTAAAAATCCTTCCCAAATCCTACTTTGCATTTCCCAGCTCAGTTTCCCCCTCTTTAACCTGCTCCCATGATTTCAGTGTTTGATATGCACAGGGCCTTATCCATTTCCTAACTGACAAATTAATTCTTAATTTGACTATAGCTGGGAATCAAATGCAGCTATACAGAGCCCTGGGTGGCAAGTGAGGAACTTGTGCCTACACACTTGTTTATCTGAGGCTTTACTTTCTGAATAAAGCATCTGTCCCAACACGTTACGTAAAAACAAAAATTGCAATTAGCAGTCCACATAAAGGAGGTAGGTTGTTCTCCATGTGGTTAATAAGCCAGAGAAGTTAATGGCTGAGAATAATGGGTTGCAAAGACATTGCACCCTGGAGGTTTTCCAGGAAGTGCTTGAGGCAGGTGATATTGAGTCCTCTGGGGATTTTGGCTTTCAGTCTGAATCGATAGAAAATGATTTGTCTGAGTTTGTTTTCAACTAGAGATTTCCAGAAAGGGATGAATGCTTGACCCTGTATGTTTAAGCCAGGCCAATGGCCATTAAGGCTGACAGCCTAGAGCTATTAGCACGGGTCTCTCCTGTGCAGCTTCCCATCACTAACCTGCTCCCAGGCTGCTGGACTTTCTCCCGTTACCATACCCTTGGCTTCAGCTCCTGATTCCTACCTGCCATTTTGTTTAAGGCTGGAGCTTGATTTTTCTGAGCTTTCACGAATCTGATGCTTAAAATGTTTTCAGCTGGCTGAGTCACACCCCTCTGACACTGGAATCCCCCAAATCTCTTATTAGCTTTTTTGAGGTACATGTGTTCATCAAGTGGCCCTGCACAAGAGAACTCATCTCTAAGAAGTCCGTAGAGTCACACTGGGCCTCTTGTCCCACTCTAGGGAAGGGAGGAAAGAAAGCTATCTATACCCTTTCCTTACAATTTGGCAGTGAGAATTCAAGCTTACTGAGGCATTTCTTTTCCTAAATGTCTACTCTTAAGTCCCTGGGCCTTGAAGTCAAGTCCCTCTGAGACATTTCTCCTCAAGCTCCAGCCTGGAGTGACCTGGAAGGCCCTCTGACATGAACATAAAACTCTTTTCCATTCCTTGTTTTCTGCTTGACCTTCTTGCTTCTCTCCAACCAAAACCCCTCTGCCTGAAATTTATTTCTGTATCAGCTCATCAAAATATCAATGTCTGGGCCTGTGATTTCTTGGAAAAAGAGAATGTAGTGTTGAGAATTATGGTAAATGTGAGTCTGCAGAGTGGCCACATGGGTTTCAGGGACTCTTAAAATGCATGAGGTTCCACTGAGTCCAGACGACTATCTATCTTAATGTTCTGGAACAATGACCACCTACATAAGATCAAAAACCTGAGATCTGATCCTTCTAGTTTTGTCAAATGGCTCAGATTATTTTAAGCTTCCTCTTTAGATAAAATGCAATTTGACTGACCAGGTTTTTTTCTTTTCATAAAGGCTATTGTGAGGGAGTAAGACATCCCCCTGCAACAAGCAGTGGAGGGAGAAATCAGTCCCCAGCCCTGACCCTCAGGTCTCTGATAAAACACTCAGTCATGAGACATGAGACCTCTGGCCACATACCCTGATCCATGGACTGAGGCAGAAAGTCCTCTCCTGCATCTTGGGGTCCAGAAGAGGCCAGGGAGCAAAATCTATACAAGGAATGCTGGTTTCTTGCCCCAGGATCTAGGTAAACATTGAATAAAATTATTTAATCTGCCCTTTAAGCAAGAAATGTGTCTAAAGCTACCTGCTGGTGACCAGGCAGAGAAGATGGCTAAACTGGGAAAGAACTGGTGTGTCAGTACCATGTCCATCTGCAGTTAATACTCACTGGCATAGGATCCTGAGACACAAGTGGTCTGCTCTTGACTCTGCAGAAAAGGATTCCATTCTTTACACCTTCTTCCTCCCCTGCAGGTTATCCCTCCTACCTCAACCATGCCCTTCCCTTTCCCCATTTTGCTCCAAGGCTCCTACCTTCTACTTTCTATGGCTTCTCTTGGATAGTGAAAGGTGGAGCTGGACGGAGAGTTGTCCATGAGTCGGAAGAATCAGAGTCCCAGGGATGGGGCCAGAAACAGTACTTTGGGATACTCAGGAATTTGAGGAAAGGCACTCATCGGTAACAAAAGATCAGTAATGGGCACAGAAAGGCAGAGACCTCACTCCACTTGTTTACCCCCATCCTGCTCACAGGCACCTCCCCAAGGACCCATGCTCTTGGGAATTGCAAACCTGGGTGGCTTAAAACAACAGAAATTTACATTTCTGGAGCCTGGAAGTCAAAATCAAGATGTCAGCAGGGCCATCTCCCTCCAAAGGAACAATCTTGCCTTGCCTCTTCCTAGCTTCTGCTGGTTGTGGACAGCCCATACCTTGCAGCTTCATTGTTCCAATCTCTACTTCTGTCATCACGTGGCCATCTTCCCTCTGTGTGTGTTGCTGTATTCAAATTTTCCTTTTCTTATAAGGACACCAGTCATTGGAATAGGGCCCACTGTAATCCACTATGACCTCAAATTAACTTGATTATGTCCGCAAAAACCCCGAACCTAAATAAGGTCACATTCATCCCACAGCAGGAGGATATGGACAGACGCTGACACCAACACCTGAAGCTACACAGCCAAGTGGGGTCCAGGCTTCTGCCTATCCTGTGTGCCTCCCTGCTCCTTCCACAATCTGCCTGTCTAAGACTCAATTTCTGTCACTTAATCTTAGTATCTCCTGGACCCCTGACCTAAGCCTTCCTGGACAACCATGTTTCTGTGCTACCATGTCTAGTGCCTGGCACTGCATCCAGCACATAGTAGGCCTACAAAAAGATGAATGCATGACACCCAAATAGTTTCTTTCCAGAGATGAGACCAGTGGCCCTAAACTGTTCTGTAAGAGAGTATCTTTATATTATTTTATATTATAAATATTAATTTATATTATAAAATAACCCTTACAAAACAGTCTCTTTATATTATTTTATAGTCTCTTTCCAGAGATGAGACCGGGGGCCCTATAACTGTCTCTTGGGAGCTAGGATTAGAGAAGCTGTGTCTCCCTTAATTGGGATGCCCGCCCCCCTGCCCCAAGCCACAGGAGACTAAGGGAAACCTCAGACACATCTCAGCATGGCCTGCCTACATTTGCGGAGAGGCTGTGTCTTGACTCTTGGCAGATGTTCTGTTATTGTCTCCTGCCCCTGCCCCTGCCCTGACATAGTTCTTTGACCCTTGTCTCCAGCCTGACTCTTACCACTTGACACAATAGGAATTGACCCTCAACAGTCAGCTTGACTTCCCCCTCCTGGTCAATACGGATGGACATCCTTTGTGACCAAGATGTGACCTCTAAAACCTACCCAGGCACTGGCCCTTGGCAGATGCATGACACAAGCTTATCTCAGCATCCTAGCTCAGAGCTGTGGAAAACTATATACGACAGATACAGTGCTAACAGTTTTCCATGAATCAGCTCATTAAATCCTCAAAGCAATCATAACAAGTAATAACAATTACTATCCCCATGAGGGGTGGGGAAATTAAGCTTTGGGGAAGCTCAATGCCTGCCCCAAGGTCACAGACTTAAAACATGGTGGGACCTGATTCCATCCTGAGCCTGTGAATGTGCAGCCAAATCTCCCAAAATGCAATGCTAGTTTCCCAAGGGTGGGACACACAGTCACGTTGGCACCAGAGATGATGTGAGGTGGTCCAATAGCGAATCCTGGTGCTGTGGTTCGAACGTATGTGCCCCCCAAAAGTGATATGTTGGAACTTAACCTCTAAGGTGATAGTATTAAGAGGTGGAGGTGAACAAATTAAGTCACGAGGGCTCCACCTTGTGAATGGGATTAATGCTCTTTAAAAGAGGCTTCAGGGAGCTGCCGGATCCCTCCATCTCTTCTACCCTAAAAGGACACAGCATTCATCCCTTTAGCCCTTCTGCATGTGAGGGCAGAGCTCACCATTTCCATCACGTGAGAACCCAGCACCATCTTGGAAGGCACCAACTGGGAAGCAGAGATTCCCCCTCCAGACACGAATCTGCTGGCACCATGATCATGGACTTCTCAGCCTCCAGAACTGTGAGAAATAGATTTCCATTGTTTGTAAATTATCCAGTCTCAGGTATTTTATTATGGAAGTAAAAAATGGACTAAGATACATGGTATGAGTCTCCTCTTTTAACTCTTTTATCTTTCTAATCATGGAGAAAGCCTTTCCTTTCTGTTTCCTTTCTGATCTTTGCTTATATCTTCCTCACCCCACATTCCCTTTTTGAAAGGTAAGACAAGCCTCAGTCTCACACAATTTGACAAGCAATAGATGATACAAGAAGTGATATCAGGCATCATTTAATTTCTTTCCTATGGTTACTTTGAATATATGAAAGCAATACTGTTTTTCCTGTTATGGTAATGATTAAAGGCTTTACTTTGTAATGTATCCATTTAAGCACAAGATGTAAATTCACTTCTTAAAAATTAAGTAAATAATAGTACATGTTCCCTCATATGGAAAAAGATCAGGAAAGTAAAGCCCAAGAGACTCAAAGGTGGGAACAGTGCCCTGTGTTATGCCACCTCTCAAGACTGGGAAATCCCAGCTGTGATATCAGCAAAGCTGGCAGGTCCCACCTAGCTCCTCCAAACACCATTAGCCATGTGTGTTCATATAGAATAGCTGCGAGTTCTCACAAGATTTACAAAAATCTATTCACAAGTTCTGGAAAAAACAAAGAACACTGACTCATTCTCCCACAAAGAGCCTCCAAGTTTTTTTAAAGAGTAAAAATTAACTCAGATTGACAAAATAAATATTTGTCCTGACATTCACCAGGCAGGGATAACAGACACAGATACAGCTACTTGCAAAGTATACCAGGAAATGATATTTCTCCCAAGGACACACGGCACATAATAACCTTCTTTGAGTAACTACTGCTTTCTTGCATCCTGAAAAGCCTTGATCTCTAAAATCAGTGACTATCAGAAACTTCACTGTTGGAAATTGTATGAGTAAGAATGAACCATCTCACTCTTGCCTGGAAGATCTAAGTCACTTTGACACAGAAGCAGCTCTGATTTCTAGCCCAGATATAAAGCTTCATATAAGGGGTTTCTGATGAAAACACTCACATTTATCTTACCTTTGTCATTTCCAAGGAAATGGGAACCTGGGTTCAATTTACAGTCCAGACCCCTCTACACCCAGCACTGCTTTGCTTTTAAGCTTTATTTTCATTTTACCTAAATTTTAGCCTTCTTGAAAACTGCGGAATAATTCTATCTTTCCCTATGTTTGGTGAGATGCCCAATGGTCCTTCAGGCGTGCAGCTTCCATCATGAAAATGGATCAAGAAATCTGACTTTCTTGGGCTGTAGATTTGTCCTTAGTGGTCTCAGGCTGATTAGGCTAAAGTGGTTCATATTTAACTTTTGTTATTCAGGCTTTTGGAGGTACTGTTTATCTTTTAAAATAAGCAAATAAATCACAACTTGCTCCCTAGGGATACTATGGCCAAATTATAAAGCTGCAGTTTAACTTTTCTATGGAAACCACCCGGTAATTTGACTCAATTTTTCGGCGTAACCATTAATGACATGGTTTTTCTCTTCAGATGGTTGTGCTTTTGTTTTGTTTCAATTAGGAGTTTCGGCCCTGATCAGTTTTGTGAAGAGACACACAGGCTTGAATGTGCACACCTGTGCTTAACTGTTAGTCTTCCGTCTCAGCACAGGGCAGAGCTCCACGCTCGTGGTGAGGCAGCTCCATGGTTGAAGCCCACAGGCTCTCACCCAAATCGTCTTGACTGGGGACCATCTGGATGAAAAGGAACCCATGCCCCCTCCCAGGCTACCTGTGTAAGGGGGTTTCTTTCATCATAATCATGTGAGTCTGCTAGACAAGGGGAGGAAAGTCTAGCCCAGGAGCAGAGGGGTGGGGGTGCAGAATTCAAAACTCCTTCTCCACGGAGCCATCTGTTCTCTTGTCTCTGCTTCCCCACAAACATCTGCCTGCTCTCTGCTCACTACAAGCTCCTCTGCACCCATATCTAAGACTCAGACATGATTTTGTGGCATGATTTGCCACAGTATGACTATTTCAGTCTCTCAGAGCCTCAGAACTAAATTCCCAGGACAGAAAACATGATGGGATTGGTTTCCTTACAATCTGTGCCCACCCCTCTGCTTATGGAAGCAGACACTGGGGCAGAAGCATGGACAGCTGGTCCTCCTCCCAGCAGGAGCTAGGGATCAGCAGCACGTCCAAAGAAGAAGAGGGGCATTCACAGACAAATCCATGTGTGTATTAATTTTAACAACAGAAGGACAAAAGAGAGCCAAGTTTTATTTGCAACTTATGTTTTTCAACACAGGTATTAGCAGCTATCTGAAAGTTAATAATTCAGGAGGAAATATCAATACCTCAAGAGTACAGTTCAGCCCAGCATGAGCTGACTTGATTGACTCGGGAACATGACACCAAACCCTACCAACAGCTGTAGACACCTGACCAAAGAGTGATAGAGAGACAGACAGAAGCCAGGCGTGGTGGCTCACGCGGGTAATCCCAGCACTTTGGGAGGCCGAGGCAGGTGGATCACCTGAGGTCAGGAGTTCGAGACCAGCCTGGCCGACATGACGAAACACCATCTCTACTAAAATAAATACAAAAAATTGGCTGGGTGTGGTGGTGGGCACCTGTGATCCCAGCTGCTTGGGAGGCTGAGGCAGGAGAATCACTTGAATCTGGAAGGTGGAGGTTGCAGTGAGCCAAGATCACGCCATTGCACTCCAGCCTGGGTGACAGAGTGAGACTCTGTCAAAAAATAAATAAATAAAGAGAGACAGACAGAAAGACAGAGAGAGAGAGAGAGGATATCAGAGGGTCAGCACTACATACTCTCATCAGAAGAACTTTCTGCCACTGGCCTGGAAGTGAGTCAGCACAAGAAATGGCATATAATTATACCATTATTTATTTCTATGGCACATTCGAAAGGTCATCTTCTTGGAAGGGAACCAGTAAGTATCATGGAACAGCTACCAGTTTTATTGTCAGGCTTCCCTGGGTTCTACGCTGATGTTTGCAGCTGGATAACTTGGGCAAATCCTTCCCTGAGCCTCAGTTTTCCCACATTAGGACAGCAGATAGCACCACCTTGGCCAAGGTTGAATTTGAAAGCTACATAAGACAGTGGGATCTGCCCTCCCTTTAAGTGCCAAACCATGTCCAAGATGGAGAGACTAAGAGCTCGGCTCCCAGTGGTTCCGGTTGTAAGGTCTACAGTTCAATCACTTCAGATTCTCCTCACAAGATCCTCATTCTTTCTTTGGTAGGTTGTCCCCACAGAAAATGTTCTAAGAGCACAAGTTTCTCTTCTGAGATAAAGAAAGTCCTACAGGTCAAAACATCTGAGACTTAGAATCAATCAACAGCTTTTAATTTTTCAAAAGATCAAAAAGCATTTACTGATCATTCAAGTGCTTTACTACACCCTGTGTGGTGGACCCTGTCAGCTGGGGCCACTGATACCACCAGTGCCCACTCATATCCCCTCATCTTACTACTAAAGAGCAACCTCCGGACTTCCGATGGCCAGCACCTGCATTGCTTTGCCTGAAGGCATCCTCAGGCCAAAGCCCATCTGCCAGGTCATGAGCAGGACAGAGTACCAGGGATTTCAATCCCTAGCAGCCCTCAACCAATGACTGGTAAAAGTGAGATAGCACCAGTCTATATATTTTACACTAGATCTTGAAATCACTCCACCAGGATTAAGAGCCGGCTGCCCATGGTGGTAGCTAAATTGACAAATGCCCTCTGTCCTGGTCCATGTGATTAGTCCATGGGGTGCCCAGACATTGGGTTCAGTATTATTCTGGATGTGTCTGTGATGGTGTTTCTGGATGAGATTAACATTTGAATTAGTGGACTGAGTAAAGCAGAAGGCTCCCTTCCAATGTGGGTAGGATTTATCCAGTTCATTGAAGGCCTGAATACAACAAAGGCTAGGTAAGAAAGAATTCTCTCTGCCTGGCTGTCTTTGAGCTGGGACATCAGCCTTCTTCTGCCTTCAGATGTAGACTCGGACTGTACCTTATACCATCATCTCTCCTGGGTCTCCAGCTTGCCAACTGCAGATCTTGGGGATTTCTCAGCCTCCAAAATCATGTAAGTCAATTCGTTATATATATATTACATATGTGTATATTTTATATAAATATTCCCTATTGACTGTGTTTCTTCAGGGAACCGAGACTATATACATAGCTTCTCCTTTTCCTCTCACTTTCTCATGACTTTACCAGGCTTTACTTCACCCTCAAACAAACCACTTGCTTTTGAAGCCCTGTTTCAGGATCTGCTTCTGGGGGAACCCAGACTGAGATGGGCTAACTCAACAGCTTGCCTCATCACTTCTCACTTGCTGTCTCCCCACATTGAGGCTGGAAACCCAATGTTGGCTTTTCCTGCCTCCTGTGCTATGTGACCCTATCTTGGTCAATGATACATTTTTTAAAGTCTCAGAGAGGCAGAGGGGCTCTAAAATGCTATTTCATTTCTTGTTAAAAGGGAACAAGCCAGGCACGCTGGCTTACGCCTGTAATCCCAGCACTTTGGAAGGCCAAGGCAGGCGGATCATGAGGTCAGGAGTTTGAGACCAGCCTGACCAACATGGTGAAACCCCATCTCTACTAAAAATACAAAAATTAGCCAGGCGTGGTGGCGCATGCCTGTAATCCCAGCTACTTGGAAGGCTGAGGCAGGAGAGTTGCTTGAACCCAGGGGGCAGAAGTCACAGTGAGCTGAGATCACGCCACTGCACTCCAGCCTGGGTGACAGAGCAAGACTCTGTCTCAAAAACAACAGCAACAAAACGGAGGGGGGTGGTGTGGTGGGGAACAAACAGAAAACTGTTGTTTCTTCCATCCTTTTTCCTGTCTTAAATGCTGCAATGATACCTGGAGTTTCACCATCTCACAATCATAAGGAATTAATATCCCCTAAAGTCCTGTAACATTTGCCATCCCTGGTAAGACGAGTCCCCAATATCTAATTGTTTCCTCCTAGGCACCAGACTTGTAGTATTTTAAGATATTAACTCTCCCTTCCCGGATTCAGGCAAGTAATGAGTCTTGCATGTTTGATATCCAGCAGAGGTTTAGGCAGAGCAGAAAATAAATTACCTGAAACTGTTTCTGGCTTGTGTGTTCCAAAAGCCTATGGCCTTTGGGAAAGAGAGATTCTAGGCATGGACTGAGTGCCTTAAAGAGCAGAAAGGGGAAGTCGATCTCACTCAGACTAAAAAGAGATTCACCTAGGCCGGGGAAAGAGCACAGAAGCAGAGGATGGATAGAGGTCTCTGAAAGCAGGAAAAAAACCTGCTGCCCCTCGTGCCCTGCTTGTCTATAGCACTGGCACTGACATGACACAACCCAAGAGGGGAGTGGCTGCATGGCACGTCTGGGCAAGCTGGATCACCAGCATCTCTGCAAAGATTTGCATCCACCCCACATCTCAGGGAGCTCCAGAGGACTCCCAGGCCAGAAGGACCATGCAGGAAGGGATAGTGTAATTCTAGGTGGTAGGCTTTGTGAACTGGCAAGACCACACTCTGCCAACAGGTTGAGAAAGGTCCACATTCCTGTAGGGACACAGACCTGTGAAGAGTTTAGGGCTAAAAACTTATCTATACCCCAGCAAGAGTCACTGCACAGTTGTAAAGATTACTAATCAAATAAGACAAATTCATTTTTTTGGTCTTTCAATAAATATGAGTTCCTACTGTTACTAGGCACTGAAGACACAAATAAGACATCGTCTCTGCTCTCAAGGATCTTAGTCTAATGGGGTAAACACTTACAGCCAATGTATAGGCTCATAAATTGAGTTATATGACTCAGAAGCTTCATAAACATTGCATGAGTCACTCTTGATCAAAGGAGGCATTCTGTGCACCATTTATGAATGAGCAAACAAGACACAGAGAGGTTAAGTGACTTACAAAAAATCACACAGTCACTATAGTGTGGTGTTCAGATTCAGACTGTAGTCGGACTAATGTCATTGGACAGGATCCTTCCACTTTGTTCACTGTTTTCCAATGCCCATAGAGAGCCCAGAGGGAGTCTGTATGATTTTTTTGTACTGTAGTCCCAGGTAGAGTTTACCCAGTAGAATTAGTTGTGTCAAAAAAATAAAATACCTAGGAATATAGCTAACTAGAGAGGTGAAAGATCTCTACAAGGAAAACTACAAACACTGCTCAAAGAAATCAGAGATGACACAAACCTAAATGAAAAAACATTTTATCCTCATGGACAGGAAAAATCAATATCATTAAAATGGCTATACTGCCCAAAGCAATTTGTAAATTCAATGCTATTCCTATTAAACTACTATTGACATTCTTCACAAAACTAGAATTTTTTTAAAATTTATATAGAATAAAAAAAGAGCCCAAATAGCCAAGTCAATCCTAAGCAAAAAGAATAAAGCCACAGGCATCATGCTACCTAACTTCAAACTATACTACAGGGTTACAGTAACCAAAACAGCATGGCACTGGCTCAAAAAGAGAGCCCAGAAATAAGACCACACACCTACAAGTATCTGATCTTCGACAAACCTGACAAAAACAAGCAATGTGGAATGGATTCAATAAATGGTGCTGGGATAACTGGTTAGCCATATGCAGAAGATTGAAACTGGATCCCTTTCTTACACCATATACAAAAATTAACTCAAGGTGTATTAAAGATGTAAATGTAAACCCCAAAATTATAAAAACCCTGGAAGACAACCTAGGCAATATCATTCTGGACAAAGGAATGGGCAAAGATTCTATGATGAAGACACCAAAAGCAATGGCAACCAAAGCAAAAGTTGACAAATGGGACCTATTAAACTAAAGAGCTTCTGTACAGCAAAGGAAACTATCAACGGAGTGAACAGACAACCTACAGAGCGGGAGAAAATTTTTGCAAACGATGCATCTGACTAAGGTCTAATATCCAGCATCTATAAGGAACTTAAACAAATTTATAAGAAAAAAATGACCTCATTAAAAAGTAGGCAAAGGACATCAACAGACACTTTTCAAAAGAAGACATAAATGCAGCCAACAATCATATGAAAAAAAGCCCAACATCATTGGTCATTAGAGAAATGCAAATCAAAATCACAATAAGATATCATCTCATACCAGTCAGAATGGCTATTACTAAAAAGTCAAAAAATAACAGATGCTGCTGAGGTTGTAGAGAAAAAGGAATGCTTATACACTGTTGATGGGAATGTAAATTAGTTAAACCATTGTGAAAGACAGTGTGACAATTCCTCAAAGACCTAAACACAGGCATACCATTCAACCCAGCAATCTTATTATTGCATATATACCCAAAGGAATATAAAGCATTCTATTATAAAAACACATGCACATGTATGTTCGTTGCAGCATTATTCACAATAGCAAAGACATGGAATCAACCTAAATGCCCATCAATGGTAGACTTAATAAAGAAAATGTGGTACATATATACCATGGAATACTATGCAGCCATAAAAAAAGAATGAGGTCATATCCTTTTCAGGAACATGGATAAAGCTGGAAACCATTATCCTTAGCAAACGAATTCAGGAATAGAAAACCAAATATTGCATGTTCTCACTTATAAGTGAGAGCTAATTGATGAGAACACATGGACACATGGGTGGGGGGAACAGCACACACTGGAGTCTATTGGAGGGTGGAGGGTGGGAGGAGGCAAAGGATCAGGAACAATAACTAATGGGTACTAGGCTCAATAACCTGGGTGATGAAATAATCTGTACAACAAATCCTCATGATACAAGTTTACCTATATAACAGACCTGCACATGTACCCCTGAACTTAAAATAAAAATTAAATTAAAAAAAAAAGAATTTGTTGGCCGGGTGCAGTGGCTTTAGCCTATAATCCCAGCACTTTGGGAGGCCAACATGGGTGGATCATGAGATCAGGAGATCGAGACTATACTGGCTAACACGGCGAAACCCTGTCTCTACTAAAAATACAAAAAATTAGCTGGGCGTGGTGGCGGGTGCCTGTAGTCCCAGCTACTTGGGAGGCTGAGGCAGGAGAATGGCATGAACCTGGGAGGCGGAGCTTGCAGTGAGCCAAGATTGCGCCACTGCATTCCAGCCTGGGCAACAGAGCAAGACTCTATCAAAGAAAAAAAAAAAGAAAAAAAAAAAAGAATTTGTTGTGTCTTGCTATTCAAAGTGAATTGCTACATCTGCTAAAGCTCTAAGTGACTTCCATTAAAAAAAAAAAAAAAAAAAAAAAAAAAAAACAGTCCTCTTCATCACACCTTAAGGGAAAACAGCAACCTTCTGTATACACACATTAATTAACACAGCAGAAATAGGTTGGAGTTAATTATAGAGTCCTCCTACTTAAAAATGAGGAATAGGCTGGCTGCCAAAGAAGGCTGAGTGCCATGGAATAAGGTAAGAGAAGTAGAGAAAGCATGGCATCTCTATCCTGTGTCCTCTTCTGAGAGCTGTCCTGCTGTTGAAATGCAAATGGTTTGGTGGTCAATGCCTCTGAGCTGGCCACAAACTCAGCAAGTCTCTCAGCTTTGTCTGTGTGCTATCTCTCTTTAAGTAAAGGTCTTTCACCACTAGAAAAGATGCACACATCAATTATTAAGAAAGTATTATAGCAGGAAGAAAGAAAAATTGCATGTCATTTTCCTGGCATTCAATATTTTTTCATTATTTATTACCAGTATCCATCTACTTGGGGAAGAACAAGCAAACGCTTTTTTAAAAAAAAATCATGAATGTTTCAACCTGAAAGCTGAAGAGATATTGGGCAGCATGTTACCAAAGGCCCAGAAAATATATGTTTGTTATTAAATCCCTTGAGTTTTCTTTTTCTACTTCGAGCGCACCAAGGAGAAGTATATTTGAGCATGCTCCATTCCTCAAACCACTCCAGTCCTGTGTTTACCCTTCTGTTTTTTGTAAGTATATATATTAGCTAGGAATCTCATCTCGATTCCTCTAGCTAGTTTCTGCAGGTGTATAAACACTATCTGGCTTCTTCAAAGTAAAATATGTGTGGCATCACCAACAATACTACTAGAGTAAATACCATTTTCCATTACAAAGAGAATATGTAACCCAAATATTTTAAAGGAGCTCAGTATTCTACTTTCTCCAAGAATGAAACAGAAATCATGTTTGACCAGTTATCACTGCCTACATGAATAGAGCATTGTGTCTTAAAGGCTATAAGACTCTCCTTGCCCATAATAGAAGACAGACTCTAGAGAATCCAGTGATGAAGGGAACTTTACCAATTTAGAAAAAAATAGTGCGGCTCACTGCCAGTGCTCATTTAATTTTGCATTAACATGCTCTTTGAGGCTGAAGCAAATCTGACCAATTATCAATGTGAAAATAAAATATAAAAACTGTTCTTGGAGTTATTTCTAAACAGAACAAACATCAGAATTGTCTGAATCATCAGAATCATCTATTTCAGAACAATCAGATTCATCAAATGGGTCTTCACCCAACAACTGTTCCAGAATGATGTTAACATCACACATAGGAATGCTGCGTTTTCTGGGATTTGACACTTTCAGCGATCGAGAATTACTATATTTTGTAAATGGAAATAGCACTACTAAAAACAGAATGCTGTTGATAGAATGATGTATTTTGTTTCCAAAGTCAATACACTAGAGCCATGTGAAAATAATAATAATAAAAGCGAGATATTTTGTGGCAAAGTTATCTCAGGGTAAATGCTGCCACTGCAAGTGCCACCAGCGAGTATTCTCGGGGCAAACAGGAAAAGGGTTAATGGCAACCTGTTTCAATGGTCCCCAGACCTAGGTGTGCATGAAAATCAACCGGGGAACATATTTGAAAGGCTTCTGAGCCATTCTAGACATACTGAATTGTCTCTACTAGGACCCAGGCATCTGTATTTTGAATATGCCTTCCCCCAAGTGGTTCTTATGGCAGCCCTGTGTGGGAACCTCCTATCCAAATCCAAATTCCCACAGCAACACCCCAACCAAGCCGTCCTCCAGTCTTTGCTTAAATATTAATACCTCCCATGAGAGTGGACCCACCCAGTCTATCCCTGGACAGCACCAACCGTTGGGAAACAGCCTCCCTGGAACTCCCAGCCACTAGCTGTGCTGTCACAAGTAAAAGGAGCCTCATTCACAAAGAAGCAGCAGCAGATTCTGCTACTTGCACCTAAGAAACCATTGAAAGAAAGATGCATGCAAAAATTCAAATTGCAAGCTATCAAAAAAAAAGAGTATATGCTAAACTTTATTTTTATAAAATTATTTGACCCCTCTGATTTCCATTTATTGGAAAGTTAGGGATAAAACTAATAGAATAGGGCTGTTGTTAACATACGAGCATTCAATAAATGTTGGTTCCCTTCCTTCCCCTTCCTTTGTTTTTCTTCTACAGTCAATTTGTCATAGGATCTTATCGTCTCTTAAATATCTCCTGATCCAGTCTTTCTCTCCATTGCTAACACACCACCTACATGAGCATTCCTATATTTCCTCAGCATCTCATTACTTAAATATTTAGGTTTGGAGGGAGATAGGAAATAAATTATTACTTAAAAGCAAGCATTGTAATTTTTTTCAGGAAGTTATTCTCTTTGTTCAGGAAAATATCTTGAAATGCCACTTGGGGCAGCAGACACCCAGACAGCATGAGTTAGTAAGAGAAAAGGTAGCAAAAGAGGTAATTAAATTGTTCTTTATCTGAAGTGAACGGGATGGAGTAAGTACAGAAGAGAGGAGACAGAGGAGGGAAGACAGAACAGCAAGGCTGTGGGCACGCAACAGGAACAGGGGTTGAGAATCAGCAGAAGTCAGAGTCAAGGGGGACTTTTGAGGATGCCTGTGAAATGCAAGAAATCTTGGACCTTTCCAGAGTGTAGAGTGGAGTGTGATCCCATTATATCCAGCTCTTATGATTCAGGGCCTCCAGCTAACATCTAGGCTGAAATGAGTTCCTGCAAAGCCGTGTATCTTACCTCTCTGCCTTCCTGTTCTCTTTGTGCCATTCCTCTGCTCAGGAGCTCTGAGGATCCACTGTGGGACCCTGTGTTCTTTACTGCCAATTCCTATCAGACAGTGTCAGTCTTTTAAACATATACCCTTTCAGGTACAGCATCTATCTCTCTGAATGTAACTTTCTATAATATCCATTAGCAGAAAAAAATGTTGCCAAAATGTGACCTCTGTCCAAAAACAACAAAAAACAAAACAAAACCCAAACTATTTGGCAACTCTATTGGCTTGAACCCTTAGGGAAAAAATAATAATATGAATGATTTATTAAGCATTCGCTATGTGCCAGGCAATAGGCTAAGGATTTTACTTATATTCTCTCATTTAATCTTCACAAGAGCCCTCTCAAGTAGATATTACCCTTACCACTCTTTAGACATTCAAAGCAAAGCTCGCAGGAATTTGGGAACTTGCTCAAAGTCTCACAGATGGTAAGTGGCAGAGCTGGCCCTCAAAGGGGAACCTCTCTGCACTCTTGACCAGGATGCCTCAATGGAGTCACTTATCACCTGGATTAGGAATAGGTTAGAAAGCTAAACTACAAAGATGCTCCTGAAAACTTCAAGTCTCCCTGAAGAAGAGCAAGGCCCTTCTCTGCAAGACACTCTAGATGATGCCAGCAAAAATCTGGAAACACTCCAACCCCTTGCTAGAACAGCTCTAACTCAGTGTCGGCAGTTCCCAACTCAAGCTGTACATCAGAAACCCCCTAAGAACCCTTCCAAAATTGAAGTTTCTCAGGCCTCAGTGCAGACCCACTGAAGAAAATCCTGTGGCAATGAGGTGGAAGAAAGGGCTATTTTTTTTTTTTAAATGGTCTCCAAAGAATGTAGCCAGTTCCAGAAGTGGGGTTTAGGAAACAGTGTGATCCTATGCCACTCTTAGCTATAAGTCCTGCCACCTGAGTGCTTGTAGCACTTCTGGCTTCCACCATGAAAATAGTTCTATTTTAAGAGAAGTTGGAGGAAGTGTGGAGAATCTTGGTGTTAACATATGTTCATCTGAGGCTGTGTGGTTTCTGTTTGGTGCCTGTGGCCATAAGAAAACAGAGAGTCTTCTATCTCTGTGTGTGTTTATCAACCCCCAGCAAGGCTCTCATCAACAAGGGGCTCATCCTATTATCCTTAATACAGAGGTGATAAACAGCCACGGAGCCATGCCAGAAACTTCTTCAAGACAAACAGAAGCATGCCTTTGGTAGAAGGTGGTGTTTTAAGCCACAAAAATATCTAATACATGCCCCACACCCAGTCCTGGTTAGTCCAGGAAGCCTAGTGTGGAAAGAAAAACTGACCATCAGACATGTTCTCCACTATGTTGGAGGAGATCAAAGAGGACAGCAATAGGCTACTCCTCAGGCCCCAGGTTAAATGGAAGCTGACCTAATGAATGAGCTAGTGCTAACTAGGGGCCAGTTTCAGTCAGAAGTGTGTAGGAACTTAATTTGGAGGAACTCCATGAATTGGCACACAGGAGAGATATACACCTAATTAAAGCTTCCTTTGAGAAGGTGATATTTTTGTTCTCCTCTGACAGAAGCGCTAGACTTTCGAGATAGAAAATGCTGAAAGGCATTTTTATTATTTTAAAATCCTTCTTAATGGAAATTGATGAATGACTTTCACTAGACTTTATTTATAGAATTACCTGGTACCGTTAAAATGTTAAGGATTGAGTAAATGTAACTTTGTTCCTAGCTGCTATTACTTTGAAGAAAACATAATGAGCATTGTGATACTGGTGGAATGTTTATTAATAGCTGGATGGACAGCAGCTCAGAAATGTTCGCCTGCACCAGTAGTTCTCAAACTTGGTGCATCAGAATCACCTACTGGGCCCATCCCCTGAGTTTCTGATTTATTATGTCTGGGGCAGGACCCAAGAGCCTGCATTTCCAGCAAGCTCCCTGGTGATGCTGATGCTGCTGGTACAAGGATCACACTTTGCGAATCATTGACCCAGAGCATGAGCCCAACTTCCAAATGATCTGGGCTGAGATGCAGGCTCTCACTCTCACCAAACTCTAGGAATAAAGTGGCTGGCTCTCCCTCCCTTCCTTAGCTACCAGAGAGACCATATGGCTTGGTTTCTCCAGGACAATCTTAGTTTGTGTCTTTTACAACCAATTGACGCCTGTTAATTATCTTAGTACTTCTTTACATCCTCAAAAATGTCTCAGTTTAGATGATAATTGTTACAGTCACCCTAACGTTTGCTACTATTTGCTTAACCCTAATCCGTAGGAATCCCACATACCTAAATGGAGGGTGCTCTCTTTCAGACAGAATTTGCTTTTGCCTTCTCTGAGAGCCAGGGACACTGTAGACCTGGGATCACCTTAGCTGGAGTTGCAGCTTAACGTGCCCTTGGCCCAAGGCTTACTCTCCTTACTACAGCGTTGATAGCGGTGTTTGCCCTCACCCTGCTTTTCTGTCCTGGGTGCTACCTGTACACCTTTCCCTGCCCCCACTTCCCAGCTCTGGTTTTAGCTCAAGGGTGGTATTTTTTGCTGCTGTTGCTATTATGGCTGTTGTTATTTGGGGTTAGAGAAAGGTTCTTTGGAAGTTTCCCTTACTTCTTTTTTTTAACATTTTGTTGTGGAAATTTTCAAGCACATTGAAAAGTAGAGAGAATAACTTAATGAACTACCATGTACCCACCAGCTAGCTTGAACAATTATCAACTCATTCAAATCTCATATCATATCATCTATACCCCTACCCAGTTCTCTAACCTCCTTCCCCTTCACACAACCATTGGATGATTTTGAAGCACATCTCAACATCATATGATTTTAGCCATATGCACATCAGTAATAATTTTTTGTTTGTTTGCTTTTTGAGACATAGTTTCGTTCTTGTTGCCCAGGCTAGAGAACAATGGCGTGATCTCGGCTCACCACAACCTCCGCCTCCCAGGTTCAAGTAATTGTCCTGCCTCAGCCTCCCGAGTAGCTAGGATTACAGGCATGCACCACCTCACCTGGCTAATTTTGTATTTTTAGTGGAGATGGGGTTTCTTCATGTTGAGGCTGGTCTCGAACTCCTGACCTCAGGTGATCCACCTGCCTCGGCCTCCCAAAGTGCTGGGATTACAGGTGTGAGCCACCACACCCGGCCATCAGTAATAATTTTTAAAGAATAGGACTCTATTTTTAAATAATCAGTATGCCATTATCACACCTAAAAAGTGATAATTTTGTAACATCATTAAATATACAATCAGGGTTCACATTTCTCTAATCGTCTCATAATTGCACTGGTTTAATTGTCCAAAACAGAATCCATATACATTCTATACCTTGTATTAATAATTGGCTGATATCACTTGTCTTTAATAATTTATGTTTCCCCGGCTATGTCTTTTTTATTCATTGTGCCTTATTTGTTGATGAAACCAGATAGTTTGTCCTATACAGTCATCTCTCAGTAACCAAGGGGGATTGGTTCTAGGACTCCCTGCAGATACCAAAACCCATGGATGCTCAAGTCCCTTATATAAAATGACATGGTATTTGCATATCATGTATGCACGTCTTCCTGTATACTTTAAATCACCTTAGATTACTTATAATACCCAATACAATGTAAATGCTATATAAATATTTGCTATACTGTTTATTTTGGTAATAATGACAAGAAAAAAAGTCTGTGCCCATTTAGTACAGATGCAACCATCCAATTTTTAAAAAAAATATCTTCAATCTGTTATTGGTTGAATCCATGAATGCAAAGTGCCAACTACAGTTCTCATAGAATGTGTTTTCCTGTTTGCATTCCTATGGTGTCATTCAACATGTTCTTCTGTCCCCTGTGTCTCCCATAAATTGATAGGTCAATCTAGAACTGTGCTGTCCGATACAGTAACCCATAGCCACATGTGGCTATTTAAATTTAAATTAGTTAGAATTCAATAAAATTTAAAACTTAGTTCCTCAATCACACTAGTCTTATTTCAAGTGCTCAACACATGCATGTGACTAGTGGCTACTATGTTGGACTGTGCAGATACATAACATTCCTATCATTGCAGAAAGCTCCATTGGACATGCTCCACCTCAGATTCAGGTTAGGGTTTTTTTGGTTTTTTTTTGTTGTTGTTGTTATTGTTGGGTTTTGTTTTTGTCTTGTTTTGGGGGTCAAGTCTACTTCAAAGGCAGTGTTGTGATACTTCTACCAAGATACACATAAAATCTTGTTGTCTTTCTTCATGTGATGTTAACACTCATTGGCAATTATTGCCTAGACCCTGTAATTCAGATTACAGAATTTCAGTTGTGTCCCTGTTTCTTCATTTGTCAGCTGGAATACTTCTGTAAAGAGCAACTTCCCCTCATCTATCATTTGGTTGTCCTGAGATATAGTCTGTATTGGAAAGGCAAAGTAAATACCTGATTCTCTCTTCTTATTTACCAGTTTTCAAAATAATAAGTTGGTTTTCTAGCGTCTTCCAAAAGTGACCAGTGAGGTGTTCTATTCTGAGCACTGGATCCCATGTGCCAGCCTCCA
Organism: Papio anubis; assembly: GCF_008728515.1. Classification (NCBI taxonomy): domain Eukaryota; kingdom Metazoa; phylum Chordata; class Mammalia; order Primates; family Cercopithecidae; genus Papio; species Papio anubis. The sequence continues at coordinate 97,847,852 of NC_044982.1, forward strand.
GACGCTTCTCGGCACAGCAGGAGAGCTGGTCAATCCCACTGTCACCACCCCCACCTCCCTGAGGGAAGGAAGCCACCATTCCTGCTCCTGAGAGACAAATCTGCGGACAACTAAAAAGGCAGTTTGCCTTACAGGAGCCTAGAGCTTCCTTGCTCCAGGGTGTGGATGGAATGGTTGGCCCCACCTTGCTGTCAGGTCAGGGCTCAGCAAATTAGGCCAGTGATGAAATGAAGATGTAAAGGCCTTGCAGACAGCTGAACCAAGAGCCCTTATTCCACTGCACAATTCTCACCTTGCAACAAAGCACGCAAGGTGGATGGGCCTTCCCACTGGTTCACCACTAGCTGGACTGGCACATGTAAATAAAGGTTCTCTCTCTAAGAATATACCTAAGGCCCTTTGAGAGTGAGTCACCCACAAACTGACCCCTTACATTCTGGCTGTAGTATGCATCAATCCTACATCAAACCTTCCAGCAACCTGCTGAGGTCGGCCACTCTCTCCCGACTGATCTGAGGTTTATACCCATGCTACACTGCATCTGAGTATGCCCACCTGAATGGCATCCTGCTAAGTTCTCTCCAGCAGGCCCCTCTTTGGCTTATCAGAGACCAATGGCATTTAATCTGGGATTCCCATATTCCTAGGAGTTTGTGAAGGCAGTACTTTGTGAAGGTGGTAAAGTGCACAAAGTTTTCAAAATGTTATGGTTTATATTATCTTCATATCTAACTTTATATTATTTTCATATCTACATGTGCCAAAAAAAAAAAATCAAGAGTGTGTGTTGGGGAAGAGGCAGTGGGAGACAGCTGCAATTGTGTGGTTCTTTTACCCTCCTGCAAGGTGAAGGCTAAGAGCACCTTCCTCCTAGGAGCTGTGTTTTGTAATGAAGAGAGGAGTTTTAGGAGAGGCAGACCTGGGTTACAATTCAGCCTTCATGAACTGCTGGCCATGTGAAATTTGAAAAAATAATCACTGCAAACCCATATTTTGTCTCTAAAACTAGGCACATACCCCCAACTTCACAGAACAGAGATGTGAATTAAATAAGTGGGTAAAGCACCAAACAGAGTTTCAGAAACACAGTAACGGCTCAGTAAATGCTGGTTCCTTCTACTCTTACCTTTCCCTAGCCTTTATGAATGAGCAGGCAGTATGGCGTCATGGTTTTGATTTTCATATCAGACAGACGCTGTTTTATATTCAACCCCACAGTTGTGGGTGACTTACCCCTCCAAGCCTGAGTTTTCTCATCCATGAAAGAAAATTTTCTCGCAAGATTGCTGTGATGATCAGAGATAATGTACCATGAAGCACTTGCTCAACAAAAGGTACCTCTTACTGTTTTTCATGGTTTTTCCCTCCCCATTATGTAGGTAAGTTCCAACTGAGAAGTACGACACCTCCGACATGGGAGAATCTGAGATGAAGTGGGAAGAGGGAAAGATTCATGCTGAATGCCATGCGTTCTCAAAGGGGTGGATATTGCCTCCAACTAGATGCAAATTGGTTTTTGAAAAGGGCAATAATCTGCTTTTTGAGGGGAAAGAGGAAAACGATCTTAGATATCACAATGGTTTGTGGCCTCTCAAGGGCCACAGTACATAAAAAGATATACAGTATATCTGTAGTATTATAATTTCATGATGGGGGAGAGGGATCCCAGCTACTTGGGAGGCTGAGGTAGGAGGATCACTTGAGCTGGGGAGGTCTAGGCTGCGGTGAGCAATGATCACACCACTGTGCTCCAGCCTGGGTAAGAGAGTGAGACCCTGTCTCAAAAAAAAGGTTGAGAAACACTGTTATACAGAGACCAGAATCATCTGAGCATGAGCAGAAAAGGAAACGGTTGACTGGGAGAGCAATATTCCACCTCTGCATTAGAACAAATGGCTGGGGGAAGAGGCAGGCAGTGAAAATAGGTGCAATTCAGTCCCACCTGCTGGAAGCCTAGAAATGATTTTTTGGTACAGGGCAGTTTTTGTTGTAGCTGTTGTTTTTATTGGGGTTGTTTGCTTTTTAAAGAAAAGGAGCTAATAAATACTGAACACTTATGTGTTAGGAATTGTGCCTGGCACCTTACATATGTTACTCCAACAGGACCATGAAAAGTAGATGTCAGTTTAACTGATGAAAAAACTGAGGTTCCTAAATGTTAAGCAAAACACTTCATTCCTGAACCTGTGTTCTTTCCAGAGTGGCCATCCTCCCAATTTGCTCCAGACAGTGCCTGATCATGCCGGGTGTCCTGGAGTCATTTGTAAAAAGCACCCCCTTTTCACTCTCTTGCATGTCTTGGTTTGGATCCTAAATTAAATAATCATCCTAGTTGCATCTACCTTGTGGCTGTGTCCATCCCTCAAGGTATTTCCACAGGGAAGGCCTAGAATCCCAGCGATCTTGAATGGATTCTGAATTGTAGCAACATCCTTATCAGAAGATGCAAAGAGGTCCCTGGGAAAGAAGAGGATGAGTGATGACAAGAAAGTGGTGGAAAAGGCCCGCCCCATGGTTCACGCCTGTAATCCCAGCACTTTGGGAGGCAGAGGTGGGTGGATCACCTGAGGTCAGGAGTTCAAGATCATCCTGGCCAACATGGTGAAACCCGTCTCTACTAAAAATACAAAAATTAGCTAGGTGTGGTGATGTGTTCCTGTAATCCCAGTTACTCGGGAGGCTGAGTCAGGAGAATCGCTGGAACCCAGGAGGCAGAGGTTGCAGTGAGCCGAGATCACGTCACTGCACTCCAGCCTGGGAGACAGCAAGACAGGAGAGAAAAGGAAGGAAGGAGGGAGGGAGGGAGGGAGGAAGGAAGGAAGGAAGGAAGGAAGGAAGGAAGGAAGGAAGGAAGGAAGGAAGGAGAGAGAGAAAGGAAAGAAAGAAGAGAAAGAAAGAAAGAAAAAGAAAGAAAGAAAGAAAGAAAGAAAGAAAGAAAGAAAGAAAGAAAGAAAGAAAGAAAGAAAGAAAGAAAGAAAGAAAGAAAGAAAGAGAAAAGAAGGACAGAAGGAAATAAAGAAAGGAAGGAAGGAAGGGAGGGAAAGAAGGGGAAGGAAGGGGAAGGAACGGGAAGGAAGGGGAAGGAAAAGGAAATAAAAGGAAAGAAAGAACAAAAGAAAGAAAGTGGTGGTGAAGAGGCATGGGAGGACCTTATTTGTAAGACATCTCAACATACCTCACTTTTTAAGCATCCTGCAAAAAGCCCTCATGTGCATGTGGACATTTCCAAGCTCAGAGTACGCAAAACCCCAAATGTGATCACCATGGAAGTGCACTGCAGAAGTTCCAGCTTCTCATGGATTGCATACGTGGAAGGCTCACTGACACCCATGCAAGGGAGAACAAGAGAAACCAGAACAAGCCACAGTCAAGGACTTTGTTGCCATGGCGCCAAGCTGTGTCCAGTGACCCTGCTGCCTAGGGACAGAAAGTGTGGAGAGTTTGGAGTTGCAGACTCCAGGTAGCAGCCAGCAAGCACCTGCCTCCAGGGCAGTGGGTGGAAGCCCTGCCGCCTGCCCCCACCCTGGTCCGGGTATTTTCTGCAGACCCTCACAGGGCTCAATAAATTGACATCTGCAGGTTCAAGCAGGAAGTCGAAGCTGGAGATGTGATATTTGTGCCTACCTCTGAATAATTTAACACTCCCTCCAAAATAGACTATCATTAGAATTTGTCAATTCCTGTGCATTTGAGCAGACAGCCTCAACCAAAAAAACAAAAAAAGGAAAAGGAAGAAAAAGTTCCCACACACATTGCCTCAGAGTAGTGAAACAGGAGGGTGGCAGTTCAATTTTGTTCTTTTTTTTTTTTTTTTTTTTTTTTTTTTGCATCAAAACCCTTTGCTCATTAGTGCATCAACCCCAATAGGAAATGCTGTTTCTCTTGTCTAATTAATCCTGAGACCCAGTCTGTGCTGTGGGCAGGAGATGCAGGAGAAAATGCTTAATTCCTACAAATGCAGTGGTGTCAATTTCCACCTTCACTGCTTATTCTTTGCTGTGATCATATTGAAGTCTCCTAAATCTCTAGGATCCTCGGTTTATCCGCCTGCAAAATGTGAATAAAGATGTGGCCTCCGTCACGGGGATGTTACAGAATTAAATAAACTAACGGAGGTAACATACATCTCTCAAGGCCTGGCATGCAACAGATGCCCAGTAGTCTTTAGTCTTTTAGCCCTCATTATGCATTGGCCTTAAGTGAAATGGCACCAGTTCCCACGAGGAACCAGAGACATGCACAATTTTCAGCACTACATTAACTCACTGGTTTTTGTTGTTGTTGTTGTTGTTTGGTTTTTGTTTTGTTTTTTTTTTAAAGAGACAGGATCTCACTCTGTTGCCCAGGCTGGAGTGCAGCGGTGCGACTACAGCTCACTGCAGCCTCAAACTCCTTGGCTCAATGGATCCTCCCACCTCAGCCTCTCCAGTAGCTGGGACTACAGGTATGTGCCACTGAGGCAGGAGAAATAGGGTCTGGAGGCAAAAAGCCTAAACTGTTTCACACCGACTTCCTAGAACTAAATCAAAAGGAAAACCCTAACTTTCCACATCTAAGTAACAAAAGGACCGGAGGCTACTCTTCCCTTTGACCTTTTCTGCAGACCTGAGAGGAAATTGGCTGTCTGCAACAAATTAGACTGATTGAGGGTTCAGTCTTTGTTTGCAACTTTGTAACTTCACTCCAGCCCCTGAGTGCTTGCTGTCCACAACCAACTACTGATTGCACACCGAGTCCTTATTTGCATAGAAGTATAACTTTACTTCACCCTAGCCCCTGATTGGTTGCTTTTGCAACCAATGTTAGCACAGGAGTGTGACCTTTGTAACTTCACTTCAGCCTCTGGTTGGCTGCTTTCTGCAACCAATCAGACTGATTGTGGGCTACTACTTCATTTACATGAGGTGAGCCTGAAGCAGCCAACGGAAACTTCTAGAGGGTATTTGGACCCGAGAAGATTCTGGGCCCTTAAGCCGCTGCTGCGGTCTATTCCCACACTGTGGAGTGTACTTTTGTTTTCAATAAATCCCTGCTTTCATTCTTTTGTTGCTTTATTCTTTCTTTGCTTTTCTGGGCGTTTTTGTCAAATTCTTTGTTCAAAACACCAAGAACCTCGATAATTTGCAGTCACATCCCTCTACCAGTGACACCACCACACTTGGCTATGTTTTTTGTTTGTTAGTTTAAGACAGAGTCTCGCTCTGTGGCCCAGGCTGGAGTACAGTGGCACAATCTTGGCTCACTGCAACCTCTGCCTCCCAGGTTCAAGCAATTCTTGTGTCTCAGCCTCCCAAGTAGCTGGGATTACAGGCACCTGCCACCACATCCAGTTAATTTTTGTATTTTTAGTAGAGATGGGGTTTCACAATACTGCCCAGGCTGGTCTCAAACTCTTGACCTCAAATGATCCGCCCGCCTTGGCCTCCCAAAGTGCTGGCATTACAGGCATGAGCCACCACACTCAGTCACTTTTTTGTTTCTTTTCAAATTTTTTGTAGAAATGGAGTCTCACTATGTTGCCCAGGCTGATGCCAAATTCCTGGCCTCAAGATCCTGCCTTTACCTCCCAAAGTGTTGAGATTACAGGCATGAGCCACTGCACTCAATCTGCAAACCCACTTTCTTTTGCCCATTACTTAGGCTGCCAAACACTCACAGTAAAATATATACATATATACATACACACACAAACATGTATGTGTGTTATATGTACACATATATGTGTGCTTATCTGCTCAACTCTGTATCTCCCAATACAGATGTTCAAATCGATTGACCCCCAGTCCTGCTTGTCAATGCCCCTAGTTGTGCTTAGTTTTATTCCCTGTGAGGGCTGTTCCAAACCTTTTCCCTGGATTGGATGCAGTGGCTCATGCCTCCCAACACTTTGGGAGGCCAGGGCAGGAGAATTGCATGAGCCCAGGAGTTCAAGACGAGCCTGGGCAACAAAGTGAGACCTTGTCTCTATTTAAAAAAAAAAAACAAGAAAACATCTTTTCCCTGAATCTCACCCCGTCTCCAAAACCCCTCCTGACCTCACTCGCTAGTTCACTGAAAGCCTTCTCTCAGAACATCTCCCACCTTCACCCACTCCTTTCTCCTCTCCCTCCACAGCGTAGCTACCCCTTTCTAAGGCTAACCTCCCACTGCTCTCAGCTCCACACCCTCCTATGTGTTCCTGAACTTGACTCCATCAACCATCTCCTCCTTTTGCATCTTCAAGTTCCTTCTCCTCACACTCTCACTTTTTATTCTGTAAAAATACTAAAATATCACATCCTAAAGACATTCCCTTCAATCCTCTTTCCTACAAGCTCAGCCAACATTCTCCCCTCGCTTTCACCTCCGAACATCTTGAAGGACTCACTGACCCTTGCGCTGCCACACACTCCCCTCTTCGCCCCCAGGACTGCAGCTGTTCTTGCAGTATGTCTGCAAGACTCATAAGCCACGTCCTGACTGACACGCAGGAGCTTCCTCTTGGTCCCTGTCCTCCATTAACACCTACTTGGTCAGATCCCTCCTACTTTGGAATCTCTGACACCAGTTTTCTCCTGACTCTCCTCCTTCCTCCCCGAATGCGGTTGCTTCTCTCTCTCTCTCTCATTCCCTGTTCCTTACCCTTCACCTCCATTTTGAATGCAAATGTTCTCTATGGTTCTAGCATGGGATTTTCTGCTTCTATTCTGTCTCCCTGGATGATTTCAGCCACTTCTGCCACATGATGCTTCAGCCCTAGCCAAGCACATAGCACGTAACTCCAACTCTGATCTTATCTCTGAGTTTGCAATTGGTTCCTGAACCTGTTCACTCAAGAGAGCCCAATATGGAATTCAGTATCCCTCCAACACTCCTCCCATCCTCCCTCCCAGTTGCCCTAACCTAGGAATCTCATCTGTGTCACTCCTCTGACTCTCCTCAGCCCCAGTTCCTAGACTTGCCAAGTCCTAGCCATTTCATCTCAGCAATACGAATCATCTTGTCCATCTCTCCTTTCCTTTCTCCCACTACTGTTCATGTTCAGGCCTTGGCATGCCTGACCTGCATGCTGGCCACAACTGCCCACGTGGCCCCAGGTCTACTGTGCTTCTCTTCCCAGTTCATCCACCCCTGGCATTGATGGCCATCTCCTTAGAATGGTTGTTAATATCAGCTCCCTTTGCTGAACCTTTGCCAAGGACCAGGCACTGAGCTAAGCACGTTACATGAGTTAGCTCACTTAACTCTCCCGAGATCCCCGCATGAGTACTCTTCTTGTCTCTCTTTTACAAATGAGGAAACAGAGACTGAAGAAAACCATACTCATGGTCACACAGTAAGTGACAGGGCTGGGATTTTAATCCAGGCTCTCCAACTCCAGGGCACAGGCCAGAAGCCATGAAGTCATACTGCCTCCATCCACAGACCGTATGACATCAAACAGATCGCCTCCAAAGAAGCCTCCGCTGGCTCTCTTATGCCTACCACTGTCCTCTGCATGGCCCCTAAAGCCATCTGGAGGCAGCCAGATGCAGTCTTAGTCTGTGCCCGGTGTGCTGTGCTAGGCACATGTGGCCTTTTGTTTTGGTTCTCTCCGCCCTTGCAGCCTCATCCATGCACTTGGGCCATGCTCCGGTTCTGGGCTTTTCCAAGACGTATTGCACCTTTGCTGATCCCAACCATCACACTTGGCTCAGCCTCAATGCTCCCTCCTCCTCCAATGCCATCTCCAGACAATTGATTTCTCCCCCTTCATCACAACCCAGCACTTTACGTATACCTTTGCCACAGCCTTCATTTCACTTTACCTTATGAAATGGTCATTTGCACATGTATTCAACCCACTTGACTCTAACTTTCTTAAGGTCAGATATCTTCGACCTACTCATTTCTGTAATGTGTCATGTACCTACCCCAGGGCATGTTAAATATTTGTTGAAGTGACTTGATCCCAAGGATCTCACACATTCGCCGTCACTGGGATTATTTCACTCCTGTTTGAAATGCAGCAGGACACAAGACTTACATGTGGCCATGTAGGGGCCAAGGGCTCCCTGATTCTCTGAAGTTTCACCAAAAAATCAGCTCACAAAAGCAGATTAATTGGAAGGCAGGCATACAACTTTATTTGATGTGTATCCATGGGAGCCTTCAGAATGAAGACCCAAAGACACAAGGGAAACTGGCCGTTGTTATGCGTGGGTTCAACAAAGTATAGACAGCCATGGAGAAATATGACTGGATGAAAAGGATAGAATCTAGTGCTCATGACTGACTGAGGAAACCCAGCAAGGCCTACCTGTCTAGATTCCTCTGGTCGTCTCTGGGAAGCATTCCTTCTTTCTGGGTGTGGGGCAGGGCCCTCTCTGGACTGAGAGTCTTATGACCTACACAGTCAAAGAAGGTAGGTCAGATAATTTCTTTACGGCCAGGTTTTACACAGAAAGGCAGAGGGAAGTGAGAGTAATATTTTTAGGTTTTAAGGCTGGCTTTGGGGAAAAAGCATTCTGGTTTCTATGATCTGCCCCGGGAAGGAAGGATTCTAGTTTCTATGGCTAGCCTTGAGAGAGACTGGGACTGAGAGACAGAAGGGCAGGAGAAAAAACTTTCACTTCTGAGGCTTTCATTTTTGGATATTGTTTTCTGAGCAAAAACAGCAACGTAGGGATCTCATATTCAACCAGGTGAGGGCTTGCAGGATGGAATCAGACCCTGGATGAGTACCTGGTCCATTCACTTGTTCTGACTCTGCAGAAAAATCTTACTAACAAGCTGCAAAGATAACTGTCAAGGAAAGAACAGAACAGCTTTTACATTTTGACACCTCCTCCTGCTCTCCCATCCCACCTTCTTGGAGAACGGCCTCTGAGGATGACTCACTGGTGGGAGAGGGTGAAAACAGCTCCCAGGAGGGACTGAAAATCTCTGCTACACACAGAGCAGAGTTGGTGATGGGATTTGTCCCCAGAGGGTGGAAATGCAGTTTCTGCACAATCCCAGATTTCATTTGAGCCCTTGGGATGAACCTGACAATGATAATAAGAGCCTTCACAGGTATATTTTTCTCTTCTTCTCCAGTGCAATAGGTTCAAATACCTGAGGGATGTTTTTCTCTGCAGAGCACCAAATGGCATTCTTGATGACCTTATCCCAAGTTTCCTCACAGTTCATCAAATGCATGCCACTTTAATGCTTATAATGAGAAAAAGAAAAGAAAAGCTCAAAGAACTACTCCTGATTCCGCATAGCTTTGCAAAGTTAGCACAGAAATTCTCATGAACCCCTGGGACAATTACTATGCCCCAATATGCACAAGTTAAAACCTTAACTCCTCTATGGAGGCAGCCTGCGAAAGCCCAGCAGAACACTGAGACCACATGTCTCACTCCTCCTTCCTTCCACCCACCACACTTCCCCCTGCATCTCAGCTCCCTGCGCACACAAACACCTTCTAGGCTGTCCCTGGGCCCATTCTGTAACTGTCATGCCTCTGGAGTATTTCTTTTCTTTCTCATCCAAAAGGTTATTTGTTCAATAGAAAGAGCTTTTCTTTCCCGAAATCAGGACAGTGCGGACAATCTGCTTTCAAACCCCTACTGAGCCTTCCTGCTGAGGGACAGAAGAGCGGCTGGACAGCGCTGTTAGTGCAGGGGCTTGGAGAACAGGATGACTTCCTGGCAGTCCCAAGCAGAGGGCTTGGCATAATGAGCTTGTTCTGGAACAGCTGCACAAAGGGCACAGTTGATCTGTTTCCAGCCTGGCCTTTGCCCATTCATTAGAGTATCTCAGAAATGCTTAAATGTGCCTCCCATTCTCCCCACCTTGTCTTGTCCACACCCTTTTCTTTTCTCTAAGATGAAGCTAAGCATCCCAGGGTGAAGGAAGCAAAAAGAATATTCTGTGAACATTCACCCTGTGCCCAGCTCAGAGCTGGAAGCTTGACATTCATTCAGTGCTCAAAAAAAGATCTGCAATGTAGATATAATTATCATCCCATTGTATACAGGGAGAAACTAAGGCAAGCTCAGAGAGATTAAGCAATTTGCCCAAAATTACACAGCTAGTGATTGACGGAGCTATCATTTGAGTCCAAGTTCTTTCATTCCAAAGCCCATGCTATGTGTCCTATAATGTTGAATAGAAGTGGTGAGAGTGAACACCCTTGTCTTTTTCCTAAATTTGAGGGGAAAGCATTCAGTCGTTCACCATTAACTATGATGTTGTTCACTGTGGGGTTTTTATAAATGTCCTTTATCAGGTTGAGGAAGTTCCCTTCTATTTCTAGTTTAAGTATTTTTATTATGAAAAAGTGTTGGGCTTTGTCAAATGTTTTCCTGTCTATTAAAATGACTGTGTAAGTTTTTTCTTTTATTCCATTAATGTGGTATATTACATTGATTGACTTTTGAACATTAAACCAGACTTGCATGCTTGGGATAAATGCCATTTAGTCATGGTTTATAATCATTTTCTTACATTGCTAGATTTTGTTTGCTAGTATTTTTCTTGAGGATTTTTGTGTCTATATATCAGAGGTATTGGTCTATAGTTTTCCTTTCTGTAGAGTAGCAATAGGAAACAAATACAATATCCCAGTCCAGGGTCTGACTCTTACCCTAAATCAAGCCAAAGACCTGGCTCATCAGTCCTACAACCATAAGTCTCTCTCCCACTATTATCTCCAGATGGAGATATCAACCAGAATGTCACTTTACTTATTTGCAAGGAGAGATCTACCTGTCAGACAGAATCCTCGTCTTGGCATGATCAGCACTTCCTATCAGACCAACACAGGAAGTCAACTCCTATTTGGATGGAGGCTCAGGAGCACAGAGTTGGAAGAGGCAGAAGCAGATGAGTCACTGCTCTGGGTCTCCATCTTAGAGCCTGCTGCCCTCAGGCTCACAGTAGGCACAGCCTTGCCAAGGGAACCCTCACACCTGAATTTGTTAGCTAGATGCTGTCTTTCTTAGGTGGTAGTTGGAATTCACTCCCAACATCATCTTCTGAGAAGCTCCTTTTTCTATGCATACTTAGCTGACCAATTCCTCTTAAGTGTGCTAGACGTGTTCTTTCTTTAGAGTTGTGACTATTAAGTAATCCATTTAAAGCACTCAGAACACACCCCCAGCCAAAAGTAGGCACTTAACAAACATCAACTATCATCATCATTATTGTTACCAATATATTTACTTCAGTTAGGTTCAAGTACAGTAGGGTTGGGGACCCTTTTCTCCCTTTAAGATGACTTCATTTTCTCACTGTGCTCTTTATGCCCTAATTTTAAATGCCTGAGTTCTTTTTTTTTTTTTTTTGTGCCCTTGAGACAGGGTCTCACTTTGTCACCCAGGCTAGAGGGCAGTGGCATGAACACAGCTCACTGCAGCCTCAAACTTCCAGGCTCAAGCATTCCTCCCATCTCAGCCTCCCAAGTAGCTGGGACTACAGGCGTGCTCCACCATGCCTGGCTAACTTTTTTTTTGTATTTTGTGTAGCGACAGGGTTTTGCCATGTTGCCAAAGCTGGTCTCGAACTCCCGGGCTCAAGTGATCCTCCTGCCTCAGCCTCCCAAAGTGCTGGGATCACAGGCGTGAGCCACTGCGCCCGGCCAAATGTCTAAGTTCTTAAGGGAAGCCTCACTCCTTGCACTGACTGCACAATCATGATCATACAGAGGCCAACTGGGATCACCATTGGATGATTTATAAAGTCTTTTCAGTAAATGAGAAAACATGTGACATCATGAGTGCGGTACCTGGCACAGAATAGAAACTCAACAAGTGTTTATTCCCTCAAGCACTGCTAGGCACTGAATTCTGTCTCCTCAAAATTTGTGTGCTGAAGTTCTAACCCCCAGAACTTCAGAATGTGACTGTATTTGGATAAAGCCTTTCAAAAGAGCTAATTATGTTAAATTGAGACTTTTAGGGTAGATCCTAATCCAGTCTGACTGGTGTCCCTACAAGAAGATGAAATCTGAATACACACAGAGATCCCAGGGTGCTTGCACCAAGGGAAGGCTATGTGAACAGGCAGCAAGAAGGCAGCCGTCTGCAAGCCAAGGAAAGGGGCCTGAGTAGAAACCAACCCTGACCACACTTTGACCTTGGACTTCCAGCCTTCAAAACCATCAGAAATAAATTTCTGGGCTGGGTGCAGTGACTCACTTCTGTAATCCCAGCACTTTTGGGAGGCCAAGGTGGGTGGATCAGTTGAGGTCAGGAGTTTGAGACCAGCATGGCCAACATGGTGAAACTCGTCTCTACTAAAAATATAAAAATTAGCCAGGTGTGGCGGCTTATGCCTGTAGTCCCAGTTACTCGGAAGGCTGAGGCTCGAGAATCGCTTGAACCCAGGAGGTGGAAGTTGCAGTGAGCCAAGATAGTGCCACTGCACTATCCAACTGGGTGACAGAGTGAGACTCTGTCTCAAAAAAAAAAAAAAAAAAAATTCTTTGAAAGAAAGAAATCTCTGTTGTTTAGATCACCCGCTCCATGGCAGCAAATTAAGAGTCTTCTTTTGAGAAGTATTTTTGGCATTTGGGGATGGTGGAAAGTTTTAGGATGACTTAAAAGAAGTCCCCAATCCCTCTGCAGGCCTGAAATTCTGTCTCGTGAAATAAGGAATGCACATTTCCCCCACCGGACTCCCTTCCTCACTGGCTCTTGGCTGCTGCACCTCATACTCAGTTGCGGGTGTCTCACTTCCTGAGGAAGGAGGTGCCATTAGCTTCACAATCCTCCCAAGAGTCCTGCCTGGGGAGTCGTGCCTCGCAGAAGGAAACACCACTGGCACTGCAGACACAAAAACTCGCAAATGACAGATTCGTGACTTCCCCGAGGGAATAAATAGCGTGAACAGATGGGCCCTGAGGCTGGAACTTTTCATTTAAATCCTCATAGAATTTTGATAATTTAATGAATGTGGTGAGAAAAGAATGGCAAACCAGTACCAGCAAGCCAAAACACAGTTTGCCCACCTTGGTGTTTACCCAGGATGATTTTCCCATAATGAGGATTGCAACGAGGTGACATGGACAAAGTATTTCCTGAGAGATTTCAAGCTTGTCTCTGAACTAGCAGCTTGCAAGCTGAATATTTTCTCTAGGTACCTCTTCAAGGCACCTCTCTGGGCAACAGTGCCAGGTGATTTCCAGGTAAGGGAGTAATTTATAGATATGCCTGGGACACAGACTAAGTGTGCTTAGAGCCCCGGGTAGTCTGTCCTGGAGTTCACTTGTCTGGTTTTTCCACACTATCAAATCCTGCCTGTTCCCAGTTAGTCTCTCCTTGCTCCTCTCTGGAGACCTTCAGTGAAGACGTGCCCAGAATAGAGAAAGGAGCACTGCATAAGGAGTCCAAAGACCTGGATCACAACTCTTACCACTCCTCATCTCCACTCTTCAGAAAGTGCTAGACAAATAACTGGTCTTCAGCAAATGCAAAACCTCATGCACACCTCCCCAATTGTGTGCCATAAGTCACACAGTATGCACAGGGACCACTTTTGGAGTTTTTACTGCATGAATGGAACCAGATCTCGTCTCCCTAGGTTCTCCCTGGGTACACAAGTGCAGGCTCTGTGGTTTTACAGCCCACCTACACTGTATCTTCCTCAAGCTCTTGTTTCTTTTTTTAATTGACAAATAAAAATTATGTATATTTGTTATGTACAAAATGTTGTTTTCAAATATGAATACATCACGGAATGGCTAAACCAAGCTAAACCTCACAGACTTATCTTTTTGGTGTGTGTATGTGTGTATGATAAGAACACAAAATCTACTCCCTTCGCAATTTTGTTTTGTTTTGTTTTTTGAGACAAGGTCTTTTGTTTTGTTTTTTGGTTTTTTGAGACAAGGTCTTGCTCCGTCACCAGGCTGGAATGCAGTGGTATGAACACGGCTCACTGCAGCTTCAACGAACTCCCAGGCTCAAATGATCCTCCCACCTCAGCCTCCCAAGTAGCTGAGACTACAGGTGCACACCACCAAGCCTAGCTAATTTTTGTACTTTTTTTTGTAGAAACGGTGTTTTGCCATGTTGCCCAGGCTGCTCTCAAACTACTGAGCTCAAGTGATCCTCCCACCTCGGCCTCCCAAAGCATTGGGATTACAGGCGTGAGCCACCACACCTGCAATTTTCAAGAATACAATACATTGTTGTTACCTATAGCTACCAGGTTGTGGAATAGATCTCTTGAATTTATTAATCCTGTCAAACTGAAATTTAGTATCCTTTAACACACTCACTCCAGCCCCTGGTAACTACCATTCCACTCTCTACTTCGATGAGCTCAACTTTTTTAGATTCCATTTATCAGTGAGATCAGGCAGTGTCCAGTGTATTTCATTTAATGTAATATCCTCCAGGATCAAGCTCTTATTTCAATAGATGTCTTGGAAAATACAAGACTAAGAAGAGACAAATGGTTGGGGAAGATGAGCCCCAGGTGCAAAGTATCTCAATGGGATGTCCAGTTTTATTAAATCACTCAGACAAAGCAGGCACTAGAAGCAGCAGAAAGGAAGGAGAAGAAACCAGGACGGGGGAGTCTGCTCTGTAGCATGCGTGCTGGCAGAGAAGGAGAAGCAGGGTGTGGTGTCCAAATGGCTTACAAGGCATAGGGATCAGAGAGTCAACCCAGCAGGAGAAATCTGAGCCATTAAAAATTATTCAGACAGGGAAATCAACCCCAGCCATTCCTGCTTTCTAGACTGTGTCCCCAGGGAGGATGTCTGGAGACTCCGTTTGTGTACAGCATGACTTAATTCTTGATGGAGGAGGGAGAGGGCATTGTTGATCAACTCCTTCTCTGAATATGACTCTGTACTCATTGTACCTGCATCTACAACACCCCTGGCTTTAATGGAACATATATCAATGAGACAATACATTTCTAGTAGCTGATATAATGGGAGTCCAAAGGGGAGATGGTTTAGCACATATTGGGAGTTCAGTCTTTGGGGTCAGACTCCTGGAGTCAACAGGCAAGCATCACTTTTTAAACACAATTAATATATAAACAGATGCTTTCTTGAGGTGACTGGAAAGGGAAAGGAGTGGTGTAAAAGAATTAATTCCCGGCCAGGCGCGGTGGCTCAAGCCTGTAATCCCAGCACTTTGGGAGGCCGAGACGGGCGGATCACAAGGTCAGGAGATCGAGACCATCCTGGCTAATCCAGTGAAACCCCGTCTCTACTAAAAAATACAAAAAAAACTAGCCGGGCGAGGTGGCGGGCGCCTGTAGTCCCAGCTACTCCGGAGGCTGAGGCAGGAGAATGGCGTGAACCCGGAGGCGGAGCTTGCAGTGAGCTGAGATCCGGCCACTGCACTCCAGCCTGGGCGACAGAGTGAGACTCCATCTCAAAAAAAAAAAAAAAAAAAAAAAGAATTAATTCCCTGGGCAAGATAAGCATCCATGTGGTTCAAGAGAGTTGGTGTTCAGATCTTATTTGCTTTCATCTCTAAGTCAACTCTGCTTTCTTCCCTTCCAGCAAATGGGTGCCCCGCTCGGTTTGCCCAAATGTCAAGTCTACCTTCAGAAGGAAAAGAAAAAAAATAAATAAAAAGGTAAAAAAATAATGACATAATAGACATGAAAGAAGAAGAAAAAGAAGCAAGATTCTACCCAAGAATTATGGGAAAATAAAACAAAAGAAACAGTAATAATAATTGAAGGTTTACTCTGTCACTGGGTGTTGGCTGCACATTAAGATCATTGGGCAGCTTATTTTTTAAAAATTCTATTTATACTCCCATCCCTAGAGGTTCTGGCTTAAGTACTCTCAGGAGGGTTAGGGGAAAAATTTAATAAATTTCTCACCTGATTCTAAAGTACAGCCAGGATTGAGAACTGCAGCACTAGATAAAAACTTGCCTGAGGTAAAGAAAACTTTGGCTCGAAATCAGCAGTGCTCACTAAACTTCAAGCAAAGTTAGCCTTACCTTAACACTTTTTTTATCTCAAAGAGAATAAAAAATGAAACAAGTTACTAATGTAAGAACAAAAATTAGTGTGTTAAAAGACTACCACCTTAAACCATGGGAAACAGTTTGCAAAAATCTTAAGCGAGGGGATGACTGTATAGACTGTAGAGGTTAACAGTTCAGGCTTCAGAATCAGAAAGTCTTGAGTGGGTGCTGCAACTCTGCCATCTTCTACCTGAATCATGTTGAGAAAACTGGAAGGATTAAATGAGATATTGAATTTAAAGAACTCAAAGCCTAGACTGTATTAAGTTCTCTATAAGTGAAATGTTTCTTTTACTTTTTCTTTCCTTTTCCTTTTTATTTTTTATTTATTTATTTTTTATTTTTATTTTTATTTTTTTGAGACAGGGTCTCACTCTGTCACACAGGCTGGAGTGCTGTGGCATGATCATAGCTCACTGCAACCTCAGTCTCCCAGCCTCAAGCGATCCTCCCACCTCAGCCTCCCAAGTAGCTGTGACTACAGGCGCATGCCACCACACCTGGCTAATTTTTGTATTTTTTGTAGAGATGGGGTTTCACCCTGTTTCCCAGGCTGGTTTCCAACTTTTGGGCTCAAGGGATCTGCCTTCCTCAGCCTCCCAAAATGCTAAGATTACAGGCACATGAGCCACTGTGCCTGGCCTCTATCATTATTTTAAAATACAAATAGCTCTTAAAAGCATTTTTTAAGAGACAAAGTAATATGGTTTGGCTCCATGTCCCCACCCAATCTCATGATGAATTGTAATTCCCAAATGTTGTGGGAGAGACCTGGTGGGAAGTGATTAGATTATGGGGGCAGATTTCCCCATGCTGTTTTCATGATAGTGAGTGAGTCCTCACAAGATCTGATGGTTTAAAAGTGTGTGGCACTTCCCCCCTCACTCTCTCTCTCTCTCTCCTGCCACCATGGGAAGAAGGTGCTTGCTTCCCCTTCGCCTTCTGCCATGATTTTAAGTTTCCTGAGGCTTCCCAGTCATGCTTCCTGTTAAGCCTGTGGAACTGTGAGTCAATTAAACCTCTTTTCTTCATAAATCTCCCAGTCTCAGGTAGTCCTTTATAGCAGTGTGAAAACAGACTAATACACAAAGCCTTGCTCTGGTGCCCAGGCTGGAGATCATACAAGTACAAAATTAAAGGCAAATCAACTTGGAAAATGTTTGCAACACTTAGGAGAATATTTCTTATATGTATTTCTAATGAGAGTAACAAGGAGAATAGTATCTTCAGTATATGCAGAGCTTTTACAAATATGGAAAACACTAATGCTCAATTGAAAATGGACATACAGCATAGAAAAACAATGTTAAGAAGGAGACATACAGTCAATAATAAAAATGCTCAATCTCATAAGCAATCAAATAAATGAAAAATAAATATTTTCTCACCTAACAAATTGACAATGTTTGATTTTCCTTTTAAGGACAATACTCATTGCAAACAAAGATGCATTGAGGGGGATGTGCATAGTGCTAGCTGTCAGGTTAACTAGAACAAGCTTTCTAGAATGCAACTTGGCAGCATGAATGAAGAGCTTTATCATTTATAAGTTTGCCTATTTTCCAAATTGTATTCAACCATAAATACCACTTTTCTAATCAGAAAGAAAAAGTTAGTAGGCATAAGGAAACCAACTACCTGGTTGGAAACTTGAATATTCACTAATTTCAGCAATAGATTTGGGTACATTCCAAATCCCTGGGAAACGCAAAGCTTGAAACGAGTCGCAGTTTGGGTATTGTATCAGTTTACACAATCAGAGCCAGGAGTGGGGTTTGTCACTTGCTAAATTCAGGCAGGTCACCAAATGGCCCAGATCTAAGCATTAGAACAAATGAATTGCTTGCCATACTCTGTACTCACGTCTCAAATGGTAAAGTATCTTAGGAAATCTTAACTTCTTTCTTTATCCATTGGAGCTATTTAATATCTCCCTGAGAGCTAAAAGATTGTCAAATTAGAAGAGGATTTATCCTTAAAAAGATAGCTCCTACCATTGGGGAAAGCTTATTCCCTTAGAAATGCCAACCCTTTGCTCCTTGCAAAGATATGCTCCCTGCCAGCATTTTATTTATATATTTTGGACCCCGCCTTGTTTTAAAAAGTGGAGCAACTGGCTGAGCATCCTGCAGAGGATTCCATCTGCTACAGGCCAGATAGAAGCTGAGGATTAGGAGTAAAAGCTGGGAGCCCCAAGCGGATCAGCCAGCATGCCCACACCCCCAGGCCCTGCCTCCAAGCACAGACAGCTCATTAACCGGTATATAAAGTATTGTAAGTCCCCACACAGAGCTGATGAGAGGAGGCAAGAAGCTACGAAGAGGAACCAGAAATCGAGTAAGGAGGCAGATTAATTTTGTTCATTCAAACAAGAATGAGTGAAGCATAATCACAGCAAGAACTATTATGATGATGATGACAGGGAGATGTCCCTCCCTGGCATGGCTCTGGTTTGGACTGGGCTGTCTGATGTGGTGGCTTCTGTGTATACAGTTTTCTTGAGACAGTGTTCAGCCTCATCTTGGCCCTCTTGGGCACTAAGTAGCCTCTCAGAAAGGGGCAACTGCGTCCCGCTTCAGACCCTGCAGCTGTCCATTCACCCAGCCTCTTCTCCAGGCAGATTTCCCCCTTTTGTGATTCAGCTTGGACAGCCCTGGGGCTCCTACTCCTCCCGTAAACATCAAGCTTCTTCCTCTGGAGCTTTCTGCACCTTCCCAAGCCCTCAATGAATGCAAAGGAAAAAAAATGTTCTATTCTTCCCTTAGCACTATACTACCACCCATCTTTCTTGCTGGCATGGGCTACTCGATTAAATCACCTGCCTGCCAAAATTTCCAGACTAGAAGAGGCACCTTGCTCTATGTCTTCTATGCCCCAAACTCCAGGGCACACATCAAACCCTCTAAAGCGCTCCCTTGCATAGTAGACTCCATTCCACCAGTACCATGGATCAGCAAACACCCAGCTAGGGTGCAAGGTACCCTGTCTCCCTTTTTGCAAGCATCTCCACTCCCCATAAGGGAGTCTCTTGGAGGCCCTTTTCTTGGTTTTATGGGGAGCAAAAAGTGTTTCACCTCAAGCTAGTATTTGTTATAGGCCAAGATTTCAAAAGTTCTACCCACTTTTTTTATCCCTCTACTTATATAGACCCAGGGGCTTAGAGTTGTCGGCCCCAAAACCAGTTTTGATACCTCTTGAAAGTCATGAGGAATTCCAGTTATTTAAAAAATAGAGTGTCTAAGACTTTATTTTCAGATTTGCAATCTGAATGCCCATTCTGGGGCAATAAAAAAGTCCCACTCAACATCTTGTTACATAGGGAACTTGCTTTGGTAGATCCAATTTTTATTCCCAATTCTTTTCCCCTATGTAATATGATTATAATCCACATTCTTGCCACGTCACTTTGCCATGTCTTCCACTGTGAGAAGAGTATACTTTCCCAGTTTACTGATACGGGTTTGGGTTTGGCCATGTCATTTGCCTTGGCCAATGAAATGTTAGCAAACATGATGAATGCAGAGGCTTTAAATGTACTAGGACAGTTAGCACTCCTCATGTCCTCCTGCCATTTGGCATGAGACGAATG
This sequence comes from Papio anubis, assembly GCF_008728515.1. NCBI lineage: Eukaryota > Metazoa > Chordata > Mammalia > Primates > Cercopithecidae > Papio > Papio anubis. Next base: position 97,867,394 of record NC_044982.1, read on the forward strand.
AGAAGAATATGTCCCTGGTAGCTGCCGGTAGCATCTGGTGGAGAGATGAGAGATGCATGAAACAGACCTGAACTTGACCTACAGCATGAAGGAGAGCCAATCACAGTTGACTGGCCACCTCATAAGTAAGATAAATAGTTTGTTGTATGAGCCATTGTAATAATTAGGGCTATTTGTTAGGCAGCATTATTGCTATACAGTAGCAGCTAATTAATACCCTCGTTATATGTCCAACATTGTGCTAAGCACTGTATTGTCTCCTTTAATTCATTCCTCTTAACAAATGTATAAGATAGAATTCTAGTTAATATTATCCTTGTTTTACAGGTTAGTAAACTGAGGTGCAGAGAATTTTAGCACAATTAGTAAGTGAAAGAGACAAGCTTCAATCCCAGCAATCTAACTCCAGACGCATAATCTTGCCACCATGGAACAAAAAGCAGGAGACAAAGATGTGGCTCTATGCTCTTCTAAGTCTGCATACTGGTACAGATCTCAAGCTCGAAACCATTGTGACTATTGATATCGTTTGCCTGTGTCCCCACCCAAATCTCATTTTGAATGGTAGCTTTCATAATCCCTACATGTCATGGGAAGGACCCGGTGGGAGGTAACTGAATCATGGGGGCAAGTTTTTCCCATGCTGCTCTCATGATAGTGAGTAAGTCTCACAACATCTGATGGTTTTATAAAGAGCAGTTCCCCCACACACGGTCTCTTGCCTGCTGCCATGTAAGACATGCCTTTGCTCTTCCTTCGCCTTCCTCTATGATTGTGAGTCCCCCCTCCCCAGCCACATGGAACTGTGAATCCATTAAACCTCTTTTTCTTTATAAGTTATCCAGTCTTGAGTATTTCTTCATAGCAGTATGAGAATAGACCAATACAGCCGTTTATGAGTTCCCTATCAGTATAAGCCTGACTGAATCGCAAGGGCTGAGACAATTATTCTAGCTCTGTCAGTGCATGCAAAGAGGATAAGACAGGCTTCCCTTCCAGAATGCATGACCCTTCTCTGAACTTTGAGGAGGGAAAGTCCCACGGGGAATTCTAACCAAGGAACAATCCTGTCATTGTGAAGTGCAGTCATACAACATTCTGCACGGGATGCAGAGCACACCTCATTCTCTGCCTATTTTTATTCTCTCTAAGCAAATATCTGGGTCTCTCAAAAATTATTACACAGTTGCCAGCTGCTGGGATTATACGAATAACGTGACAACAGCAAAGCAATATGCTGACCGGTGTTCAAACACCACCACACAACAACAAAGTAGCCAGGGGTGCCAGCCCTCATTCACAGCCTGCAAACAGAAGCAGCACCAATGAAGGCCACCCACTCCCTCCTAGTTTTAGGAGAACACAGTAGCAGGCAGTTTGATACCAAGATGGATTTTTTACTCTTCAACTTCCAAGATGTTCTATGCACAGGGAGAATGCAAAGTCATGTTCTTTAGCAAGATGTTCTTCATCATTGTGATTCAACAACATACCCCTTTCTTTAACCAAGTTAGGACTTCTGATAAGCAGCAGTTGGGCTTAAAGGTCTTCAAGTTATAAGCAAGCTAGAAATTCTGAAGTATATAATAATGTATTATATATGTATATTTATGTGTGTGTGTGTGTGTGTGTGTGCATGTACTCTGTTAAGGTATATGTGAAACAAAACTTCTTTACAAATTTCTACACTATACACCCTGAGGGCAGAGATCATATTTTCCTTACCTATCATTAACTCTAATGCCTAGCACAATGAGAAGTCAATAAACATTTGCTGAATAAATAAATAAATGTAAAAGGGATTTCAGGGAGAATTATATCTTTGAATTTTGCAGAGTTTAATTCTTAAAATGCAAGACTAGGTCAAGCAAGGAGATGGTTATAAAAATGTGAACCCCTTAGAAACCTCTTAGAAAAAAATAAGGAAGGCCAGGCGCAGTGGCTCACACCTGTAATCCCACACTTTGAGAGGCCAAGGCAGGTGGATCACTTGAGTTCAGGAGTTCAAGACCAGCCTGGGCAACATGGCGAGAGCCTGTCTCTACTAATGTACAAAAAAAGTAGTCAGGCATGACTATGGGTGCCTGTGGTCCCAGCTACTCAGGAGACTGAGGTGGGAGGATTGCTTGAACCTGAGAGGCAGAGGTTGCAGTGAGCCAAGATCACACCACTATACTCCAACCTGAGTAAGAAAGCAAGACTTTATTTTTTTAAAAAAGGAAGGGGAGATGGAGAAATAGCTCATTTTCAAAGTCGTCGACACTCACCAACAAAGGTAGCACTTTGTAATCTTTATTTCAGCAAGAGAAGCCAGCTCAGCGTGTGCTGTGGACATCTGTGGGCTTTGCCTGCTCAGGACCCATGTACGCTTCTTTCAGCAACAACTCTCCAATGTTCCTTTAACAAACTCCCCTTTCCTCACTACATGCCATCTTGGGAGTCATAGTTATGGTGCCCTCAGGAATGGGCATGTGATCCCAGCTGGGCTAGGCTCTCTCATCTTAGATTGTGAATCATGAACTGAGCACACAAAGTTAGAAAATGGCTGGAGGACCCAGACCCTGGGATGTGTTTCCAAATAGCCCACTGATTAGCAAGGGAGCAGGCTTTTGACAGACACAGTGGGAACCTCCCCAGAACACAATATGGAATTTCCATCAATACACAAGCACTCCCAGAGACTCGTTCTTCTGCTCTTTCAGCTAGGGTCCTTTTCCTGAAGCCTTCCCTGCAGCCTAGCACAGAGCACAGAAGAGAACTCTAAGCTGGAAACAGAGGTTCTCATCACAAAGCTGCTGCAAGAAAACAGTTACCTCCCCTCTTAGGCCTCAGTCTCTTCCTCCATAGGATTAAGAGGCTGGGATTAAATAACCACAGAGGAACCTTGTGTGTTGAGTCAATAAAAACTGACCCCTTGGGTCCCTGGGCACCAGCAACACCAAGCTCACATTGTCAGGGCCAGCAAGGCCTGGAGTTTAAAGCAGTTAATCCCTTGCCTGGATGACTCGGACAAAGAGGATTAACCTCAGATGAGAGAGTTATCATCCAAATATAGAGCAATCCCAAGCACACACATTAGAGATACGTTTCCCCATCTTGCATAAATTCTTGTTCTCTCACCCTTCTGGTGAACTCATAGATTAACCCTCTCAGCACCTCAAGGCTAAGGTGTTAGACTGTCCAGACCCTCTCCAAGTTCCTCTAACACCTTTCTCGGTTCTCCAATCCAGGGTACATTGTTTCTCCCTTTTAATACACAGGTTTCTTTAAGGCACTTTAAGTTTGGAAAATAACTAACCATTGAGCACCTACTATGTGCCAGGGACTGTGTTACACACTGGAGCTACAGTGGTAGACAAGGTGGCATAGTCCTTCTCTCAGGGAATCTATAGTCCAGTGGGAAAGCACCTATTGTGTACAATGTACCCTACTACGCACTGACAAATATGATCTCCTTCAATGCCTCGACAATCCCAGAAAATAGACCTTACTGTGACTATTTTAAAGATCAGGAAATTGAGGCTCTGCGAAGTTAAACTTGTCTGAGGCTATGTAAGCTGTATCAGAAAGAACCTATTGGTTTAAAAATGATATGGGATTCTACAATATATTCCTATTATTTTGTAGGAGTCAGAAACAATGAGAGAAGAAAAGGGAAAATATTGAACCTCAGCCTTTTCAGACATGTATGCTCCTGGTATATCCATCACAGGAAAAAAACTGGATGTTTACCCCAGTTGTTTTCTCTACTAAAGAGCACCCAGGCTGCAGGCAACCCAACAGCCCAGCTATAACCTTTTAATCTTTATGTTATCAAGAAACATGCCTCTGGATCTTCCTCAATGTGTTCCCATAAGCTTATGAGAAATAGCTTATTGAAATTTCAGCTTCTGTGTGGGTGAAATTCAGTTAAACTACTGCAGCAAACAAACTCTAAGATGCTAGTCGTTTAGCATAGGCAGAGTTTATTTCTCGCACTTGAGATAGCCTCCTGCAGGGGCAGCCAATAGATGAAAAGGAGCCTGGAAGAACACACCTTTCTCACTGCATCAACGAAACTGTTACGTGGCCACGCCCACTTGCAAGGGAAGCCTGGAGATGTAGTCTATGTGCCCAGGAGGAGGAGGAAATGAAGCCAGCTGGTCTTTGCTGAAGGCTTCTAAACTGCATACTTCATATGATTACATCTGGGCCAGGCATAGTGGCTCACGCTGTAATCCCACTGCTTTAGGAGGCCAAGGTGAGAGGACTGCTTCAGGCCAGGAATTCAGGACTAGTCTGGGCAAAATAGTGAGACCCCATCTCTCCAAAAAAAAAAAAAAAAATTAATTAATTTAATAAAAATTAACCAGGCATGGTGGTGTTTGCCTTTTCATCCCAGCTACTCAGGAGGCTGGGGTGGGAGGATCTCCTGAGTCCAGGAGTTTGAGGCTGCAGTGAGCCATGACGGCACCACTGCAATTCAGCCTGGGTGGCAGAGCAAGACCCTGTCTCTAAAAGAGAAAGAATAGAATTCAAAATGCTATATAAATGGTGGGGATTATAAGAAGGTTTTCCTTTTCTTTGCCCTACTTTCTGGATGGTCTGTAATATGTCTTTAATGCATCCAAAATGATGAGGAAAAAGAGAAAGGGGGAAAATCCCCTAATCAGTGAGTCTTTGAGGAGTTATGGGTAGAACTATGTACCAGGAAACTACCCAAGAAATACAGGTAAATCCTGCTTCCCTGATTCCCTTGCTTCTCTCTCATCTTTTTCAAACAGAACTTTCCACTCCATTTGTTTTGGGTAACAACAACCTAAAAGCTTTTTATTTCTTAAATGCTTTCCATGCTCTCTGGGATCTTTCTGTGCCTCAGAGCATCTCCAAGATATCAATCACAGTTTCCAAGACTCCTTCTCTATTTGGATGGAGATCTGTGACCAAGACCAAACCAAACTTGTGATCCACTTAATTCACACCCAGCCACACATCGTGGCTGAAGCACAGGACAGCGGCGATCTCACCACTTACAGGACCATTTCAGGAGCAAAGACAACCAGCTCCTCTGTATCACCATGGTTCTTGAGCTTCCTCCTTCTTGGCACATCTGGTGACAAGATTTAAACCCACAAGAGATTCTAGTGGGCATCCTGCTACTTCTCACCAAACTTCTCCCCATCCCCCTTCTGCCTATTCCCACCTGACTCAACCCTCACCCCACCCCCAGCCAATACCACCTCAGATCCTGTGTTTTGGCCACAGCAGATGACATAGTTTGGATATCTGTCTCCACCCAAATCTCATGTCGAAATGTAATCCTCAGTGTTGGAGGTGGGGCCTGGTGGAAAGTGATAGGATCATGGGGGTAGATTTCTCACGAATGGTTTGGCACCATCCCCTTGGTACTGTCCTGGCAATAGAGAGTGAGTTCTCATGAGATCTAATCACTTAAAAGTGTGTGGCACCTCCCCTCTCTCTTACTCCTGCTTCTGCCAGGTGACATGCCTGCTGTCTCTTTGCCTTCTTCCATGATTAGAAGCTTCCTGAGGCCTCTCCAGATGCCACCATGCTTCCTGTACAGCCTGCAGAACCATGAACCAATTAAAGCTCTTTTCTTATAAATTACCCAATCTCAGGTATTTCTTTATAGCAATGAAAGAACAGACTAATACACCAAACCCCCTATTGTTCCAAAAATCAACCACGCATTTTCAGGTCTATATGCTTCTGCTGAAACCATTCCCTGTCCTCCCCACAACAGCCCATCCTTCAAGGCTCACCAGACAACAGCCCCTCCCCTGTCCGATAGCTTTGCCTGGCCCTCCGTCTTCTCTCCTCATGCAGCAATAGCAACTGCTTCCAGCCTCACGCTCCCCCATTCTCTCAGTGTGTACCTCCCCACCTTGTATTCTAATTACTAATTAATGAGCTCTCCTACAGCAGAGCCCTAAGCAGACAGGCTCTGGGGCTCTTTGCCCTGCACCATCTCAAAGAACCAGAAGAAGGTAAGAGTTTGCTCAAGAATCCAGGAACTGACTGGCAGGCCAAGCCAGCCAGTAGGGGCCTTGCTTGTCTAGAGGAAATGGGCTGAAAGTAACAAGACATAAACCTGGGAGTGACATAGGTGAAACTAAGAAACTTGATAGGACTAGCCTGGCCTGACAGCCCTCTGTAGTGCCCCAAGATGCTGCATGCTGGGCCACCGAGGAAGCAGGCAGCCACCACCCCTGTGATATGAGGGTGGGAGCCCAGCACAGCTTTTCTGCCACAGACGTGGGCAGCACCACTAAAACAAACAAACAAAAAAACAAACAAACAAACAAACAAACCCTTATCCATCATGAGAAGTAGGAGGAGAAGTTGGCTCAGCACCCCATCCCGTTTTCATATACCCTGTCTCATCCACTTCTTCATTGTCCCATTTGAGTTTCTCTTCTTTGCTTTAAGTTTTAAGCTACTGCCTTTACATTGCTACCCTATAGCTTTCCTTTCCTTAACACTGCATGTTTATGCTTTGCTTTAAAAAACGAAAATTAAAGTGGCTGTATTTAATTTACAGACCATTAAGCCAGCATGTGTGGGATGTGTTCGTCACTCGTTATAGTGCTAGGGGTAGAACTAAATTCCTTGAGCTCTCCAGGGTCAAGGGCAGAGGCTCCTGACATTCCCATGACCTTTCCAGCCCCATCTCCCAGGCCCAGCACTTTGCCTAGGGCAGGCCACCCCACAGTGCTTCTTCTTCTCCTGCAGAGCCTCCCACGTGCCAGCTGGGCTCTATTCCTCAGTGCCATCTGCTGCACCCCAGATCAGGCGAGAGGCCACAGTCAGATTCTATGCACAACAGAGCAGGGATGGCAGGCAACACAGGAGCCACCCTCACTGGGCCTGGGCTCCCGGAGCCAGGCAGGGAAAATCCCAAAGGACTGAGCAATCAGAGGAGGCTGTTGAGGGGCCTAACCGGGCTGTCACCTGCTTGGGAGAACTAGTTGTGCGGTTTCAGAGGGTTTCTAAGCATGACAATGTAGGGGACCCACGCTACATTTTTCTGTTTTCCTGTTCTCTCTTGGCCTCTCATACGAACTTAACATTGCTACATCCCTGACCTGAGCTTTAATCCTCTCTCCATCATTAACTTACTGTATGAATCCATGAGCCAATTAAACCTCTTTTCTTATAAATTACAATTCTGTTTTCATGGTCATTTCATGAGAGAAACCTGCAAATGAACACGCTAAGAGGAAGGAACAGAACACATTAATGGATAAATGAGCTGTCCATCATTACTCCTGAGTGAGCATGATTTGTAATGTGAGTAATGATGGACAGCTCTTTTATCCATCCTAATAAGTTATTTCTGAGGTGGATGCGGTGGTTCATGCCTGTAATCCCAGCACTTTGGGAGGCCAAGGCTGGAGGACTGCTTGGGCAATCCAGCCTGAGCAATACAGTGAGACCTCGTTTCTACAAAAAATTTAAAACTTAGCCAGGTATGGTGGGACATGCCTATAGTCCCAGCTATTCGGGAGGCTGAGGTGAGAGGATTGCTGGGCCCAGGAGGCAGAGGTTGCAGTGAGCCAAGATTGTGCCACTACACTCCAACCTGAGCAACAGAGCAAGAACATGTGTCAAAAAAAATTTTTTTTAATTATTTCCTTCTTTGAATAATAAGAAGTTTTGATTCCCTGCTTTCTAGGGTCCCTTCAAGCTCTGAAACTGTAAGATTCTACAGTTCAATTAAGGTCTTCATTGCCTGGAGCGTATTCTGGACCTGAAAAGGAACCTGCCCATGAAATATTCATTAAAACAAATCATGCTCACTCAGGAGTAATGATGGACAGCTCATTTATCCATTAACGTATTCTGTTCCTTCTCCTTAGCAGTGTTCATTTGCAGGTTTCTCTCATGAAATGATCATGAAAACAGAATTGTAAATCACACCTGTCACACCTAGGTGAGTTTTGGGAGCCTAGAGCTCCTGCCCACACACATATCACCTGGGGTTGACATAAGAAGTACTTAATAGCACCAAGCTCCCAGTTTGAACAGTCAGCTTCCAAATCCAGACACCTGTGATTCAACAATCAACTTCTGGATGCAGACATCCGTGATTCAAGAAGGCCCTAGCGGTCTGGAAAAATTACCTTCTCTTGCATGTATGCAGAGCTGGCAGGAAACAAATGAGATTGTGCATCCACCTTTCCAAGGGTACTTTTGTCTGTAATTTCTTTTCTCTGAGCTTCAGATATCTCATCTGTAAAATGGGCACAGGAGGAAGGATGTGGCCTACCTGCCTCCTGAAGAAGTTCAGTTCTGAGGGGCTAGACAGTCATCTGTTAGGAAAGAATTTTCAATTGCCTTTTGTGAAAAGAAAATTAATGCTACTCTCTCCCCTGCCAACCAATACAGAATCAAGCTCTAACAACTGAAGGGAACAGGAGATGGGTGGAGCAGAAGTGTGTACAGAAAACAGGAAGACTTAATGGGACCACAGGCTTCTGTGTGGGAGCTGAAGCAGGGAACCCATGGCGTGGGTCTTTGTTGCTAAGTCAGGAGACACTGTTGCGTTACCTGTAATCAACAGTCAGGACAGCGAGGGAGCTTTAGATTTGCTGACGATGTAACTGGGGACTTAGAGGGAAAGCTGACTATATGATACTTGATCTAGAGGATGTCAGAATGATAGCCAAGGCATGAGGGTGGTGGAGAGAGGGCAACATTAGCTGCTGAGTACCTGCCAAAGACTTAGCTCATCACTGTCACTTACCTGCTGATCTCTTGCCCAGGCCGGTAGGAGCAACCAGAAGAGCCACAGCCAACACAGAAACCACAGCACCATTTCTTCACCATGCATCTAATAAATACGTATCGCATGCCTACTATGTGCCTGGAACAGGAAGAACAGCAGACTTTTCCAGAAGAAGACCATGCAGTGGATTTTGTGGGAACCACAAAGGCATCAGATAGGAAAGTTTCTGCATAGGAAAGCTACACATGACTCCAAAATTTTCATCACAGAATTCCAACAAACTATGCAACATTGCAAAACTGAACTAAGGAGATTGGCTTATTGCAGAGAAAGGGAGGTTAGTTTTCCTCTAGGCACCTTGAAATGTCTAGCCTTTATTATTGTCCCTTTGTCTAATTTTGAACATTATGGGCCCCACGCAAATAATCTTCTAAATGGCACTGTGAACATCAAATGATAGGCTCTCAATTCTCCCTTCACATAAAATCTCTAAGTTCCTCAGCTGGTATGGTAATCCTTTAATCAATATTTACACCAACATAGTTCCAAGTCCAGGAGCATAGAGGGGACTGCAGAACACTTGCTATTATTACTATCATCATCACCACCACCACCACCACTACCACCACCACCATCTTACAACTGAGGAAACCAAGGCTCAGGGAAATTAAATAATGTGCCCAAGTTTACACAGCTAGAAAGTAAGGAAGTTTGGGTTGGGCATGGTGACTCATGCCTGTAATCCCACCACTTTGGGGGCTAAGGTGGAAGAATCACTTGAGCTCAGGAGTTCAAGACCAGCCTGGGCAGCATAGTAAGGTCCCATCTCTACAAAAAAATTTAAAAATTAGCTGGGCATGGTGGTGTATGCCTGTAGTCCCAGCTACTTTGGAGGCTGAGATGGGAAGATCGCTGGAGCCCAGGAGGTCAAGGCTGCAGTGAGCTGTGTTCATGCCACTGCACACCAGCCTGGTTGTCAGAGTGAGACCCTATCTCAAAAAAAAATAGAAAAAATAGAAAGTTAGCAGGCGTGGTGGCTCACGCTTGTAATCCCAGCACTTTGGGAGGCCACGCCAGGTGAATCACGAGGTCAACATGGTGAAACCCTGTCTCTACTGAAAATACAAAAGTTAATTGGGTATGGTGGCATATGCCTGTAGTCCCAGCTACTCAGGAGGCTGAGGCAGAAGAATCGCTTGAACCCAAAAGGCAGAGGTTACAGTGAGCTGAGACTGTGCCACCGCACTCCAACCTGGTGACAGAATGGTACTCCATCTTAAATAAATAAATAAATAAAGTAATGAAGCCTGAGTGCAAACCCAGTTCTGTCTGATGCTAAAACCCACTGCTCCATCCTATGCCCCATGTGGTCAGGCCTAGTACCCACACGTAAAAACGAAGGGCAGCTTGTGTCTCTTTCTCACACTTCCTTCTGGGATTTGGTTCTTTTTCTCCACCACTGGCACATTCTCCATCTCTCTCTCTCTCTCTCTCTCACACACACACACACACAACTACTTTCAATGGCAGCGCCTGCTTTTTCTTGTTTCATTCCCTTCACCAACATCATTGCAAACAAAACTTACATAGAATCAGCCACACCACGAGGAGAAAATGGACAACACCCACAGCCTGAGGCTGAAGTCATTCCAGCCCTCCCCTTTTCCTATGAAGGCTATTCCCTATTTCTTCCTTTTATAAACAGGAACACATTATGCAAGCTACTGTAGATGTGAGGTTTCTCAAGCAAGCTGGTAACACTCAGCATAAATTGATTTAAATAAAATTCTCCCCTTTCAAGATTCTTCCTTGCTTCTGCCTCATCTTAAATTAAGAGCAGTACAATAATAACCCAAGAACATCACACCCCTGAATTTCAGCCACCTCTCTCTAAAGGATCTTTTCTCATTTTTTGAAAATATGAGCTATTTTTTGGTTTCCACTTGTTCCTCTTTCTTACTTGTCACCACACGTTGCTTTCTGTACGATATAAGCAATTGGAGCCTTCACATTTAAAGCCTCTTTTTAGTGCATGAGATCCACAATAAGGCTCCCATGAGACCTTGTAAAGAAAAGAAATAACTTCAAGGAGTTACACTTCAAGATCCACCAAAGCAAAGATCTGCAGTCAACTCTAGTAATTAAGTGGTTCCATTCATTTATTCAGTGCATATCCATTGAGTATATACAATGTGCCGGACAAAACTCTAGGCACTAGTGATACAGCAGTGACTTGGCTCATGGAAAAATAAATAACATCTTAATGATACTCAAACCTATGTCTCCTTCCTGAAACTCTTCCCTGAACTCTAGACTCTCATATGCAATGAATTACTTAACATCTCCCATTGGATATCCAATTAAACTCCATCACTGTTTCCTCTCCATCTCACTAAAGTGCCACTCCATCCAGCTGCTTAGGTCAAAATTCATTAAGTTATCTTTTTCTCATACCCTAAGTATCTAACTCATCCATACATCCTGCCTACTTTATGAATTTAGCCACTTCTCACCATATTTTTTTTATTTTTATTTTTATTTTTATTTTTGACACGATCGCAATCCATTGTCCAGGCTGGAGTACAATGGCATTATCATGACTCCCTGCAGCCTCGACCTCCCCAGGCTCAGGAGATCTTCCCATCTCAGACTCCTGAGTAGCTGGGACTACAGGCATGTGCCACCACACCTGGCTAATTTTTTTATTTTTTGTAGAGTTGGAGTCTTGCCATGTTGCCCAGGCTGGTCTCAAACACCTGAGCTCAAGTGATCCGCCCACGTTCCCATCCCAAAGTGCTGGGATTACAACTTCTCACCATTTTAACTACTATCCAGCCTGGTCCAAACCACCACCCTCTCTCACCTGAGTCATTGCAGTACCATCCTGACTAATCTCTCTGTTTCTACCCTTGTCCTCTGAGAGTCTGCACTAAGCTCTAAAGCTCAAGGGATCCTTGGAAAACATAAATCATCTAATAGTACCCTGTGCTCAAAATTCTCCAGTGGTGTCCCACCTTTCTCAAAGTAAAGGCTAAAGTCTACGAAAGGCCCTATAGGACCTTGTATTAGCTGGCTCCCTGCTACTTCTCCGATCTCTTCTCCCACGCTCACCCTGTCTCATTCAGTTCCCTCTGCATAAGTCACCTTGCTGTTCCTGGAACATGCCAGTTATCTGTTGCCTCGGGGCCTTTGCACTTGTTCTCCCTACCTGGAAATGTCTTTCCCCAGATAACTGTCTGGCTCACTCCTTCACTTCCTTCATGTTACCCTGACCATCTTACATAAAACACCCACTCCTCGCTTTACCCTACCCTCCCACTCCAACGCAACCAGGCACCTCCCATCTTCCTTTCCCTGCTCAACGTTCCTTAATCACCTGATATAAAACATACGTTATTTACTTATATATTATTTGTCTCCCTCAACTAGAATGAATGCTTCATGAGATGGGTCTGCTTCCTATAACATGCCTGGCACATAGAGACCACTCAATAAATATTTATTTAGTGAATGAATGATTATCTAAACATACATACATCCCTACATGGTCAACCACAGAAACACAGAAAAAGAGACAGTCAAAAGAGCAAGTACAGACTCTGCCCAATCAAGCAGAGTCCAGAAGAAAAGGAAACCTAGCCAAGAGCACTTTAAACGTTCAGGTCCCGGTCAGGCGCGGTGGCTCACGCCTGTAATCCCAGCACTTTGGGAGGCCGAGGTGGGTGGATCACCTGAGGTTAGGAGTTTGAGACCAGCCTGACCGACATGGAGAAACCCCATCTCTACTAAAAATACAAAATTAGCCAGGTGTGGTGGAGCAGGCCTGTTGTCCCAGCTACTCAGGAGGCTGAGGCAGGAGAATCACTTAAATTCCGGAGGCAGAGGTTGCAGTGAGCCGAGATCACACCACTGCACTCCAGTCTGGGCAACAAGAGTGAAACTCCATCTCAAAAATAAATAAACAAATATTCAGATCCCTATGGTAGATTGATTGATTGATTGATTGATTGATTGCAAAAATGTCCCAATTCTTCCCCTCCCTGTATCTATGCATTTTGTAATGTGACTATGTAGCTCCTTCTATCAAGAAGTAGAGTCTATTTTCCTAACTTTCCACTCTGGGCTATCTTGTGTCTTAATTTTGTCATTAGACAAGGATAAAGTGATGGAGTGCCAGTTATAAGCTTAGGCCTCAAGAGGCCATACAAGTTTTCACTTTCTCTTGGCCTCCTGCCACTACCATGTGAACATGCTGAGCTGGCCTGCTGGAGGATGAGTGACCACACGGAGCAGAGCCAAGTCATCCAGCTGAGGCCATCCTAAAGCAGCCAGCCCTCAGACACTCCATCGGCAGACCAAAATCACATGAGCAAGCACAGCTGAAATCAAGCAAGCACAACTCAGATCAGCGGAACTACCCAGCCAACCAAAAGACAGGAGAGAAAATAACAAATGGCTGTTGTTTTAGGCCACGAAGTTTAGGGGTGGTTTGGTCTGTAGTCCCTTTGGCAAGATTGGCCCTAAAGCATGTAACCAGTTCCTAGGGTAGGCATCTAAGCTGCTTTGCTCTGAATAATGTGCTTTAGGAGACCTTCTCCTTGTGATTTGGCTGTTATGACAGGGGTCTGTAGGAAGAAGACCCACTAAACAAGCCATACAGTGTCTCAACCACTGCAAATCAATATGCTGGCATGCAGGTGAACAAGGTCACTGTGATGTGGCCCAGAAAGACAGATCAGGTTTCTGAGGCAGCAATACTAAAAGCCGGATCTTGGATGGGGGAAATTCACAGAAGTAAATGTTGCCTTCTGAGGTGGACTTGGGGACACCCAGTCAGACTCTCTGACCTTGACCCAGCCTCACCTCATTCTATTTCACAGAAACTTTGACTAGGTTCTCAGGCATCCAGCTCCATTTCTGGCCATGGAACACACTGCAGTAGCCCTTCTGCACCAAGGACAGCTGAGTGATGAGGCTCTCAAATCCCCAAACCATATTTTCTCTAGAGTAATAAAGTTTCCAAAGGGCAGAGCAGCAAACTGATCTTTATGTTAAGCCCATAAGACAGAGGCTTTAAATAAATTTGCCATATGATATTATGTAAATGCATTCCATGGTCACTGAAGGTCAGCATATTTCCAGATGATCCCAACACTTTTCCATGATCACAGAAACTCTTCTCATGCTCAAAGAAAAAAGAATATCTGGCAAGGACTGCTGGCCTGTTTGCTAAAGATGACCTTTTCTTTTAGTGTAGGGGAAAAGAAACAAAAAATCTTAATACTAAGATTCAAAAGAAGCACCAACATGGTCCTCCATTCGGATGGGAGAAACCTGAATGCTGCATTGCACAGTCTCCTTAATTCCTGTGCTTCCTGTTGCCTTGCAAAGACCTATGCTTTCTGCTTGCTGCATTCATTTACGCTCTGAATGACCACAGGTACTTATGTCTACCAACCAACCTTCTTCTAAACACAGAGTTTAGGATTTCATCCAATTCCTTAAACAATAACTCAGCACATACATCATAGTCACAAATAGGAACCCTAAGAGGCAATATCTCAAAGACCTGCCGTGTTGCCCTTATGACCTCAGCTCCTACTGCTGTCCTGGTGTCTGACTCAATAGCAGCTTCTGTGACCTCCTTTCTGGGTCTCTTGGGAACACACCTCTCTCCTGTCTCAGGGTTTTGCAGGTGCTGCCTACAACCCCTGGTTTTCTCCCTCACTTCCCCAGATGTCTGGTCAAATGTCATTTACCAGAATCCCTGGCTTCCTCCCTCACTTCCCCAGATGTCTGGTCAAATGTCATTTACAAAAAAGCCTTCCCTGGCCAAGCTGCATAAAAGTAAATAACAAGCCCCACCCTGCCCTCTGGCAGCACTCCCCAGTCCTCTTAGCCAGCTTTATTTTTCTCCATTACAATGTCTCATCAGCTGATACACTCTATATTTATTTATTTGTCCATCATCTTACACACACACACATACACACACTCATTAATTTAAGCTCCTTGAGAGAGGGCTTTTTTGGTTGTTTTGTCTGTATTTTCCATACATAGAGCAGTGACTGATACATAGTAGGAACTTAATGAATGAACTGCCATTGCTTGAGCACCTACTTTGTGCCAAGCAAGTTATATATGATGATAGGGTAACAATGAGTAAATATTTTAAAGTATCTTTTCTTTAACTATTATAAGAATCCTATTACTGTCTCCATTTTACAGATCAGGAAACTAATGCTCAAAGAGGGGCTAAGTAACTTGCCCAAGACACTCACCTAGGTCTGTTTGAGCATCCACACTTATGCTTCTTACAGTGCAGGCTGCTTTTCAAACACCTTAGTGATGATGTAGGTGCATGTAATGCACATCTCTGGCAACTACACAATACAAGAGCTTTTCATTCTATCATTTTTCTTCACCCCTCACAGTTTTGGTCCAGGAAGAAACATCCTTGAGACTGGATTTTCATCTCCCAGAGACGATTGGTAGTAACAGCTTTAGCTTTCCGTTATTCCACCTATTTAGGGATAATCAAGGGAGAGTTTTCCTTTCGAACTGGGCTGGTACAAGAACAGACAGGTCAGGGATCCAGGGAGAAGCAGACAGAAGTTCATCTGCTCTCAAACTCCCTCAGAATTTTCCAGAGTTCCTACCTTTGTGAAGTGCTGCTTCAAAACCTTTATAGTCCTGGAATTCAGGAAAGCCATTCATTAAAAAAGGAAAAAATTAAAAGTCTGACTTGTATTGCATGTGCTCCTCTCTGGGTGTCCGCCTGTGTCTACTGGGTTCTAGTCACGTACTGCAAATACCAGCCCAGCCGAGACTTGTAAAGCTCTGTCCACCCACTGGCAGTGATGGCAATGGTGTGGTAGAGTCATGTGGGTCACTCCCAGACCGAAGGACCAAGAGAGCGACCCAGTCCCTGCTGAAATCCATGTCATGCCTAATCCATGAGGGCTTCATTTTTATACCAATCACTGCCACTATCAATTTCCTCCTCCTCTCTGCTCTCACTGCTCTTTTCCAACACCATCATGAACTTATCCACCTCCTGACTATAAGTGCTTCTCCCCCTACCAGGTGTGAACTTCAGGGAGCCAGGACTTTGTTATCATCATCTCTGCATCCCCACGGACTAATCCCATCTCTGACAAATACTAAGTGCTCAGTAAGTATTTGCTGACTCAAGAAAGATGCAGCACGAGACTGTACCTACTTCACTGACTGGAACAAGCAGAACAAGTCACCTCTTCTGGAAAAGGCAGGAAGCAGTAATACAGAGGAGATCAACATAGACCAGCACCACCGCTGAGCCGACTACAGTGCCCAATCCTTCCCCATGCACCCTCCTCACCCCTCACCTGCCACTGTCTGAGCCCCAAAACCACCCACATTCACCTCCCCAAGGGCTAGAAAGGAGCAAGCATCCCCCAGCGTCCCACCCCACCCCACTGGGGCTGCTCTTATCAGAGCCCAAGACATCGACGTTAAGTTACCCTTAAACGGAGTAATTTGCATCTGTAATTTCCGGATAAAGGAATGTATTTCATCAGCCCTGCTGAACCCTGGACAGCAGAGATTCCTACCACCCATCTGCCGAAGACACAGCAGTGCCTTGCTCCTCCCTGGCTAAACGCATTTGCTAGCCCATCCCTGCAAAACAAGTCATGTTCTTTCCCTTGCGCTAAAACCCGTCCATAAACAAATCCTCTCTGTGTCCCTAAGAAACGGCCCCCACGCCCACGGAGGGCGCCCTACACATGCAGAAATACACACTCACAAACCCCAAGAGCCACTAGGTGTAAGCACGTTTGAATTCTGTTCTTTAAGAACAAACGAACAACAATAACAAAATCCATCTACTAGAATGTAACTGAAACTAAAAGCAGTGGCTAGGAAGCTTATGGAAACGGAGCGATAAATGCCAGCAGCCTGACATTTATAAGTTGAAAAACTACTTATGGCGCTAATAGTTCAAACAGGGTTTAAAAACAGCCCTTGGGGAGGCCGCTTTCAGAGAAGCGCACAGCTCCAGGCAGCGGGCAAGCCCTTGCTTTTCTGCGCCGGCTTCCCAAGACTCTTCGGTCTTTTGTGCCATTTACTATGAACAGCACTCAGCGGTGCGAGCGTGTATATTTCAGGCCAGGCAGAAGCGCCTGGGAGTCCTGGCGCACGCGGGGTCCGCGCCCCGGCTGGGTTGGTTGCACCGCAGCGAGCAACGCCGTCCCCTACCTGGGTGGGAAATCCGCTGGCGGACGCCTCCGGATGCAGGCAGAACAGCTTCCACCCCGGTAGCCCCGCGTGCAGCTCCGGCTAACGCGGCGCTGGGCGATCCGGGCGGAGGCAGTAGCCGGCCGGTGTCACACCTGCATCACCGCCCCCACGCCGCCGCCGCCAGCCGCCCAGGCGCAGCGCGCAGCGCGCCCCCGCACTACAGAGCACCCGGGGCGGGAGGCTCCTGGGTCCTCTATTCAGCGGGATCAGATCCTAACCCGCTTTCTTCCCGGCCTGGGCATTAAAAGTATTCGCTGCGGACAGCTCTGCTTCTAAATCCCCTCTGATCCAAGGCTGGGTGTGGAGATAGCTCAGAGGGAAGGAGGACCAGTGAGGCCGCAAGGTCTCCGGATTTGCAGACTAATAGATATTAAACTTCTTATTCCTCGAGTTTTGTAACCAGCTGATCATGGGCGTCGTCTCGCTGTCTCCACCCCGCCTAGGGCGAGGGGGCGCTGTGGACTCCACATGCCCTTCCACCCACTCCGAACTAGGATGCGTCAGAGGGCTAGACGCAAGTTCCCGGGAAAGGGAATCCTCTGATCACGGCGCCCCCAAAGTATATACTTTGGTGCTGTTCAACTGCTTTGTTTTCGTTTGCCTCATCAGGAACTGAAAAGAACCTACCTGACCAGCGCGGGGAGGAGGAAAGCCTGCGAGGCTTGGTGCATTCAAACAAGCCCTCCACCTCTTTCTCCCGACTTCCAAACCACCACCCACTAACTCCACTGACGAGAGTTCAGCAAACTAAACTGCCAAGGCTCAGCACCGAAAGGCTCTTTAGGAGAATAGGGTTCCTTCTAGGAGGAAGTGAGGAGCAAGGAAAGGACACTGGAAATTCGGACGCGGGCTCAAACAGTACAACACCGCAGATGGCTGGCCCGCTCTAGGATCCATATCATTACATGTATCAGTAGGTCATTTTTTTCTTATTGCTGAATAGTATTCTATTGCCCGAATATAACACAATTTATTTATCCTTTCTCCTATGAGTGGACATTTGAGTTGCTTCCAGATTTTAGCTGTGATGAATAAGGTTCCCTGAACGTTTGTTGTTGTTACTGTTGTTGTTGTTTTGAGATGGAGTCTCACTGTGTCGCCCAGGCTGGAGTGCAGTGGCATGATCTCAGCTCACTGCAACCTCTGTCTCCCGCGTTCAAACAATTCTCCTGCCTCAGCCTCCCAAGTAGCTGGGATTACAGGCATGCGCCAACAAGCCTGGATAATTTTTGTATTTTTAGTAGAGACAGGGTTTTGGCATGTTGGCCAGGCTGATGTCAAACTCCTGACCTCAGATGATCCACCCACCTCAGCCTTCCAAAGTGGTGGGATTTCAGGTGTGAGCCACGGCGCACAGCCTGTTATGAACATTTGATAGACATATGTACTCTTTTCTTTTGAATATGTAACTAGGAATAGAGTTGCTGGGTCACAAGATAAATACCTGTTTTTGCCTTAGTAAATAGATACAGTACTTTGCCTTAGTAGATACAGTACTACCAAACAGTTTTCCAAAGTGGTTGTGGCAATTTACAGTCCTAGTCCCATCGGCAATGTTTGAGAATTCCAGGTGTTCTATTTCTTTGCCATAACTTGGCATTATCAGTGCTTTTAATTTTAGCCATTCTTGTGTGTAGTGTAAATTACATTGAAATTAAAACTTTGATATAGTTTTAATTTGTATTTCTTGATGATTACTAATGTTGAGCAATTTCTTATGCTTATTGGCCATTTGGGTATTCTTTTGTAAAGTTTCAAGTCTTTTGACCAATTTATTGGTTTTTTTGTCTTTTTCTTACTGATCTGTAGGCACGCTCTCTGTTTTAGGTATAAATCCTTGGTTGGATATAATAGTTTTAATATCTTCTCCCTGTTTGGGGCTTATATTTTTATTCTCTTAATTTTAATGAAACACAACATTAATTTTTTCTCTTATCATTAAAAGATGACTGCTTTTGTGTGTTTTGTTTAACAACTCTTTCTTTGTCTCAGAGTTGGGCATCTATTGTCTGATGTTTCTTTCCTTCTACAAGCCTTTGTTTTACCCTTTACATTTTAGTTTATTTTCTATTTGTGCATGGGATAAGGTAGGCTGAAATTTTACTTTTATTTCAAGATAGCAGTTGCTCCAAAACCATTGTGGAAAACACCATTCTTTATGAATTAGCTTGCAATAGCATCTTTGTTATAAGTCAAGTGACCATCTATATGTCCATCTGTTTCTAGACTGGTCTGTGTCCCTATCCTTACATCAATGCTACACAGTCTTAGTTACCTTTATTATAAGTCTGGAAATCTGATCATATTTGCCCACCTTTTTTCTTCTTCCAAATTGTCTTGGTTCTTTCAGGTCCTTAGCTTTTCCACAAGAATTTTAGAATCAACTTGTCAAATTATGCACACAATCCCTGATGGGATTTTGATTGAAATTGCCTTATATCTATAGATCAATTTGGTGAGAATCAACACCTTAACAATACTGTCCTCCAATAATTTTACATTTTATATCTATTTATTTTGGTCTTCTTTAATGTCACTCAGAAATACTTTATAGTTTTCAGTGAATAGATCTTGCTTATGTTTTGTTGTATTACGCTTAAATTTTTGATGTTTTCATTTTATTGTAAATAGCACTTTAACTTCATTTTTAATCTTATTGCTAGTATACAAAAATATAATTAATTTTAGATTAACCTTATATCAAAATCAAAATAAAACTTATTTCAATATATTGTTCTTATATTCCATATTCTTTTAATTGCTAAATTCACTTATTAATTTTTATAGCTTGTATAGGCCAGGCACAGTGGCTCACGCCTGTAATCCCAGCACTTTGGGGAGATTGAGGCAGGCAGATCACGAGGTCAAGAGATTGAGACCATCCTGACCAATATGGTGAAACCCTGTCTCTACTAAAAATACAAAAATTAGCTGGATGTGGCGGCACATGCCTGTAGTCCCAGCTACTCAGGAGGCTGAGGCAGGAGAATCGCTTGAACCTGGGAGGCGGAGGTTGCATTGAGCCAAGATCGTGCCACTACGCTCCAGCCTGGCAACAGAGCAAGGCTCCATCTCAAAAACAAAGCAAAAAAAAAAAAAGCTTGTATATTCTTTGATATTTTTAAGGTACAGAATATATGCAATTAAAGACAATTTTACTTTTTCTTTTCTAATGTTTAACATCTACATAAACTTTTTATGCCCTATTGCTCTAGCTAGGACCTTTCATGAAAGTGATGACACTGGACATCATTGTCTTACTCTCAAATTTGGAGGATGGGGCATTTTCATACTGTTATGTATGATGTTAATTGTAAACATGGTAATAATTAACAGCATGTCTTAGTCGTAACTTCAGAGGGAAAGCACTCTTACTAGTAAGTATGATGCTAACCATGGGTGTATGGGGAGGAAAAATAAGCTCCCTTCTACCCTTCTAAAATGTTTGGCTGGGGCTTCTGAAACAAAATACAGACTAACAAGAGAAAACCAAACAAGTTTGTTAACATGTATATCTTACATATGCCTAGAGGATACCCAGAAAATAAGTAATTCTCACAGAGATAGCTTCAAACTCCAGCTTATACATCTTCAACAAAAAATAATAAACTTTTAGAGAAGTGACAAGACAAAAGAAAAGGACTTTGAGTCTCCTACAATTTAGGAAATTGTAGGAAGGCAAATATACGGAAACTAATGGTAGATAAATGCTAGTTGTGTTATGTAGACGTTCTGCTGCTGTCTCCAGTCTGATAAGGGTCTAAAGTCATTTCTATCTGGTGATTTGCTTTTGGTGTTCTTGGTTGAGAGGGGAGGGGAGACTTTCATGTATATTTATGCCCTGCTTTTAGGAAAATAGGGAAAGGACAGAGAGTTTTTCTTCTATCTGCTTTTCCCCAATTGTCTTTAGCTCAAAATAAGCCTTATGCCAAAGTGGCATATTTTGGGGAGATATTTCTAATCTTTATATTTAAAAGCTTCCGTCTTCTGTTAGATTACTAAGAAACATATAACAAATGGGTGCTAAATTTTGTCATTTTTTTTTTTTGCATCTACTGAAATGACTGTTTTTTTCCTTTCGTTTGATTAATATAGCGAATTACCTTGAGTGACTTTTGAATGTTAAACCAACCTTACATTTCTCAAATAAACTCCATTTGGTCATGGTGTAATATTTTTATTTTCATTGCATTTGATTTGATGATATTTTGTTTAGTATTTTTGTGTTTGTGTTCATGAGAGAGATTAGCATGTAGTATTTCTTTCTTCTAGTGTCCCTGTCAAGTTTTTGTATCAGGATTTACTGGCCTCATAAAATAGGCTGAGAAGTATTCTCTCACTTATCTTTTCTGGAATAGTTTGTGTAGATTAGTATTCTTTCTTCCTTTCTTAAAGATTTAAAACTTAAATCAGTATATCTCCTCTATTTGCTTTTTACATTTCCCTTTTTCTATTTTTATAATATCTGGATACTCTAGAGATTTTACCGTGCAACTCTAACAACTTTAAGTTAACCTTATTACTCTTATTACTTCCCAAACAATGCAAAAACCTTGCAAAAATTTAACTACATTCGACTCTTCCTGACTTCTGTGCTACTGTTTTCATATATTTTACTTAATGTATAACACTATAAACCGTTAAAAGTCAATATCCTCCGATATTGAATTGCGTATGTCCCATTTCTGGTGGTCTTCATTCCTTCCTGAAGTTCTGTGCTTCTGAGATCCTTTTATTTCAGCTAGTACAACTCCTTTTAGTATTTCTTGTAGTGCAGGCCTACTAGGGACTGATATGCTCAGCTTTTGTTTGACTTAAAATGTCTTTATTTTATCACTATTTTTGAAGGATATTTTTCACTGTGTATGAAATCATAGATAAAAGTCTCTTTTTTTCATCATTCTGAAGATGTCATTCTATTGTCTTCTTGCTTCCATAGTTTCAGTTGAAAAATCTGCAATTGATTTTTTTTATCAATTCTTTGAAAATAATGTTTTTTTCTTTTGCTGCTTTTAGTATTTTTCTCTTTACCTTTTCAATCAGAGTGTAATTATAATGTTTCTGAAGGAGTTTAGAACATGTCACTGCAAAATATGCTATTTGGGCATATTGATTATTTGAGCTAAAAGAAATTGACAAACAGCCAGTGCTTAAAAAAATCTTTACCTCCCTTTCAGCGGCTTAAGACAAAGTATAAATTTACCCTTTTATAAGAAAAATTTGATTTTTAAAGATAATTTTTATTGGCAAAAATATCTATACTAGGAAGAGAGTTACTCTGAGACAACTTTTATCACCTAAGAGATGTTTATCTGCATAACAAGGTAATTTTTATTTACCATATATTTCCTCCCTTCACTTTCCCATAATTTGTCTCCACCACTCTCCAGAAACTTTAATCCTCTATTCCTTTCTCTAGCATGGTGGTGGACACCTGTAATCCTTAGAACATTAAAGTCTCAGTCATCTGATAAGTCTCAGTCCTCTGACCACCTTCTTTAGTCTCATATTTTTGTGGGTCTCCTGTGTATACATAATTAAAGTTACTTTTCTCCTGTTAATCTATCTTATGTCAATTTAATGTGAAGACCAGCCAAAGAACCTAGAAGGATAGAAGAAAGCATTTTTTTCTCCCCTGTATTCTTTTCTTTGTTTGTTTTTTGGTATTTTTTTGAGATGTAGTCTCACTGTGTCACCCAGGCTGGAGTGCGGTGGCACAATCTCGGCTCACTGCAACCTCCACCTCCCAGGTTCAAGTGATTCTGCTACCTCAGCCTCCCAGTAGCTAGGATTACAGGTGTCCACCACCATGCCAAGATAATTTTTTTGAGTTTTTAGTAGAGATGGGATTTCACCATATTGGCCAGGCTGGTCTCGAACCCCTGATCTTAAATGATTCACCAGTCTCAGCATCCCAAAGTGCTGGGATTAGAAGTGTAAGCCACCGCGCCCAACCTTCTCCCCTATATTCTTATGTATAGTTTTCTTTTTGTATTTATCCTGATTGTGGGTCTCTGAGCATCTAGAATTTGTGAGTTGATATCTTTTATATAAGTTTTAGAAAATTATCACTCTTTATCTTTTCAGAGGTTGTTTGTGCCCTATTTTCTCTCTCTTATGCTTTTGTATTGAAAGAACACATATGTTATGCATAATTAAGCCATTTTGATATTGTCCCACATTTCTCTCACATTCTGTTCCTTCTTTTCCTTTTCCCCCTCTTTGTGCTTTAGCTTGAATATTTTCTATTGAACTTTCTTTGAAGTTACTAAATTTGTTTTCTGCTATGACCAGTTTTCTGTTAAACCTGTCCAATGTGTTTAAGTCTAGATACTACATTTTCAAATGTCCATTTAATTATTTTACATAGGCTTTGTTCAAACTTTTAATATTTGATTTATATTTTTATTCATCTATTCATCATTTTCTCTATTTTCTGTAACATATTTATAATAAAATGTACTAACTTTAACATGTGGATAATTTTATCTATTTTGTTGTCTTTTCTTTTCTCTTGATTATTTGTAAAGAAAAAAATTTTTCTGTCTCTTCAAATGTGTCTTGGTTTTGTTATTGTATGCCAGACACTGTGTGGAAAGGAACCATGGAAAACTGAAGTTGATACTGTTTTCCTTCAAAGACGGTTCACCTTGTCCTCTGTTAGGCAGATAAGATAAGAGATGGATTACCTCAATTCATTCAAGCAGTAAGCTTCCAAGAAGCTTCATAATTGCTTTACATAGATGGCTTCACCTCTGCTTTTCATATGTCTCAAGAATGAAATCTGTCTTGTGTTTATTACAGGACGTTTCTCCAGGAAGGATTTTTCTCAAAAACCCTGTGAAATTACATAATATTTTATTCTGCCTTTCCAGTCTAATACCAGCTTCTCATACCCCTCAATTCAGCTTCAGCAAATATTCTATCAGGCAAACTATCTGTACATTTGGGCCTTCTCTAGACTTTAAACCAGTATATCAAGCTATATGTTATTCTAAAGCTCTACTGGTTCCTCTTCCCCTAGTATAAAATTTCAGTCTATAACACATAGTAAACACATAGTCAGACCCAGCCCATCTTCATAAGAAACAAGAGAATAATCTTAGCCCACCTAAGAAGAGTCCTTCTCTCTTTGAAATGTTAGTTCATCTAGTCCTTTTTGTTTCCACTGTCCTCTGATATTTTTTAAAACATAATTTATGTAATTTACCCATTTTTTTCTAGTTGCTACATAAGATTAATGGCTTGCCATTACCTGTTAAATCTTACTGGAAATCAGAAATCAACTTGCTGACTCTTTTAATCCTCACATTTTTATGAAGTAGGTATCATTTTCAGACAAATTATGTAACTTGCCAAAGATCACATAGTAGTAAGTAATGAAGCCAGGAGATCAACCTAAGTTATCGCATTCTAAAACCAGGTGTGGTAATGACCATTCTAATATATTGCTCCAATGGATGAGAGTATCCTTTATATAATAGGTGAAGAAATGCTAATTCTGATTTCTAGTTGAAAATCTGGAAAGAAGATCATTTCTAAAACATTCTTTTGAGATTTACGTTAGTCAGATACGTAAATAAATTACTTTAAATTCAAGGCACATTTCTCACCAAAATTATTCTGTAGAAATTAAATTACCTTCTCCTACTCCTCAAGAATCAAAGGACAAACCTCACTTCCTCAAAGGCCATTTTTGTTCCGATTTTCTTCAATAAACATGAGGGACAACTGTCAAATTTTCTGTGTCTTCCTCCCTTAGAATATTATTGTTAATTTTAACAATTTGCTTCACCAATACAAATGAATCTAGGAAAACACCCTCATTTTATGTTTTCACTCTTGGAATGTAAGTGCAGTAGCCTTCTAAACACCTTACTTAGAACAGCAAAAGTTAAGACAATTAGAGCAGAAATGGGGAAATCCACAATCAATTTGTGATTTCACAAGAACCAAAGAATATCAGGTGAGAACCTACAGGCCTTCAGGGAGCTGTCAGCTTGTGATTGCAAAGGGTAAGTCACAACTGAAGCTAATATGTAAGCCTGAAAATCTCTGGTGTTCACTCTTTGTGGGCCCTTGGCTAATAATGATGTGATCATGATAAAGTCTCTCCTGCAGTTTTACCAGAAGGAAAAGTTAATATGTAAAGAATCAGCATCTCTTCCACTCCCTGTAATGGCAGAGACGAAATTCAGATTTGACCATGGCAAGATCCAATTTATGAACTGACTAAGAAAGACTTCTGGTCGGTTTTTAGGAAGTAAAGTGTCACTCAACAGTGCAGATAAATCAAACAATCCTATAAAGAAAGTGGTGGTCTGCTTGAAAGCAGAATTATAAAACTAAATCTGAAAGAGGAAAAAAGGAATCTGCCAAGTCCCATCACTTGAAATATTTCCATTACCTTCTGCTGCCTCCCAATCGACCAAAGAAGGCAGTGATTTCCATGCATTGGCAATGTCTGGTAGACTTGCTGGTTCAGTTCCTGGGTTTTATCACTCTATAAATTTTGATGGTTCAATTATACTACCATCAAAGGACGTTAAAATGCCACTCTCCTGTACAAAACAAAGGTTTTAACACTACCTGCCGGTATAACAATCAACTTAACAAATGCCTTTATCATGTGCTTACCATTTGAAAGGCATTCTATGTGGATTTTTGCTGATCTTCAAAAAATCTCTACAAATTATGCAAATACTTTTTGAGGCAGGCTCTCTCTATGTCATCCAGGCTGGAGTGTAGTGGCGTGATCTTAGCTCCCTGCAGCCTCAACCCCCTGAGCTCAAGCGATTTTCCCACCTCAGCCTCCCAAGTAGCTGGGACTACAGGCACGTGCCACCATGCCTGGCTAAGTTTTGCATTTTTTGGAGAAAAAGGGTTTCACCACATTGCCCAGGCTGATCTTGAACTCCTGGGCTCAAGTGATCTGCTCACCTCAGCCTCCCAAAATGCTGGGATTACAGACAGAAGCCACCTTGCCTGGCCTATTTTTATGTTATAGATTTAAAAAATAAGCTTAGAATGGTCAAGTGATTTTAAGGCCAGACAAGCAGTAAGTGATGGGGACAAGAGTCCAAACCATGGTATAATTCTGAAGCCTGACCTCTTTCCACAAAATTATCCTTCTCCTATTCATATAGGCTTGGTTCCTCCTCAGTTTGGTTCCAACCTAACTGTCCTGTCTTATCCCTCCTCATTTCCGTTCCCACTCCTTCGATTCTAGCCACATTGCTCTATTCTCTCAAATGCTCTGTACTTATCTTCTCTTCTGTGTCTTTACACACACTTCCTCATACTAGTACTGTTTTTGATCCTCGACCCTGGAAAAGGCCAATTTATCCTTCAAATTTCTACTCAGATTCCACGTCCTCCAATAAACATGCTCAAACCACTCTCCTCCATCCCCCAGCTCCTCACAGCAATCTCTCTCTTCCAGATATTTGTGTATTCTCTGTACTGTTTGTTCATTCATTTATTCATTTAACAGATCTTTATTCACTTCAGGCACTGGAAACACAAAAATGACTAGGAGTGAAATCCTATAACAGACGCAATGAGCACTTATTATGCACCAGGCACTGTTCTGAACCACTTATACATTCTACATATTTAATCTTCACAGCAACACTCTAAAGTACCTTTTTCCCAATCTAAAAACAAAAAAGAAAAATAAAGAAAATAAAGTCAATACTTTTTTTATTTATGAAACTACTGATGTACAGTGAGGTTAAACAAGTTTCCCGACATCACACAGCTAGGAAGTTGGGTAAATGGGCTCCAGCACCCATACTTTCAAAACCACTACCTCACATAGGTTCAGATGTAGCACAGAGAAGATAAGCCTGCCTCACAGAAGTCTTCACAGAACAGGTGATGTTTTAACAGTGTCTTGAAGAAAGATGAGCGGTTCATCAAGAAATCAGGAATAGAAGAGTGCAATGGACATTGTGGTTGATTCCCCAGCATGCAATTCAGTCTCTCTCAGCAACTACGAACTTTAAAAAAGTTTGGAAAAGATATGAACCTCATGAATGGTTTGCGACTCACCTAACGTTAACCATCTGAGTAATTGCAGTAATTCCAGTAAGTAATTTCAGTGCCCCTTGGCCATGATTCATTCAGAAACCTAAGCCTAATAGCATTTCATTGCAACAAAAATTGGTCCAAAAAAGTCAATGAGATCATACTGAAGGAAGAACTACTCTTGGAGGCACTCTCCCTCTTCTCCTGGATGTGAAAGAGGAAGCAAATAGCCCCATAATATGCTTTGGCTGTGTCTCCACCCAAATCTCATCTTGAATTGTAGCTCCCATAATTCCCACCTGTCATGGGAGGAACTCAGTGGGAGGTAATTGAATCTTGGGGGCAGGTCTTTCCCATGCTGTTCTCATGATAGTGAATAAATCTCACAAGATCTGATGGTTTTATAAAGGGGAGTTTTCCTACACAAGTTCTTGCCTACCGCCACATAAGATGTGCCTTTGCTTCTGCTTTGCCTTCTGCCATGATTGTGAGCCCTCCCCAGCCATGCAAAACTGTGAATCCATTAAATTTCTTTCCTTTATAAATTACCCAGTCTCACGTATGTCTTTATTAGCAGTGTGAGAACAGACTAATACACTCCGCTTGCTACTCACAGCCATTTTATGAGCATGAGGAGGACCAGCATTTACATAAAGGCTACCGTCTTAGCCTAGGTTCCCCAACTTATGCCAGTGTCTCACCTTCCAGCTGCTCCTCATCCCAATTCTCTACCATACAGAGTCTTAGTAATTGTAGTAATACTGCATGTCAAGGGTTAGCAACACCCTGCTTTCCACCAACAATGAAGTCCTTCTTGCCATCTACCAATGAGTAATCAAGTCACAGAATCCATCCTGAGGGACTGCTTTCAGAGAACTTTCTGGTTCCAACTCTCATAGCCTAGGTTTTCCCCTGAAAACAGAGCCTGGGGCAAGAATATCCCCATGAGTAGCTTATTTGAGAAAATTTTGGGGTACAAGAGTGGGAAGACTCTGAACAGTGAGGGGAGAAAGGAAAGTAAATTCAATGGCACACTATCAAATTAGTCACTACTGTGGGCAACTGGACATTGATCCTGCTAAGAGATTCTAAAAGAACTGTATAGAATACGACTCAGAAATGTGACCCAAAGGTTGAAAGACTGAAACATTTATCTACTCGTTCTCATCTCCCATTGGTCAACAGTTACCCCATGGCATGTTAACGTCCTCCTGTTTGTAAGTTTGCTTGTGCACAAGGGTCCAGCTGGTCCCTCAGTTGGTTCCTAGAAGACACATCTGCTAGCAGAAGAGCCCTGGAACAGAAAGTGAAAACTATGGTGTGCAGCTGAGGCAAGGTGCTGATGCACCCGGGCAGAGCTGATTCCTGCACCAATTGCTAGATTAAAGATAGACTGAGAGACTACGAAGTCCCTACTGAAGGTGCCCTGTAGTACTGGATGTCAAAGAAAGAAAAAGCACCTGCAAGCTCAAGGCCATCATTCAGTTGCTAGAATCAGGCTACCTCTGTACTTCTAGTAATGTGAGCAGTAATTCCTCATTGTTTAAGCCACTTCTCTCTTTTTAATTCCCCCTTTAATAAAGGGAGACTGAAAGACCAAAAAAAAAAATTATGAATTGTAGCATGGCAAGTAACAGCAGAAAGGCAGTCAGAGATAGAGCGTTTGTTTTCCTCGTTGGTTTTGAAGCCTTAATGGTAACACATCATTCATGTTCAGAAATGGCTTCTTATTTACATAAAATAAAGCATGCTGTCTTTTTTGTAACCTGAAGCCAAAATCATGTCAATTCTTATAGTAGTTATTTCATACAGAAGAAATAACCTGTAAAATCAAGTAAGAAATTCATTCATCAACTCAGCCTCTCATTCAACAAATTGGAGGTACCTCTCATGTACCAGTCAGTGTTGTTTTCACCAGAGATACAGCAGGGAACCAGAGAAAACTGCCCACAGTCAAGGAGCTTACAGTCTAGTGGGGAGAAACAGACAGTAAGGAAATAAATACTCAGGGGAAGGAGAAAGCTAATGCTGACTTTATATTTTAATGGATTGTTTTGGCTTCTGTATCTGGAATAGACTCTAAGGGGCGGGAGTGGAAGTGAGGAGACCAACTGAGAGACTCACATAGCGATTCAGGCTAGAAATGATGGTGGCCTGGACCACGTGGAAAGAGTGAAGGTGGGCCAGGCACAGTGGCTCATGCCTGTAATCCCAACAATTTGGGAGGCCAAGGCAGGTGGATTACTTGAGGTCAGGAGTTCAAGACCAGCCTAACCAACATGGTGAAACCCCATCTCTACTAAAAATACAAAAATTAGCCAGGCACGGTGGTGGGTGCCTGTAATCCCAGCTACTCAGGAGGCTGAGGTAGGGGCATCGCTTGAATCCAGGAGGCAGAGGTTGCAGTGAGCCAAGACATGCCACTGCACTCCAGCCTGGGTGACAGAGCGAGACTTAGTCTCAAAAAAAAAAACGAAGGTGGTAAGAAGTGTTCATCACCATCCCCTTTATTATGCATATGAGTAAAATTTTGAGGAGGAAAATGTCTGAGAGAAAAGGGGGATCCAGAAGGAGATGGGGAAGACAACGAAATAGAAAAGGTCATTGGATAGGTGTTGAAGGGTGCATTTGATTGGGGAGCAGCTGCAAAATGTGAAAGAGACAGGCAGAAATTGAAAGAAATATAAGTTATGAATTGAATCCACTTTAATGCTAATCAATAGCCAAGTAAAGATTGGAATTACTTTTAATGACCTTCAGTTGTGTTTCTGAGGCATGTTTCTTGAAATACATGACCATGCAAAGATGGGACCATGTAGGACCCAGTATACATGTGTTACACAAGTTTACACTGCATGAAATTTATAATGTTTAACACATTTGCAAGTGATTTTAAAATACTTTGTTCATTGATTTTTTTTCAGTATTTTCCTCTGACATATACTAACCACCAACTCCTGCAAAGAAAATTAAATAGATGGTAGTTTAGGTATGAATTGAAAAAGGATCAGATCAGAGTCTCAGCAGATAGAATGTATTTTAGAAATTAATTTCGCTAAGTTTGGACTTCTCACATTCATCATTTCATAATTCATATTTTTTAATTTGTACAGTTCATTGCACAAGCCCATTTTATTTTCCTGAAAGAAGAGGGCCTGGTTCTTAAAGAGCCTTGTGGTTTATTAAGGAAAAGCGTGTGAAGTAAAGTATAAACAACATGCGATTCTGAAGGCAAGTTTTTGTGACTGGGTTTGCCTCCTTTCCAGCCTTAATGAAATGATGAAGTAGAAGCAAAACTGGATGACCAGTTGGGCAGGGAGCACTAGATGACCTCCTTGTTCAAAAATACTGGGGACAACAAATTCTGCCTTTCAAATGCAGGTGCACTCAGAGTGTGAACTCCATCACACCTCTGTGTGAACACAGTGGTGCCTCAGTTATGGAAGACAGTGGGCAATGGGGCACGAACAAACAATAGTAGAGGAAGTCCTAAAGACCTAGAATCAGGGAACCTAGGTTCTGGCCACATCTCTGCTACTGTCTATGTGGCTCTAAGAAAGTCACATTAATCAATAAATGTTATTGAGAAAACTGAATGTCTGCATGCAAAAGAATAAAGTTCAACCCTTAGGGTACTATACACAGAAAGGAACTCAGAATAGATCAAAGATCTAAACATAAGAGATAAAAACTATAAATCTCTTAGAGAAAACCATGGAAAAGTCTTCGTGATATTAAATATCACAATGATTCCTTGTATATAACACCAAAAGCACAAGCAACAAAAGAAAATAGAGATAAATTGCTCTGCATCAAAATTAAAAGCTTCTGTGCATCAAAATACACAATTAACAGAGTGAACAAGCATCTCACTAAATGAGAGAAAATGTTTTCAAACTATATATCTCATAAGGGATCAATATAAGAACTATATAAAGAACTCCTGCAACAACAACAACAACAACAACAACAACAAAACAGGCAAAGGATTTAAATAGACATTTTTCCAAAGAAGATATACAAATGCCAATAAGCAAGTGAAAAGATGCTCCTCATCACTAATGATTAGAGAAATGAAAATCAAAACTACAGTGAGATAGCACTTCACATCTATTAGGATAGCTGTTTATTCGGAAAAAAAAAAAAGCACAAATATGCACAGAAAATAACAAGCGCTAGAAAGGATTTGGAGAAATTGGAGCTTGTATGCACACTTGGTAAGAAACTTTGTATACTGTTGTTTAGTAAAATGGTGCAGCCACTGTGGAAAACAGTGTGGCGGATCCTCAAAAAATTACAATTAGAATTATCATATGATCCATTATCTATATGACATGCTAATAGGTATGTAAAAAAATTGGAAGAAGGGACTTGAGATATTTTTAGATTCATGTTTATAGCAGCATTATTCTCAATAACAAATGGTTAAAAGTATCCAAGTTTTCATCAACAGAGGAAGGGATAAACAAAATGTAGTATATACATACGGTGGAATATTACTCAGCTTTAGAAAGAAAGAAAATTCTCACAGAGGCTACAACATGAAAGAACATTGAAGACATTAAGCAAAATGAAATGTCAGTCACAAAAGGGCAAATACTATATGATTCCACCTATATAAGGTACCTAGTGTAGTTGAATTCATACAGACAGAAAGGAGAATGGTGGTAGCCAGGGGCTAATGGGAGGGAGAAAGAGGTTATTGTTTAATGGCTATAGAGTTTCAGTTTTGCAAAATCAAAAGAACTCTGGAAATAAATGGTGGTGGTCGCACAACAATGTGAGTGTGCTTAATGCCACTGAACTGTGTACCTGAGAATAATTAGTATAGTAAATCTTATGTCATAGGTAGTTTACAATTAATTTTTTTTTTTTTTTTTTGAGACAGATTCTTGCTCTGTCTCCCAGGCTGGAGTGCAATGGTGCAATCTCGGCTCACTGCAGCCTCCACCCCCTGGGTTCAAGCCATTCTCCTGCCTCAGCCTCCCAAGTAGCTGGGATTGCAGGAATCTGCCACCACGCCCAGCTAATTTTTGTATTTTTTAGTAGAGATGGGGTTTCACCATGTTGGCCAAGCTGGTCTCGAACTCCCAGCCTCAGGTGATCCACCCGCCTCGGCCTCCCAAAGTGCTGGGATTACAGGTGTGAGCCACCATGCCCAGCCTACAATTATTTTTTTTTCTTTTTTTGAGACAAAGTCTCGCTCTTGCCCCCTAGGTTGGAGTGCAATGGTGCCATCTTGGCCCATTGCAACCTCTGCTTCCCGGGTTCAAGCAATTCTCCTGCTTCAGCCTCCAAGTAGCTGGGATTACAGGCGCCTGCTACTACGCCCAGCTAATTTTTGTATTTTAAGTAGAGACAGGGTTTCACCATGTTGGCCAGGCTGGTCTCGAACTCCTGACCTCAGGTGATCCATCCGCCTTGGCTTCCCAAAGTGCTGGGATTACAGGCGTGAGCCACCGCACCAGGCCAATTAAAATTTTTTAAGATAATGAATACAAAATGCATTCACAGTGTAGGATACACAAAAAGTGTTCCAAAAATAATAAACTTTATATTTGTTATTATTTTACTACGTTTTCTTGAATGGAGGCCCAAGATGTTCCTATTATGTTGAGTTCCTCTCCAGGCAAAAGCATGTCATGGGATAAAATCATCAGAATTTTAAGAAATGCCTGAGAAATTATTCAGTCCCACTATCCTGGGAAAGTCACAATCCCTTGCCAACTCTTTGAGGGCCATGTCTAAAATCCAAGGTTTGGATGTTTCAATTAAATCTGTCAGTCCTTTCACCCCTCATAGTCCTCCAGTCTACTTCAATAGTTTGTAAATTATATTCTGCAATTCTAGGTTCTTCTGGCAAAGGGGCATGCTGAGTGGTTTGAGCTCTGGATGCTTCTGTGTGCGCACACACACACACCTTGCTTCAAGCAGAGATGCTACACTTATTTTTGTTTTATATACTTGATTGTGTTCAATATTTACTTTTGTTAAAGTCCTTCTAATAGAAAAATTGAAAACTATATTTCTTTTTTATAAAGCCAAGTAAGTGAATTTTTCAGGTAAATAATGTTTACCCCCTTTAAGTCACAAAACTTATTTTAAATTTTCACTGTGTTTGATACAAATCCTACACAAGCTGACTCTTGTCTCATTTTTTTCTAAAATAGGATTTCTCGAGCATAGTCCAATTGGTAAGGCTTCGCTTTGCCAGAGATTGGCATGTGGTGGACTCTACACTACATGTATAAGTTTCTGTTTGCTATTCAAGAAAAATACAATACTTTGAGACCAAAATGAAACTAATAACTAAGAAGTAGCTTGGTCCCTCCTATCAAACAACTTTTGGGTTTTCCTATGTCAGTGTACCTGAATCTTCATTTCCCACCCAGTATCAATTCAGGTTCCACACCTCCAGCTCCACACAGGTTGTTACCTCTATTTAGGACACCTGCTCTTCCTTTCCTACACTGAGTCTTCCTCTGGCCAAACTCTTGTCATTGCTAAAAACTCAGCCCAGCTGTTGCCACCTAAAAAGCCACCAAAGCTGGGTGAAATGCTTCTCTTACTCATCTCCCAAACACTGTCCATATATATACCATGCATATGCATGTACCCCACAGCACTTCCCAACTCTTATTATCATTGTCTATTTGTTAGTCTTTTTCTCATGTAGGTATATGCCCCTCCAGCCAAAGTCTACATTCCATTTATCTCTGTAACCACAATGCAGGTGACAGGGTTGGAGTACTTAATATGTATTATTTAACTGAACTAAAATAATTTTATGTCAACTTAAAGGTTCACAGATGATCAACACTTTTTTAATTGCCAACTTCTCTTGACTTCACAGGTAGTTTTCTGCTATGCTTCATCTCTTAGTTATATGAGATAATTTGAATGTCAACTGCTGTTAACAAGATTATTTAATGACACAGAAAAATACAAATGGAAATTAAGAAAAAATCTAAATACAAAGCTGTGCAAACTTAATCAAAATTTTACGAAAGCAACTACATATATCGTATTAATATATGTATATAGAAAATATTTGCATACACAGTATACAATACATATATGTATATTATTGTGTATGCAAATAATTCCTACATATATTAAAAAACGGTAATATGTGGCTGCTTTCATATATACATGCACATGGAAATGCATTGAAATAGTTAATAGCATCTAAATCTTTTAGGGATGTCTACAGGCATTTTTTAAAATATCTTTTAAAAAATTCCTGTCTGACATATAAGATATTTGGAAGTTGCCACTCCATCCTAACAATAAGAAAAAACCTGAACAAACTGAAAAATTAACAACTCTTTTTAGACGAATCAGAGAAGTGAGGTCACAGAGCAAACCATTGACCCCAAAATTGGAGAGATGAACAGGCAGATACGGAAAATCGTAACATACTGGAGCAGAAAACCCCATGGGAGCCACTGGGGTAGAAAAACCTGAGTTGGCCGGGCACAGTGGCTCATACCTATAATCCCAGCACTTTGGGAGGCTGAGGTGAGAGGATCACTTGAGGTCAGGAGTTCAAGACCAGCCTGGCCAACATGGTGAAACCCATTTCTACTAAAAATATAAAAATTAGCTGGGCATGGTGGTGTGCACCTTAATCCCAGCTACTCAGGAGGCTGAGGCAGGAGAACAGCTTGAATCCAAGAGGTGGAGGTTGCTGAGAATGCACCACTGCACTCCAGCTTGGGCAACAGAGTGAGACCCTGTCAAGATAGAAAGAAAGAGAGAAAGAAAGAGAAAGAGAGGGAGGGAGGGAGGGAGGGAAAGGGACCTAACCTGTAACTGACAAATTGCTGAAGGCTCAGTATGAACAAGTCTGTCATACCAAAACTCCAGGAGGGCCTAGTTATTAAGGGGCCCCCATACTTTCGTTAGTTTTAAGTCCAGGAGCTCAACCAGGTTCCCACAATGAAGACTGAAGAAAAATCTTCTTATGTTTCCAGCAGGGGAAAGAGAAGAGAGGAAAAGTGGTTACTTTGAAGTACACCGAAGCATTCTTTTCTTCTGAACAAGGTGTGCCTTCAAAAGAAACTATTAATATTTTAGGGTCACACCTGTAACCCCACACTTTGGGAGGCTGAGACAGGAGGACTCCTTGAGCACAGGAGTTCAAGACCAGCCTGGGCAAGAAAACAAGACCCTCATTTCTATTTTTAAAAAAATTTTAAAATTCATCAGCTTTGGCTGGGCACAGTGGCTCATGCCTGTAATCCAAATAATTTGAGAGGCCAAGGAGGGAAGTTTGCTTGAAACCAGGAGTTCAAGACCAACCTGGCCAATATAGTGAGACTCTGTCTCTTAAAGAGAGAGCGAGCAAGAGAGAGAGAAATATTATTTTACCAGAGCATAATTAATTGGGGTTTTGTCAGAGCCTAACCAACCTAGGGGAAGTGATATATCCAACTCCAATCCCTTCCACCCACCCTGTCCTACCTAAAGCAGGGTGGGGGAGACCTTAAAGGCACTTGTGAAGTGCATAGTCAAGGGACACAGGCTCACTAAAACCCCTAATCATAGGACTGTAGAATGTTTCTCCTCCCCTACACCTTACCACCACATCACTAAAGGTCTATTTACTAGAGTTCCTTTCTACCAGTACATAATGTCCAGCTTTTAACAAAAAGTAAAAGGCATACTGAAAGAAAAATAACAGTTTGAAGAAATAGACTCAGAGCTGAGATGCTGGAATTATCAGATCATGATACTGTAATTAATATGGTAAGGACTCTGATGGAATAAAAGTAAACATGCAAGAACAGATGGGCAATGTAAGTAGAGAGGTGAAAATTCTAATGTCAAAAAGAAATGCAATATATCAAAAACACTGTAAGAGGAATGAAGAATGCCTTTGGATGGACTCATTAGTAGATTAGACATGGCTGGGGAAATTATCTCCAAGCTTGAGGATATGTCAATAGAACATCTAAAACTAAAAAGCAAAGAGAAAAAATACTGAAAAATAGAATAGAATATCCAAGAACTATGGGACAAACACAAAAGGTGCAACATAAATATTGTGAATATCAGGAAAAGTAGAAATACAGATAAAAAAAAAAAAAAAAAAAAAAAACAGAAGAAATATTTAAAGCAATAATAACAGAATTTCCCAAAAAGTAAATGTGAGACACCAAATCGCAGATCCACGAGGCTCAGGGTACACCAGGAAGAATAAATACAAAAAATTTACACTGAAGCATATTATTTTCAAACTACAGAAAATCAAAAATAAAGAAAAAATTATGGAGAACAATAGAGGACAAAAATACGTTATCCGTAGAGGAGCAAAGATAAGAATTACATCTCATTTCTCAGAAACAATGAAGGCAAGAGGAGAATGGAGTGAAATATTTAAAGTGTTTAGAGAAAAAAGCCCCACTAGAATTCTTTATCCTGTGAAAGTATATTTCAAAAGTGGAGAAATAATTTCTCAGACAAACAAACATTGAGGGAATTTGTTGCCAGTAGACCTTCCTTTCAAGGAATATTTTTAAAAACTTCTTCAGAGAGAAGAAAATTGATAAAGTCCAGAAATTCAAATCTACATAAAGGAAGATCATTTGAAAAGGAATAAATAAAAGTAAATAAAAATGTTTATGTTTCTTATTCCTGATTGGCATAACAGGGAATGGTTTGTTCAAAATAACAATAGCAATAGCATATTTATGTATGTGCATGTGTATGTAAATATATACAAACAGTCCATGACGTCTGATTGTTCAACTTACGACTTTTTTGACTTTACAATGGTATGAAAGGAATGCACATTCAGTAGAAACTGTACCTCTAGTACCCATACTATCATTGTTTTTCACTTTCAGTACAGTTTTAAACAAATTATATGAGATAGTCAACACTTTATTATAAAACAGACTTTCTGTTGGATGATTTTGCCTATATGTAGGCTAATGTAAGTGTTCTGAGCGCATAGGCTAGGCTAAGTGATGACGTTTGGTAGGCTAGGTGTATTAAATCCATCTTTCACTTGTGATATTTTCAATTATTAGGCTGTAATCCCAAAGTAAGTTGAAGAGCATCCGTATACAATTACATGTGCTTATGTATATGTGAAATGAATAATAGCAATGACATAAGGGGTGAGAAGAAGGAATTAGGCTTATTTTGTATTATAAGGTATTTGCACTACTTGTGAAGTGGTATGGTATTATTTGAAGGTGGATTGAATTAGTTGTATGTTGCAAATTCTATCTAGAACAACCACTAAAAAGTTTTAAAAGTATAATTGATATGCTAAGAAAGAAGATAAAATGGAGAAAATTTATATAATGGTCTATTAAAACCACAAATGGCCTAAAAAGAGTGGAAGGCAAAAATGAAATAAAGAAAAAGGCCATAATAGAAAACAGTAATAAGTATGATAGATATCAACACAACTAAATTAATAATCACTTTAAACATTAATGGCTTAAACCTACCACTGAAAAGATAAATTGTCAGAGTGGACCAAAAAAGAAGACCCAACTATATATTGCCCGAAAGAAACTCACTTTAAACATAAACACATATATTAAAAGTAAAGGGATGAAGCCGGGCGCAGTGGCTAACGCCTGTAATCCCAGCACTTTGGGAGGCCAAGGCGGGCAGATCACCTGAGGTCAGGAGTTCAAGACCAGCCTGGCCAACATGGTGAAACCCCGTCTCTACTAAAAATACAAAAAGTAGCCAGGCGTGGTGGCAGGCGCCTGTAATCCCAGCCATTCGGGAAGCTGAGGCAGGAGAATAGCTTGAACCCAGGAGGCGGAGGTTACGGTGAGCCGAGATCGTACCACTGCACTCCAGGCTGGGTGACAAGAGTGAGACTCCATCTCAAAAAAAAGTAAAGGGATGAATAGGCAAAGCATAGAGTTTTTAGGGTAACAAAACTATTCTGTATGATATTATAGTGGTAGACACATGTCATTATACATTTTCAAAAACCTTACAAAGTACAACACCAAAAGTGAACTCTAATGAAAACCATGGAGTTGGTAGGCAATGAGGTATCAACGTAGTATTAAATAACTTTTCTTTTCTTTCTTTTTTTTTTTTTTTTGACACGAAGTCTTGCTCTGTCGCCAGGGCTGGAGTGCTATGGCACAATCTCCAGCTCACTACAATTCCTCCACCTCCCGGGTTCAAGCGATTCTCCTGCCTCAGCCTCCAGAATGGCTGGAACTACAGGCATGCGCTACCACAGCCGGCTAATTTTTGTATTTTTAGTAGAGAGGGCGTTTCACGATGTTAGCCAGGCTTGTCTCAAACTCCCGACCTCAGACAATCCGCCCGCCTCAGCCTCCCAAAGTGCTGGCATTACAGGCATGAGCCACTGCGCCCAGCCGTGTTAAATAAAATTTCTAAGAGACCACTGATGGAGATCCTGCACAGGCCCCGGCAGAACAACCTGAAAGGGAGTCACTCATGCTAAGTTTTCATATTACCAAACTAAAACACAAGCTGTTTACTCTTAAGATCTGACCTTCTGAGAAATCAGGAGAGAGGTGATAGCCAAATCCCCAAACAGGCAAGTTTTGGCCAGCGTAAGTAATCTTCCTCTGCTTTAAATCATACAAGGAAAGTTGCCTGAAGTAACCTGATGTTAACCAATCTGCTTTTTTGCACTGTGATACTTCCTTGTTCCTGCTTAAGCTACCTTGCAAAAATCATGCCACGTCCAGCCTAGTACCCTTCTATTTCATAAACGAGTTGCTGCCCAGTTTATGAATCACAAACAAAAGCCAATTCAATCATTAAACTCAATTTGTTGAAATTTTGTTTTTTAACGGTAACTTCATTGATTGTAACAAATGTACCATGCTCATGTGAAATATTGATAGTGGAGGAGGTTGTGCATGTGTAGGGGAAGGGGGCATGTGGGAACTTTTCACTCAATTTTTCTTTGAACCTAAACCTATTCTTTGAAATAATGTCTATTCGGGCCAGGCACAGTGGTTCACACCTGTAATCTCAGGTGTTTCCGAAGACTGAGGCAGGAAGATTGCCAATAGTTGAAGACCAGCCTGAACAACATAGCAAGACCTCATCTCTGCAAAAAATAAAATAAAAATTAGCTGGCCGTGATGACACACACCTAAATACCCAGCTACTCAAGAGGCTAAGGTGGGAGGATCAGTTGAGCCCAGGAGTTCAAGGCTGCAGTGAGCCAAGATTGTAACACTGCAGTCCAGCCTGGGTAACAGAGCAAGACCCTGTCTCAAAAAATAAATATAAAAACAGAAATAAAATAAAAATAACAGTGTCTATTTAAACAGGAAATTTTAAATTTAATCTTTCTACATTTTCCAAATTTTTTAGAATAGATATGTATTCCTTCTAAGTAAGCAGAGACAAAATATGTTAAAATTTTACCATTTCCTTCTCCCTACTGCCAAAGAGGGAGATAAATCAAAGTGATCTACTGGGCTACTTCAAGCATTATACTTCCAAATCTTGACTTGTTGGATGAATAAGACACTCTCTTTCTCTGGAACCAGTTGAATTTGTTCTACAGCAAATATATAGAGAAGAGATTGTGACCCTCTTTGATTAGCATCTTCTTCAGGTATCTGCTCCTAGTCCTCCCACCACTGTAACCCAAAGGATAGTAAGCGTGACTTTGTGGCATTGCTATGCATAATTTAGAGCATATTGATTAGGAAGGGACTGATGCTTTCTAAATGTTTGCAGCAGAGTCACTAACAAGGCATTAATATTTCATGGTTTTTCTGTTCATGTGTGAGGACAACTCAGACTGGACTTCCTGTCTGAGGCAGAAGAGAGAGGATGAAGGCTCCTGGGAACTACAATCTTCTCTGAAATGCTAAGCTCAAAGCAGGACCTCATTTCATATATGCAAGTCATCATAGACTCTGAGACATGGGTTAGATACCAAGATAAGTATTTAGCCAGGAAGCATGTTTCCATGGCAATTTTATATTCGTATGTTTGCCTTTCTTCCTCCAACCAGTGTGTTAAGTCGATTCCAAGCCTCTGCAGGCCTTGCCCATCTGCAAAGCAGGTGGGACCTGAGCTGCTTCAACAGCTGCCAATAATCCTAGAAAATTAAGCCAAAACCCAGACAATCATGTTCACAGTAGTTATCTTGTGATCGCCTGCCATATTTTAAGATGTTTTTAAATTCAGAGATATTCACAAAGATTTAGGACAATGAAGGTCATTGTTGCATTATTAGTAGCAGCAAAATACTGGAAATCATTTTAATGTCCAACAAGAGGGGATTTTTAAAGTAAACCCTGGTACCTTTCATGTGATGGGATATCCTGAAGCCATTAAAATCACCTTAGACTATTTAATCATGAAGGTAAAGTACATGATAGAATATAAAGTGGAAATACAGGGTCTCCAAATAGGCTGTACAGTATGATCCCAATTTGGGATGCCTAAAAGGTGAGGTGTGTGCTCTGGAGAGCTGATTTCACACAGTTCCACCAAAGTACCAAAGCTGGCTCGTTCCTTGTGACCTCACCACTGCCCATCCAGGTAGTATATGGGCTCACAAGTGTACTCGATCTTTCAAGAGAGGCACTGGCCACACAAAGTAATTTGCAGCAGCATCTCAGGGAACAGATGGTTAACACTTGTGTCAGTTGGTCCCTATGCCAGAGACCCACTGGCTAGTGTCCATGGACACTCCTAGCACAATGGCAGGGAGGAAACTGCAGACTTAGTTTAGTTCCCAAGCACTGGTAATACAAACACTTACCTACACTGGGCAAGCGGGCAGTGGGGCCTGTGGCAGCTCCCCTGGGGCTCTCATTGCCAGCAACAGATGGTGCTCACTCAAGTCAGAGGCAACGCAGTACTGGTCCCCTCGGGTGGGTCTACATAGTTTGCCTGAAACCCACCAATTTCTTTCTCTAGGCAAGTGTTCTGTGCCTTCCATTCCCCCCACATGCCTTTCCCCATAAGGAGATTCTTCATCTCCCCTAGGAGAGGGGGACCTGGCTCCACTTTCCTTCTTTTGTTTTGGTTTCGTTTTTTTTGTTTGTTTGTTTTTGTTTTGTTGTTGCTGTTGTCATTGTTGTTTTTGAGACAGAGTCTTGCTCTTGTTGCCCAGGCTGTAGGTGCAGTGGCATGATCTCAGCCTTCTTCAACCTCCATCTCCAAGGTTCAAGCCATTCTCTCATCTCAGCCTTACGAGTAGCTGGGACTACAGGCATGTGCCATCATACTCAGCTAAGTTTTCTTGTGTTTTTAGTAGAGACAAAGTTTCACCATGTTGTCCAGGCTGGTCTCAAACTCCTGGCCTCAGGTGATCCACCCGCCTCAGCCTCCCAAAGTGCTGGGATTACAGGCGTGAGTCACTGCACCTGGCCCTCCCTTCTTGTTTACCTCATTCAATTTTATGCACTTAATTATTTGGGACACGGACTTTCAGAATATTCACATCCCAGAGTTTGACTTTCAATGCTTTTAATTCTGATATAAGCATCAAAAGGCAATGTTGAACCTTGAAGAAGAGGGATGGTGGGTGTAGGGGTGGGGCGGTTAGAAATGCCACAGGATAGAGCACAAGGGAATGAGGTAGGGGCAAGGACCTATTGTAGGA
Organism: Papio anubis; assembly: GCF_008728515.1. Lineage (NCBI taxonomy): Eukaryota > Metazoa > Chordata > Mammalia > Primates > Cercopithecidae > Papio > Papio anubis. Next base: position 97,909,027 of record NC_044982.1, read on the forward strand.
TCTCTAAGTTGTATCCTACCACATAAATATTTGCATAGAATTAAGTATTGAAGAGACATACGCCCTTAATAATCATTACAATTATCTCCATATAGAGGGATGAGGGATGATTTTTATCTTCTGCTATATTTTTTCAAATTTTCTGCAATGAGCATGTATTATAATAGAAATGCATTTTATGCCAGGATTCATTTCCAATGACAGTTTGTAATGTGAAAAATTATATATAGTCAGTGTTGAATTCATTTAATTGTCTACCGTAGATGGTACTCACACACATATTTAATCAACCCAACCAGTAATTCCTATTGCACTGGAACAGATAGTTGTTTCTTTAGCTAAGCACTAGATGAGGTAGTCAGTTTGCATTTAAAGTTCATGCTGTATGAAAAATAAGCATCTTTAAACACTAGAATCACATACATTTAGCTGAATTTGCTTACATTGAGTATATTTATAATGCAATTGTACTGTACCCATAAAATCAGAAAAAAAGCTATATTAAAAATGTATTACTCAAAAAAAAAAAAAACTATTGAAGGAAAGAACTTCAGTACCCTCAACAAAAAAGACCCTGGGTCTTTCAGAGTGGCTTATATGCCTATAATCCCGCACTTTGGGAGGCCAAGGTGGGAGGATCACTTGAGTCCAGGAGTTCGAGGCTGCAGTAAGCCCTGATCATGATCATGACACTACACTCCAGCTTGAATGCAGAGCAAAACCTGTACGAAAACAAAAAACAAACAAACAAACAAAAAAAAACACAACAAGAAAAACCCTGATTACTCAAGAAGCTATGTAATCCTTTTTAATTCCCAAAAAATAATGCCCTGCTATTTGTCAACTATGACACTTACTAAATATAAATCAAATAAATCATTCTCCTGATCTGCAGGGCACAACCGGACAGAGTAAATACTTAATGAAAACTATTCACAGTTAGTCTGGATGTACAGGGACTTACTGGAATTGGCCAGCCTGGCTAGGATGGAATTGGTCAGATAACCATGCAGAGCATATGTAAATATTATCAGATCACAGAATTTCAGAGATGGATAAGACAAGACAGAGAGGATCTGAGCCAAGCCCTTGTTTAACAGATGCAGACTCAGAGGGTTAGAGAAGCAATGCATTTGGGCTAACAAGTTCACAGAGCTGCCTAGCAAAGTGGAAACCAGAACTCAGGTCCCCTGATTGTCCATCCTGAGTGCATCCTGCAGCTCCCTTTTTTTCAGAAAGGAGAAAACAGAAACAGAGAAAGCAGGTGATTTGAAAATATGTGGTGGGGAAACATCCTTAGACACAGAGCATACAAGCAAACTGGTATACAGTGGAACTCACGGAACACTAATTGAAAGACGTTCAGGATATGCTAATGACCTTTTTTAATTTGAATTTTTAAGTGAAACATGATACATGCACATAATATAAATAAATAAGTACTAAATTTTACAAAGAAAAAAATTAAAACTCTACCCCCTCATTCCCCACCATCCGAGGTAACTACCATTAACCATTATTGACAATTTGAAGAAGAATGACTTTACAAATATTTTTTGTACAGATATAAGTAATTATTATGCAAAAGTTGATTCATAATACATACTATTCTGCACCTTCTTTTACTTCATATAAGAGACATTTTTCTATGTCAGTACATGTGGACTGCCTTATATGTTATAACGTCTGAATATTATTCATCCAGTACTCTCATAATAACATCTCCCTTGAAGAACAGAGTATGAAAAATGTTTAAAGCACTGTGGGGGAAAAAATGGGTATTTCATAAATGGTGTTGGGAATTTGGATAGTCATCTGGGAAAATGCAAAATTAGATCTATTCTTCATGCCATACACTAGAATAAATTTCAAATATAAATATGAAATCATACAGAAGAAAACATGAGTGAAGTTATGCAACCTGGGAATGGGGAACTCTTACTTCTAACCATTACACCAAATCCAGAAGCAGTAAAGCAAAAATGGATAAGCTTGACTACATAAATGTTTTTCCTATTGATCAGGCAAGAAAAGGAAGAAGAGAGGGTAAGAGAACCTATAGATTTAAAAGACACTTAAGAGATAAATCAATGTTATTCAGTGTATGAACCTTGTTTGCAACCTTACTCCAACAAGCCAAGTATAAACACACACACACACACACACACACACACGTGTATAAGACAATTGGGGAAATTTTACCACTGATCAAATATTTGAGATTAGAAAGTAGTAATTTCTTAAGTGGTTTAATGATATTGTAGGTTTTTTTTAAAGAGCACACATCTTTTAGAGATCCATACTGATAATATTTATGGGTGGAATAGTAACTTTTGGATTTGCTTTAAAATAATGCAGGGAGTGGGGCGGAAGAAGTAGTTGTCACATAGATGAAATAAGAATGGCCACAGATTTAATAATTGATGATGCGATGTAAAAGTAAATGGTAGCTCATCATGCTATTTTCTTCTTTTTTGTATTTGCTTAAAATTTTCATGTTAAACACTAAAATTGTAAAATATCACTGATACAGTGCCACAGTCAAGGAAACCTGCCCTGACTTTAGTTCTGCCACTTAATTTGTTGAGCAATCATGGGCAAATACAAATTTCTTTGTATAATTACAATTTATACACCGCCTTATCATTCTGCTAATTTAGGCATATGTTCATCTCCCAGTTAAACTCCATACCTTGACTATCAGAAATAACATGTTTTGTTCATCTTTTTTTCCCCAGTGCCTATCTTGGTGTAGGATTAGATGGGGGTATGTGTCTCAAATTTTTCCATGTGTGGAGAGCTGAGTGTTTCTCAACACAAATGTGGTCTGCTGGCTTTAAATAAATTAGATAAAAATTAGTACTAATTTTTAAGTATGTTGATTAAAAATATCATTAACATTAAGAGTAATCACATTTTATCAATGACAGTAAAATTGACAGAGAATAAGTGGTTATCAGAAGTGGGAAGCAGTGTGGGAGGTGTGGAAGACATAGGTCAAAGGGTACAAGATTGCAGTTAGGTGGGATGAATAAATCTGGAGATCTAAAATATAGCATGAGGATTATAGTTTTGTTTTGTTTTTTGAAGACAGGGTCTCACTCTGTCCCCCAGGCTGGGGTACAGTGGCACAAACTTGGCTCACTGCAACCTCTCTCTCCCTGGCACAAGCCATCCTTCCACTTCAGCCACCAGAGTAGCTGGGACTAAAGGCGTGCACCAGCGTGCCTAGCTAACTTTTGCATTTTTTCTAAAGACGAGGTTTTGCCGTGTTACCCAGGCTGACCTTGAACTCCTGAGCTCAGCCTCCCAAAGTGCTGGGATTATAGGTGTGAGCCACCATGCCTGGCTGAAGACTGTAGTTAATAATATTGTATTGTATACTGGAAATTCACTAAAAGAGTAGATTTTGGGTGCTCTTACCACACACACAAAAAAAGGTAACTATGTGAGATGTGAAATAATGGATATCTTAAGTTGCTTAACTGTAGAAATCATTTACTATGTATATCAAAACATCATATTGTAGCCCTTAAGTTTATAAAATGCAATCATAAATGAAAATAAAAATTTAAAAATAGAATTGGTAGACAAGAATAAGTGATAAAATATTTAAAATTATGTTTTAAAATTATAAAAATTATTAATATTAATATTAATCGACATTTTATCAGCTATAGAACTATCCTTTGTAATCTTCCACCAATGTCTCTGTATCTGGCTTAGTGTTCTATAGCTTGAGCTATAGATTAGGTTCTATATCCTTCCTCCTGTTAAAGTTTATTTTCCTCCCATATATTTTTACTAAATTAGAAAATTTCATCTCAGAGTTCAGGTCATCGGGAATGTCAGTGAATGTTTGGTGTCTCTTTTACACAAATTTGGGAAAATCGAATGGAAAATAAAGGGTTTCTTACTGAATACAACTTTCTCCACCCTGTCGGACGCTACATTGACAGAAATCGTATCTAAAAGACAAGGGGCAAATGTTTCTATTCCGGGACGACTTTGAAGACAGACTTTTTCACTCTTTCATTGACTGTGGCTCTGAAGGTATTGTTTTATGTTCTGTTGCAGTACTTGGATGAAGACGTGGATTTTTAAATATGCAGCACCGTTACACAAGGTAGCGAGCCAGACTTGAGCAGGGCAGGAGAGCCCCCTGACCTCCCTGCACCAGGCGACCACCAGGTGATAGTCTGTCAGCTGTTAAGCTGTCTCTCCAAAACAATAACCGGATGCAGCCGGGACCAGGGAAAGGCATTCTCCCAATAGGCAGAAACACCTAAAACTAAGATCTCAGGAGCTGGGCGAGTGGGCTCACGCATGCGCACTAAGAAGCAAGCAGCGGAGTTTCACAGGCGTATGACCTTTTGGGAACACTCTACTGGTAAGGGAAGAATGCTTCAAGGGAGCATGTGTACAACTCCAGGAAACACACGGTGCATGCGGATAGCCCACCCCAAGGGAAGAATGGGGGGGGCAAGTGAGGGACACAATAGCCTGGAAGCGTGCCAGTGTATAAAACCCCAAGTCAAAGGTCAAACAGCACACTCGATCTCTCAAGGCACCCGCTTGGCCCTCTTCCAGGTATACTTCCTTTCGCTCCTGCTCTAAAGATTTTTAATCAGGCCGGGCGCGGTGGCTCAAGCCTGTAATCCCAGCACTTTGGGAGGCCGAGACGGGCGGATCACGAGGTCAGGAGATCGAGACCATCCTGGCTAACACAGTGAAACCCCGTCTCTACTAAAAATACAAAAACTTAGCCGGGCGAGGTGGCAGGCGCCTGTAGTCCCAGCTACTCGGGAGGCTGAGGCAGGAGAATGGCGTGAACCCGGGAGGCGGAGCTTGCAGTGAGCTGAGATCCGGCCACTGCACTCCAGCCTGGGTGACAGAGCGAGACTCCGTCTCAAAAAAAAAAAAAAAAAAAAAAAAAAAAAGATTTTTAATCAACTTTCACTCCTGCTCTAAAACTTGCCTCAGTGTCTCCTTCTGCCTTATATCCCTCGGTCATATTCTTTCTTCTGAGGAGGCAATAACTGAGTTTTCTGCAGACCCATATGAATTCACCAAGGCTAACAGCGTTACATCTTGGTTTTCTTAATTTCTTTCTCTAGCAAATTTAAAAAAAAAAAAAAAAGTTAACTATTGGTAATCTATCAAATTCCCAGAAATCAAACTCTTTGCACCATCATTTAGCCTACTGAAGAAATTCTAATATCGTCTCCTGAGCATATAGGGTATTTTGTCCCTAATGTGAGAGCTGAGGCCCCTAGATTACACCATTCAAGATACTAAGATTTATGAATTAAGGTTAAAAACAGCATTATGAAAAACATTTAATTTCGTTTCTTATTTAAAGACAAAAGTGTACCATTCCCACCCTCAACAATGCCCTCCATTGGGGAAAAGCAGGGTACTGCGCTAACTGCCTGTTTCTCCAGTCGGCATGCCAAAAAAATGTGCACAGTTTGTTCTTACAATTTGCAGTATTTCTGTCAATGCTAAATCAAGATTAGGAGGCATATAGTTAAGTGCCAATTATTCTTTGTGAGAAAGCATTTTGTAATTTGACACTCAAGAGCCCAGGAGTTTGAGAGCAGCCTGGGCAACATAGGGAGACTTCATCTCTACAAAAAAAAAAAAACTTAAAAATTAGCCAGGTGTGGTGGCACACACCTGGTGTCCCAACTACTAGGGAGGCTGAGGTCAGAGTCTCATTTGAGTCCAGGAGGTCAAGGCTGCAGTGAGCTGTGATCACACCACTGCACTCCAGCCTGGGTGATAAAGCAAGACCCTGTCTCAGAAAAAAAAAAAAGAAGACAAATTTTTTCATCTACACATGCACTATCAGACATGAACAACAATGTTCAAGCAGCATGATCTGTAAAAGTAAACCAACTGGAAACAAGCCAATCAGAATGACCACTGACAACATATGAGTTAATTGTAGTCTAGTCATAAGTTCATTCTATTGTATGAACATATTCAGCAGTGAAAATAAATGAATCAGAGCTAAGTACAGCAACATGGATGAATCTCAAAAACATATTGAACAAAAGAAGCAAGTCACAGGAAAACATGTGATTTCATTTATAGAAAGTAAAAGAAAATAAGTAAATTAAACAATAAGTTATTTAGTGATATATACGCAGGTGGTAGAGCTAGAATGAAAAGAAAGAGAATTAAAGATAGAAAAGTTAGGAACATGGTAAGGGAGGGAGATAAGGAAGAGAGAGGGGCGCCGCTGGGGAAGGTGGACGTGGGGGCCTGTAAAGTACTGGCAGTGTTCTAGTTCTCCCAGTTGTTCGTTATACAACTACTCATTTTACTGAGTTTTGTTTTGTTTTTTGGGGGACAGAGAACATACAAGAATGTACCACCACTCCTGGCTAATTTTTGTATTTTCAGTAGAGATAGTGTTTCGTCATGTTGGCCAGGAGGGTCTCAAACTCCTGGCTCAAGTAATCTAAGTGCCTTAGCCTCCCAAAGTGCTGAGATTACAGGTGTGAGCCGCGGTGCCTGGTCATTTTACTGTTTTTCTTAAATGTGTAAATATAAATTTATACCTTATATTTAAGATAATAATACCACCTCTCTGAATATATTATACAACACAGCCACACACAAAACTCTCTGAGCCATTGATGCATTAATGTGACTTATGTCAACAAAATAATACAGTAACTATAGATTAACAAAAAGCATATGCAAATGATACAGAAATATTCATTGAAACAATATTAGTTACAACTCAGCCAGGCACAGTAGTTCATGCCTGTAATCCAAGCACTTTGGGAGGCCGAGACAGGCAGATCACTTGAGGTCAGAAGTTCAAGATTAGCCTGGTCAACATGGTGAAACCCTGTCTCTCAAAAAATATAAAAATTAGCCAGGCATAGTGACATGCACCTGTAGCCCCAGCTACTCAGGAGTCTGAGGCATGAGAATTGAACCCAGGAGGTGGAGGTTGCAGTGAGCCAAGATCGTGCCACTGTACTCCAACCTGGGCAACAGAGTAAGACTCTGTCTCAAAATAGAATAAAATAGAATAAAATAAAATAAAATAAAATAAAACAATATTAGTTATAACTGAATGTTAGCTGAGACTAACTGACCAACACAGTCCTTTGATTGCAGAAAGTAGCTTCCAGCTGTGCCTCTACATCTCCAGCAGGATGAATCACTTTCCTCTGCCCTGCTCTCTAAATTCATCACTTCCCTTGTCTTCATAAGTCTTTCTTAATACAATGAACCAAGACTTGATTGGATTTGTGCCTTGGGAGGAGGCTGACATAGTCAGTGAGTCAGGGCACAAGCTCTGGGGAGAGTTCTGGTGCATTGACATCTCACCGCTGTTAGCTATGTGACTTTGCTTCTGTGCCTTACTTTCCAATTCTGTAAAATAGGCATAAGAATAGTACCTCACAGTGTTGTTGAGTTAATACACCTACACTAGCATTTACTCCGAAGCCTACTGTATGGTAAGTGCTCTTACAAATGTTGACAGTTCTTTTTCAAAATTGCAGTCACATCTAGTGGTTCCACCTCCTTGAAACTGTACCCTAATAACCCTAGTAATGAAGATGGTGTTATTGGTAACAACCTTTTACTCAATACCTGTGATGCACCAGCATTGTCCAAGGTGCTTTGGATATAACACCTCATTTACTTGTTTCAATAAATTCTCTACTGTCCACTTGATTGGAGTTTGGGGTGTCCTCTCTTTGCTCAAATATTTACACACAAATAATCTTATGATTTATTCCACAGATAGCTAACCCCATCTAGCATGTACTTTCTTATTCAGTTTTCTAACTACAACCTCATTCCCTTTATTTCCTAATTTACAGGTTGGGCGGCTACCTTAGTGCAAGCCCCCTTGAAACTGCTTAAGGAATAGAGAAGAAAATAAGCAAGAGAAAGAGAGTGTGTGCATCAGAATGAGTTTTCAGAAACAAATTAATTTTCTTGAAAAAGGTCCATTTTCCTAGAAGAGAGTGAAACTGCCTGTGCTTGGAGTCCCCAAGTTGTAAGCATGCTAAGAATTTCGAAGATTAAAAAAAGAAATCCTTGGCAAAACCCTCATCAATCAAGCAATGAAGCCTCTCTGGCAAGTGCCATGACACTGAGAATCAGATGGAAATTTGTACATTGAAGATGCCTTTGTCAGCTCCCCAGATTTAAGATCCAGACTCACAACTTCCTTTTGCACATTGTAGTTAAATGACCAGGGAAGAAAAGTAGCCTAAAGGTCCCTTCGTGTTTTCTGCTTACTTGTCACAGATGCTGACTCGTTCTCTAGATTTCCAGAGTTATCGACCCATAGGAGAGCTTGACTTTCACAGAATCTGCACTGCTTCAGAGCCCTACTTACAGATCAAGATACCTGGGAATATGCTACTGAGTGAAAGAGCCACAGAGGGGCGAGCAGAGAATAGGCACAGCAGTGTCCCGTGACAAGTCCTCATGGGCTAAATTGGAAGGCCTGGTGCCTGCTTTAAAGAAATGTTGCGGAAGCCAATAAAATTAAAATAAAATGTAATTAGCATAGCCTTTAAAAGCATTTTCCAGTACAGTCTTCATCTGTCCTTCCCCAGGAGTCTTGGAAGCAGATACTATTTTTCCTATTTTACAAAAGAGGTCCCCCAGGCTCTGTCCGGGGTGACAGGACAGTCACTGTGGCAGCTGGGGTCTGAGCCAGACTGAATGTCTCTGAAACCTCCCCTGTTAATGCCCTGTGCTTCAGTGCATTCTGTACACATGGTGCGTTCCAGCGATATGTCAGGTATTGTGCTAGGTGCTGGGAGAAAGTAGAGACAGGACAGAGTCCCCGAGAGCACAGTCCTCTGATAGGTACTGACGAACACACAAGCACATCAAGTCCTGGGCAGTGACTGCCACATCATGGCACAGAGGAGAGGCACCTCCACCATGGGGCCTGAGAAATAACCAGGAATTGGTCAAAGGACAATGTTTCATGAAGCCTTTGCTCCTGGGACCCACCTTGAGCAATCTCCAATTTGTCAGCCAAAACGGCTATTTAGGGCTCATGGAATTCATGTACTTCACATTTTTACACTGTCAGGCAAATATTTGTAAAAGAACCATCCACTCTAGGAAAAAAAAAAATGGATATATAACACACACATATTATGTATACGTATTTATGTATCCATGTATGTACGTATGTATTACATTGGCTCAAACGTAATTGCAGTTCTTGCCGTTAAAAGTAATGGCAAAAAGTACAATTACTTTTGCATCAGTCTAATAGGTATATTATATATACACACAAACATACACATAGAGATAGATTTAGGTAATTACATACAGGACAAAAACTCATTAAATTCATCGAGTATCATTTTTCCTTGTATAATGTTACCTAATCAGCCAGCTTTTTTCAGTTATTCATTTATGCAATTATTTGTTTAAGAGATACTTTAAAAGTACTTACTGGGTGTAGCTATGCCTCACATAGTGTTAGGCACTGACACAAGGCCCCTACCCTCATGGCACTCACATTCTACTGGGGGAGGCAGACACAAGTAAACCTAAATAAACAAGATACTTGCAGACTGAAGTAAGTCTTACAAAGTAAATATAGTAATGAAAAAGAGGGAGACAGGAGGGGGTCACTTTAGATAGGAACATCAGAGCAGTCTGTTCTGAGGAAGGGATATCTGAGCTGAGGCCTGGCAATTTCAAGAGCTGGGAATAGCATTTCAAGTGAGCGGACATAAAAGACAAAGGCCTAGAGGCAGTAAGAGCTTGTTGTGTCTGACCTGGTTCTCAACCTTGGCTGTCCACTACATTAACCTGCCACCCTCCTAGCACATCAATATGTATCACCAACCAGGGAAGCTCACCTGAGCCCTGGTGTCCTGAGTTTTTACTGCAGTTTCATTGTGTAGGCATGGTTGACTGAATCATTGACCACAAAATTGAACTCAACTTCCAGTTCCCTTCCCCTCTCCATCATTCAAGTTGATATCACCCAGCTCAAAGCCCCAATCCTCTAATCACATAGTTGGCCATTCTATTATGATAGGCCTCTGTCCTGAGTCATCTCATTAGCAGAAACTCAGATGTGATCTGAGGGGCCCACCATGAATGATAAAGACACTCCTATCACTTGGGAAATCCCAACGGTGTAGTGATTCCCTCACAAAAGCTAGAGACAAAGACAATTCTTTGAGGCTAGTTACTGAGCTGGGGGAGGGTGGGCATGATGAAGGTTGAGGCTATAATCAGGAGTGTGGTTTTGGATGTGTGAAGTTTGGATCACCTCTTAGACAGACAAGTGGAGATGTCAAGTAGACAGTTGGGTGGACCTGACTGGCCTCCCAGGAGAGGTCTGGGCTGCTGATACAAATCGAGAACCATCAGCAAGTTAATGGCATTCAAAACCAGCAGACAGGATGAGATCCCTTAGCAAGATGACAGTAAAAGAGAAAATAAATGATCCAGGCCTAAGCCCCAAAGCAAACCATCATTTGGAATTATTATGACCTACAACTCTGATTTTCCTGCTCTTTCATCTTTATCTGCTCAGGCAGCAAAAAATGAAAGATTGTCCCAGTTGAGGTAAGTCCCATCTTTTAACATGCATAAACCTCCTCAAAAATCATGTTTTTGAACATAAAGCAAAGCCAGCAGCTTCCCACAGTGGATAACAGATTCAAGCTGGGGAGGACACATACTGTTTATTATCTTCTAACACAGACAGTAATATAGAACAAGAAAAAGGCAGGAAGCCAGAACATTTGAAATAACACTCTGATTATACAAAGACATATTCTTTTCACCAATGTAAAACTATAAAAGGACAAAATGATGTATTTTTCATTTCAACAGCAGTTTCCCCTTGTTTATAATGTTCGCTTTCCCTAGAGTAAATGTAACACAAATGATATTGTTTGAATTTTTTAAAAAAAGAAAAGCTTCAGACATGGTAGCCCCAGCTACTCATGGGACTGAGGTGAGAAGATCACTTGAGGCCAGGAATTCAAGTCCATCCTGGGCAACATAGGGAGACCTCATCTCTAAAATAACAAAGAACTTGTTCATCCCTTATTGTAAACAAAATTTACTTATTGAGCTTCTTTTTTTTTTTTTTTTTTTTCCGAGATGGAGTCTTGCTCTGTCACCCGGGCTGGAGTATAGTGGCACCACCTTGGCTCACTGCAACCTATACCTCCAGGGCTCAAGCGATTCTCCTGCCTCCACCTTCTGACTAGCTGGTATTATAGGCATGCACCACCATGCCCGGTTAATTTTTGTATTTTTAGTAGAGATGAGGTTTCGCCATGTTGGCCAGGCTGATCTCAAACTCCTGATCTCAAGTGATCCACCCACCTCAGCCTCCCAAAGTGCTGGAATTATAGGCGTGAGCCACCATGCCCAGCCTACTTGTTCAGTTTCTAAGAGTTAATGTAAAACTACTGTAAGTGCAATACAGGAACTATCCTTAAGAGCACTGCTGCTTCAGACCAAGATTATTAGGGAGATATTCAATAAGATCTTCATCTACAGCCATCCCAAGGGTAGTGATAATATTTTATAATAAAAAGAGCATTTAACGTTCATGGAGCTCTTAGGATATGCTAGCCCTCAGCTAAGTGCTTCAGAGACATTGTTGTTATACAGTAATATATTTAATATTTATTTAATAGATGCATTTAATTTTTATTTAATAATATGCTTGATATGTATTAAGCAATAACATTGAAAAATAGATATTATTTCTATCCCTAATATGCAGGTGAGAAAACTAAGGCTTACAGAAATCAAGTAAGTTGCTTCTCGACAAGCCACAAGACATTTGACCTAGATAACAGGGCCACCCAGTTAGGAAGCAACAAAGCCATGATACTAACCCAGTTTTGTCTGAAGCTGAAGCAGTAAGAGGCCCAGGAGTTAAAGGAGAGATCGTCACTGGTGCCCTTAAAATATGTCTGGGACGCACAAGTGCTTCACTGATGGAGTTTTTTCTGCTAGAAGTAATTTAGTTCAGTGTGCAGGTCCTGTGAGGTTCCTGTGCTTTCTCGGCCAGCAGGAGTGAGAATAGGCAAGACAGTCTTTCTACAGCACTGAAGTAGCTGCTGGGTGAAGGGAGTTCAACAATGGAGTCAGGCATTCCGTTATTCAGCTTCAGGTTAATTGACTTTCAGGCTTTTCTTATTTCTCCCCTTTCAATCATTGAGGCTGTCTGGATTAGAGGCAGTCTCCCTCCTCTATTCTAGGCCAGAAACTCACCGCAGCTGTCTGAATGGGTGAGGGAACTTGCCACCCCAGGTCAGGCCACTGGGATTGTGCCAATTACCTTTTATCTGCCAAGTGGCAAGGTATCAGAATGTCTAGGCCTCAGGACACCAGATTATCGATAACAACGATTATTTATTAATCATTTGCTGGTTATTACATATATTATAAATATAACATAGTTCATATTTTTATTATTATGAATATGAAGTTGTTTGTATTTTTATTATAAAGTTGTTTATATTTTTATCACTATATAATATAAAGTTTTTATTATTAACGTTATTTATATTATGTTTATAAATTATTTATCACTTACTATAGTAATAAGAGCCATTATTTATTAAGTGCCTTCTACGCATCAGGCATTTAACAAATATTTTTATTTTATCTTCATAGCACTCAGCATGGTAGATAATATAATCCCCTGTAGAGACTCAGAAGATTTCAAACTTGCCCAAAGTCACACAGTGGCAGAGCCAGGACTGGACCCAGGTGTCTAGGACTCCTAAATGCACGTACTTTGCCACATAAATTCTGCCTCTAATACACTGGATTGCAGTCCCTTAGCTCCAGGCAGAAGTCAGAGGTATCTGTTTATCACGGATGTCAGTGTCTGCTAGACTCAGCCCTGTGGCGCTGCAGGTAATAAAAATCTCCCATCTATTTTATGAAACTGAATATATTAACATTATTTGGACAGCCATTACTACTCAGTGCCCTGATACAGCAATAGTCTCAGGGGTTATTGACACACATGGAGTTCTTTCCCTCTATGCCAGTGGTGCCACACTGACGTGCTTTTGTAAATTTAATTTTTTAAATTCATATGTTTGTTGTTATAATTTTTTCTGCCTCCTACCTCACTTTTAGGCTATAAGCTACCACAAATATTTCACTGATGTCCTTGTGCCTGCTAGGGTGTCTTACTAGGGTGGCACTGTTGACCTTTGGCCTGGATAGTTTCAGGGGCATCCTGTGCAATGTAGAATATTTATCAGCAGCCCTGGCCTCTATCTTCTAGATGTGAGTTGTAACTCTCCCTTCCTCCCCAGCCTTGCCTATTGAAGATGTCTCTGGACATTTCCAAATGTCCCCTTTTGGGGAGGGGCAAAATCACCCCCATTTAAGAACAATTGTTCTAGGTGAGTACACAGCCACACAAATACACAGAGACATATTTCTTTTTTTTTTTTTTTTTTTTTTACTTTAAGTTCTAGGGTACGTGTGCACAACGTGCAGGTTTGTTACATATGTATACACGTACCATGTTGGTGTGCTGCACCAGTTAACTCGTCATTTACATTAGGTATATCTCCTAATGCTATCGCTCCCCTCTCCCCCAACTCCATGACAGGCCCCGGTGTGTGATATTCCCCACCCTGTGTCCAAGTGTTCTCATTGTTCAATTCCCACCTATGAGTGAGAACATGCAGTGTTTGGTTTTCTGTACTTGCGATAGTTTGCTGAGAATGATGGTTTCCAGCTGCATCCATGTCCCTACAAAGGACATGAACTCATCCTTTTTATGGCTGCGTAGTATTCCATGGCGTATATGTGCCACATTTTCTTAACCCAGTCTATCATTGATGGGCTTTTGAGTTGGTTCCAAGTCTTTGCTATTGTGAATAGTACCGCAGTAAATATATGTGTGCATGTGTCTTTATAGCAGCATGATTTATAATCCTTTGGGTATATACCCAGTAATGGGATGGCTGAGTCAAATAGTATTTCTAGTTCTAGATCCTTGAGGAATCGCCACACTGTCTTCCACAATGGTTGAATTAGTTTACAGTCCCGCCAACAGAGTAAAAGTGTTCCTATTTCTCCACATCCTCTCCAGCACCTGTTGTTTCCTGACTTTTTAATGATCGCCATTCTAACTGGTGTAAGATGGTATCTCATTGTGGTTTTGATTTGCATTTCTCTGATGGCCAGTGATGATGAGCATTTTTTCATGCACACAGACACATTTCTAACATGCTACATCTTATAGTGCTGCTCAAAGAAGGAAAGAGCTAGCCAGGCTTATCAGACAAAAACATAAGAAAATAAATAGAAAACAAGCTTGGCATGATATTTGTGGAAATCTCACAGGAGCTTTCGTAAGTTTCAGCTCATAATGTCTGTGACATATTTCTGTTGCTCAGTAGCCTATTTTATTTTCCATACGTTTATACTTCTGAAGAGGGAAAGTCCTCAGATAAGTGACAATATAAAACAAAATTTACTACATCTGTCACAATGGTGACCCCCTGTGTTCCTATCATGTCACTCAAATCGCCAGTCTGCAAAGCAAAATATTACCTACAAATCTCCACTTTTCCTACAACAGATACATTCTACAACATTTCCATTCTACTTGAATCAATACTCCTGTTGATAAAAAATATATAGATACTGGCTAAAATGTTACTGTAAAGTTGATTCCTTATCATGTTTTCCATCCCATGAGACTACGTGAGATAGTACTGCATTGATTCTCCTTTGCACAGATACCTTTACCTGTTCAAATTCTGACTTTCCAGTAGACTTGCCCTGAGAATGTCTGTGAGGCAAACAGCGTGATGGTCTCCATCATTTAGAACTTGCTGCCAATGTGCGTGTTCAGCTACTGACAGCAGCATGCTGGAAGAATTTATTTCTCTCATAAGAACTTGGTCAATTTTTTCCTGCTCTTAAGACATCATCTTGTCAAAAAAATGAAACCACTGGGAGTCATTCATACACGCGGCTGTTTGCATTATTTAGTTGTCCAGTGTTGCTGATTGGGAAAAAAAAAATCCTTATCAATGGTACAGATGGAGTTGCTGGGTCATAGGATGCCTGCATTTTCAACTCTGAGATATTATGCCAATGTGTTGTCTCAATGGCTAAACCAATTAAAAATTTCACCAGTGGCATATTAAAAGTACAGCTACTTCTCACACAAACGGGTGTCCAATTACACTAACAGTATTTGGAAACATATATTACATTTGCATTACTACAATCCATTGAGGAATTTTACCTTTTTAAAGAATTTGTTGACAGATAGATATGCTTCTGCCTGCCCTTTGACCAACCTGCTGAGGAGATACCGGGTCTGGAGATAGATTGCTTGTGCAAATACAAACAGGTCCACGATGCCTGATCTGAAGCTCGACCTTCTCTCTGAGTGGACTCCAAATGACCTCTCTTTCTTGCCATTTTCACTGCTGAAGTTGGAAAGTGACTTTGAGGACATTAAATATGACATTTTTCCAGAGTCGTTGATTTGAGTCCTGAGTATACCCGTGGTAGAAACGATCAGCTGACCGTCAAAGACAAGTGATCCCTTCCGCGGCGCACAGTCGTTGTGGGAAGGGGCTGCCCAAACCCAGTTCTAGGCAGCATTAGTTCTCACCAAGGAAATGATGCTGTGCTGTTGTCTCCTGTAGGTCAAAGTGACTAAGAAACATGTGTGTCTTCCACACAATTGCTCTCCCTGACCCATCTGCTGAATGAAAGAACTCTGGGGACAGAGCAGAGGGCAGAGCCACAGGATGGAGCACCTGGGCTCTGAGTAGCCATACTGAATATTTCCCAACCAATATGAACCAGGAAACTAAGGAAATATGTTTGTTCATGTTAATCCACTGAGAAGTGGTGTTAATCTGCTACAGCAGCTAACATCACCCAATTAATACAGAAAACATATGCAGCTAAAATAGACATGAATATATATTTGGAAAATTTTAAATTCTTCCCTTCCATAAAAAAGTATACATATTTTCAGTTCCCAAGTTCATAGATGCAGGATCCAAGGATCAAGTGTCTCCAAAAGCCAGCAACTTTGAATTTGCTCTTGACTTGGACATAGGCTTCTGAGCCATGAAGACAGTAAAGTCACTGGCCCAGTGCTCAGTACCAGTTGGTATTCATTAAATGTCAATTTCCCTCATCTCCTCAGTTTTTAATCCCTAACTGAATAGAGAGACGCTACTCAGACACTCTACATTATGGAGGCATAATCAAATATAAATCACTTGATCAAAAGTAAAAACAGAAAAAGGAAGCCTACGTGAAGAGAAGGCACAGAAATCTTTCTTGGCCACAAGTAGACAGAAACACCATCTGCTCTTGTCTGATTCTGCTGTTGTCCTTAGTGTATGATTACTGTTAGACCTTGATACTGGTGTTTTGTTTGGTTTGGTTTGGTTTGGTTTGATACAGTGTCTTGCTCTGTCACTCAGGCTAGAGTGCAGTGGCACAATCTCGGCTCACTGCAGCCTCAACATCCCAGGCTTCAAGTGATCCTCCTGTCTCAGCCTCCTGAGTAGCTGAGTTTACAGGCACACACTACCATGCCAAGCTAGTTTTTAAAATTATTTGTAGAGAAGGGGTTCCACCGTGTTGCCCAGGCTGGTCTCAAACTTCTGGGCTCAAGCAATCCTCCCACCTCAGCCTCCCAAAGTGCTGGGATTACAGACATGAGCCACTGTGCCTATTCCTTGAAATTGTTTTGATCTCTTTAGAAATTATTTTAAGGAAGCAAAGGCCAGCTCACAATATGCTTTTATATTATCTTGTCAATTTTATTTTGTGCTCATTTAAAAGATAATTTTGTCCCAGCTACTCTGGAGGTTGAGGTAGGAGAATTGCTTGAACCTAGGAGGCGGAGTTTGCAGTGAGCCAAGGTCACGCCACTGCACTTCATCTAGCCTGGACAATAGAGTGAGACTGCAGAAAGAAGGAAAAGAAAGGATAGGGAAGGCAAGGGAAGGATAGGGATGGGAAGGGAAAGATAGGGAAGGGAAGAGAAAGATAGGGAAGGGGAGGGGAGGGGATGGGAGGAGAAAGGAGGGGAAGGGAGGGGAGAAGAGAAAGAAAGGAAAGAGAGAGAGAAAAAGAGAAAGAAAAAAAGAAAGAAAAACAAAGAAAGAAAAAGAAAGAATGAAAGAGAGAGGAAGGAAGGAAGGAAGGAAGGAAAAGAGAAAGAAAGAAATTTTAAAAATTTGATTCGGGATCATGTATCACTAGAAAAAATAATTTTGATGATTTTCAATTTTTCCAGAAGCACTCCTGATAAAGACACCACATTATCCCTCTACTTTTTTCTTTCAGTTGAAGCCTCTATTTCCAACCAACTTGCTGGCAAAATATGGTGTTTTTTTAATCTTTATCATTTTTTTACTATATATAAAACTAATTCATGTGCTTTGTAAAAGTACATTAAATTCAGACAATAGAGACGTGCAAAAGAAAAAAATAGGGAAATTGGATCATCTTATACATCTAGTTTGCCAATTTGTTTTCTCAACTAAACTATTTGTCTTTGGTATCTCTTCATGCCCCTCCTTCTGTAGCAAACACCCTCAATGCATTTAAAGTCCTGAGATTTGGTTAAAAGGTGAAAGTGGATGAGTGATGTTCCTGCCAACATTCCCTCAGCACTGATAGCTAATTCCAGCCCAGGTCTCGTGAGTGTGGGCAGAAACATGCAGGTCCAAGGAACTCATCTGAGCAGGATGTGCCCAAAGAGGTATAAGTTTTCCAATCTTTATTCAGAGCTGGTTCCCTACAAGGGCACCTTTGTGGCAGGAACCTGCAAGTGAATATTGCCAGGGAGAAGAATGCTAATTACTTGAGTATGACAGTAGCTGTCTACATGGAGAGAAATCACTTATCATGGAGCTTCTGGATGTGTCAACTCAAAGCTCAGAGTGGTTAAACAAGGAAGTGGGACTGAGTCTCAGACACAGGCAGGTACACCAGGGTGAGGATCCCCCCTGCACACACAATAGGCTTGCAGGTCTGTTTCCATCACAAGCTGTACTTAAATAAAAGTGATCTCTCCACGAGGCTGAGATGGGTTATAGCAGCTGCTGCCAGATCTCTATATTCCACGGAGGTGCCTGCCTGGTTCCCTGAGATCCCTGGGCATTGGACCAGGAGGACAGCATCCAGTGGCAAGATTGTCTGTTTCAACAGTGCCATCGTGTGTTAGGACAAGCAAAAACAGCCAAAAATCCTAGACACCCTTGTCTTCTGGTTTTCTCTGCTGGCAGAGACAGCACCCAAAAATCAAGGAATATCCCTCAGGGAGGAGAGAGGTTGGAGTTATCACAGAAGAAAGGATAGCAGGGGGAAAAATACATTCTAACTATAAATGGTATGGGATAATAAAGTGAGCTAAGTTAAATATTAAGATAAATATGCGTCTCAAGGTGATGAATAACAAGAATAAAAGGACCTATCTTTTGTGATGTTCTCCCTATCACTCAGGCTTATAAGATGCTTTACTCATTGACTTTTCACAGCAGAACCTATTAGGCATTTATTTATTTTCCTTATTTGAGGAAACTGAAGATCAGAAACATTAAGGAACTTGGCCAAGTTCCACTTGCCAAGCCATGGTAAAGTGGCTGCTCAAATGTAAAACTGTCTACTCCCAAATCCATGTTCTTTTCCTGATTCCAGAGAATATGGGGGAAGTAAAACGTCCTCAGAACCAATGTCCTCAGAAGGGAAGGTCCCTCATTACACACTCTGACCCATGTAGGTGTGGAGGGTCCAGGAAAGATCTGAGATTCCTCAAACCCAAAGATAGCATTCCTACCAATTGAGAATTCCAGGTTCTAACATCACCATCTCCAGCCTAAACCTTACATAATATCTACTTATTTTCATCTCCAATTTTTTATTGTATCTGGTAAAAAAAAAAAAAAAAAAGTTATGGCAAAGTGTGTCCATCGAGAATATCCTTCTTGTTAAATGTCACACTGATTTCCTGGGCATAATGCCCATCTTGGTTTAATTGATCTTTACTAATTAAGACAGCGCCTTGTAAAGTACAGTTGTTACATTAAATTGATGTGACCTATCCATCTGCTACTAGCACAAATGTTTGTGACAGTGGAAAGAGTTGTCAGAGAGGAAACATCCCAGGGTTTTATTACCGCTGCTAAAACCCAACATAACTCAATGCAAAGAAGTCTCATCCTGCCATACTGTCTTCCTGCTACGTACATTTTGGTCCCCAGGAGATTTGATGGGACTAAGGGTATACTAATCTGGGGTCATTTGGTTGCAAGGAAGAAAAACACACTAAACTAGTTAATGGGAAATTGTGGGTTTGCTCTGAAAGAATCTTTTGTCAATTTTCTTCCATGGAAACCTTATGGACTTAGAAAGCACCAGGTGTCCAAACATTCTGTTACAAAACAAAATGTTAATTAAATCAGACATGTCTGTGTAAAAGCTAAGATGTAGCTGACAAAAATCAGCTGTTGGAATTTCCTGATGGAAATCAGCTGTTGGAATTTCCTGATGAAATTAGGAAAGTGGTGAGTGGAGGTGGAAGGAAGAGGAGTGAAAATAAACTCATGATACAAAATGGGGAGAGAAGAGATACCATCAAGAATTAATGGAATGAGAAAGGTCAAACTGGTAACAATTGAGGAATAGAAATGATGATACAACTGGAGAAGGAAGAGGGAGACTGGGAAGGTAGATTGTGGTATGTATTGGTAGCTACTGCTGCATAACAAACTACCCCAAAACTCACTGGCTTGATACAATAATAATTTATGATTGTTCACCAATCTGCAGACATACTGTAATTCAACTGATCTAGGCTGGGTCTGGCCAGATTGCTTTGCTTCTGTCCGCAAGTCTATAAGTCCCTGGGATGGTGTTGCCCTACATTTTCTATCCTTCTCCCAAGACCAGAAGGCTAGCCAGGTGATGACAGAGGTAAAACAGAAGAGACCCTACTGCACAAGCACTTTTCTTTTTTCTTTTCTTTTTTTTTTTTTTTTTTTTTTTTTTTTTTTTTGAGACAGGGTCTCACCCTGTCACACAGTTGCCCAGTCTAGAGTGCAGTGGTGCGATCATGGCTCACTGCAACCTCCACCTTTCGGGTCCAGGTGATTCCCCTGCCTCAGCCTCTTGAGTAGCCGGGATTACAGGCACGTGCCACCATGCCCGGCTAATTTTTATATGTTTAGTAGAGACAAGGTTTCACCATGTTGGCCAGGCTGGTCTTGAAGTCCTTGCCTCAAGTGATCCAACTGCCTTGGCCTTCCGAAGTGTTGGGATTACAGGTGTGAGCTACTACGCCTGGCCCACAAGCACTTTTCTGACCCCTACTTACATTGTACCTGAGAACATCACATTATCCAAAACACATCACATGGCTGAGCCCAAAGTCAAAATCTGGGGATATGCAAGTGGGCAGGACTGCAAAGTCACATGGCAGTGGGCCTGATAGGGAGGGGTGAAGGCTTGGAACCAATTGGGGCAGGAAAGGTGGGTGGTGGTACAGGTGAACTAAATTCTCATCAACCACGGCAGAAACCAGTAGATAAAGCCCTATAGGGTTGGTTGTATAGTGGTACAACTTTACTACTTAGAGAAGCTGATCTACACTCAGAGTCAGAGGACTAGAAATTGAAACAGAGGTGTTTCCTTCTGAAGAGCAGTACTAGACTAGGAGGGGGAAGTTAAGGTTTATAAACCTTTTATCTGTTTGAATTTTTTAACTATATAATTATTAAAATTTGGTGATTTTTGTTTTGTTTTGTATTTTTGTTTTTGTGTGTGTGATTTTTTTTTTAGACAGTCTCACTCTGTTGCCCAGGCTGGAGTGCAGTGGCACAGTCTCAGCTCACTGCAACCTCCACCTCCTGGGTTCAAGCGATTCTCCTTTCCTTAGCGTCCCGATTAGCTGGGATTACAGGCATGCACCACTGTACCCAGCTACTTTTTGTATTTTTAGTAGAGACACGGTTTCACCATGTCAGCCAGTCTGGTCTTGAACTCCTGGCCTCAAGTGATCTGCCTGCCTCAGCCTCCCAAAGTGCTGGGATTATAGGGGTGAACCACCCCACTCGACCATTAAAGATGTTGTTTAATTTAAAATTTTAAAACAGGCACTGTTCACTATGTACAATACAGCAGATCAAAGACAAAAAAAAAAAGCACAATCTTCTCCCTCAAGGGGTTCACAGTCTCATGAGGAAGATGAACTCTAAACAAAGAGCAGCAACACTGTGCCGGAAGGAACACAGTGGACCTGCAGTGAAAAGGAGATGGGCAGTCAGTCCCTAGGGATTGGTCAGGGAAGACAACAGAGGCAGGGACATTTGAACTCAGTCTTATAGTCCAGGAGTCTGAGAACAGACTCTTTATCCTGCCCAAAATCTTCATTTGTTTAAGCCTATAGCTATCCTAGAAAGGAAAAAGGAGTGCCTTTGGTGGGTGAGTGTATTAGTCGGTTGTCACACTGTGATAAAGAAATACCTGAGACTGGGTAATCTATAAAGAAAAGAGGTTTAATTGGCTCATAGTTCTGCAGGCTGTACAGGAAGCATAGTGGCTTCTGCCTCTGGGAAGGCTTCAGGAAGCTTCCAATCATGGTGGAAGGTGAAGCAGAGGGAAAGGCACTTCAAACAGCCAGAGCAGGAAGAACAGAGATGGGGGCGGTGGGGGCAGTGGAGGCGGGGGCGGGTGCTACATACTTTTAAACCACCAGATCTTGTGAGAACTCTATCACTAATACAGCACCAAAAGGATGGTGCTAAACCATTTATGATACAAAAATGGGAAGAGAAGTTATATCATCAATAATTAATGGAATGAGAAAGGTTAAACTGGTAACAACTGAGGAACAAAAATGGTGATATAACTGGAGAAGGAGTGATATAACTGGATATAACCCACCCCCATGATCCAATCACCTCCCACCAGACCCCGCCTCCAACACTGGGGATTACAATTTGGCATGAGATTTGAGCAGGAACGTTAAGTCCAAACCAGATCAGTAGGTAACTATGGTAAGTAGCCAAAATGCAACGGGCATTCAAATGAAGAAGACACCCACAGCCTGAAATGTACTCAGAAAGCTGCTGCAACACTTATGGGCATATACCCCGAAGAATGGAAAGCAGGAATTCAAAGAGATACTTGTACACCTATGTTCATGGCAGCCTTACAATAGCCCGCAGGGTGGAAGAAAACTAAGTGTCCACCAACAGAAGAATGGATAAACCAAATGTGGTACATGCATGCAATGGAATATTATTCAACTTAAAAAAGAAGGAAATTCTGGCACAGGCTACCACATGGATGAGGCTTCAAGACATGATGCTAAGTGAAATAAGCCAGTCACAAAAGGACAAATACTGTGTGATTTCACTTACTTGAAATACCTAGAGTAGTGTAGTCAAATTCATAAGACAGAAAGTAGAAGGTGGTTTCCAGAGGCCTGAAGAGGGGAACTGGGAGTTATCTTTTAATGGGAATGGAGTTTCAGTTGAGGAAGATGAAAAAGTTCCAGAGATGAACGATGGTAATGGTAGCACAACAATGTCAATGTACTTAATAGTACTGAACTGCATACTTTAAAATGGTTAAAATGGCAAATTTTATATTTATCCTGCCACAATATTAAAAAAAGGGGGGGGTGGGTAGAAACAAGCTATGAGGAAGCTGGGCGAGAGCTGTGGGGAGCTGGCAGCTGGGGGGCATGGCATGGGAGCAGGAGGGCACTGAGGACGTCTGTTCTCAGGGGTTAAAGTGGAACTTCCCAGGAGTAGCCCGGACAAGTCAAAGCGCACCTCCCACTGAGTCGGGGGAGTGTGGGCCTCTCAACGGGAGAGGCAGGACAGTACAGCAAGATCTCATTCATGTAAGGGAGATAAAACACTAAACAAGACTCTATGCTCCCATAGGAACACTTGTATTTCCTAGAAGATCTGGAAGCATACTCCTGACTGTGGTTGTCATTGGGAAAAGGCTTGGAACTTGTAGTAAAGGAAAAGTTTAGCATTACCTGAATGTTTGGATTGTTTTACACCAAGACTATATTTGGGTATTCACATAAGAATAACTTAAGTTTAAATGAGAAAAGTTGGCTAGGTGCGGTGGCTCACACCTGTAATCCCAGTGCTTTGGGAGGCCAAGGCAGGAGGATTCCTTGGGCAACATAGCGAGACCTCATCTCTACAAAAATAAAAAATAATCAGCCAGAGCTGTGATCCTGTGATCTCACCACTACACTCCATCCTGGGTGACAGAGAGAGAGGCTGTCTCAAAAAAAAAAAAAAAAACAAAAACCAAAAAACAAACAAACAGAGAGAGAAGTAGAAAGAGAAAAGGATGGTGCAATAGTTTCTTAGTCTTAACCAGACTCACTAACAAAAATAGTGGGGTCTATTTTGTTTGACCACATCCACCAAAGATTCAAGTTCTATTAGTTTTCATATACTTAACAAAAAAATCCCTCAGAAACATCCCCTTGACACATCTTTGGGGAATATGGAATGTGGAGAATTGTTTCTGTTCCTCTCCCCCAACTCCACCCCACCCCATGCCAACATTCTGCAGCTCTGCACATCAGGGAGCCACTGGCCTTGTCAGCCTTCACCCTAGGCCCACACTGTCCCTGCTGCAGATCAGCAGCCAGTCTCCGCCTGTGGGAACTCTCTCTTGTTGTGTTTGAGAGGTTAAGATGTTGTGAGAAAAGTGTGGAACTAGGAGTCAAGGAAGCTTCAGTCCTGGCTCGGCCACTTACTTATTGTTCAAAGTTGGCTTTTTATTTAAATCTCTGTGTTTCTGTTTTCTTGCTTAGAAATTGTTACAATCTATGGCTATCATAAGGTTGATAGGAGAATACAGATATTTAAGATAGTCTGCATAGGCCAGGCATAGTGGCTCATGCCTATAATCTCAGCACTCTGGGGAGCTGAGGTGGGAGGATCTCTTGAGCCCAGGAGGCCAAGGCTACACTGAGCCATGTTGGTGCCACCACACTCCAGCCTGGAGCCTGGGTGACAGAGCCAGACCTTATCTCAAAAAAAAAAAAAAAAAAAAAAGGCATTTTGTCTTTGGGAAATAAATACTGAAGATTAGCTTCAAATGAACGGTGGTGTGGATGTGACACTTGCTTCTCCAACTAAGTTGTAAACTTATCCAACGCATTGTCCACTGTGGCTCCCACCAAGTTTTTAGGCTTGCCTTCATAGGTGATCTTGCTTTGATGTGCTATGAAAGGCTGTCCCAGCAGATGGCAGAAGAGAACTGAGTCAGGAAAAAACAACCCGAATATTTCAGTGTGCACTGTGAACTGGGTAAAGCTTCTGCACCTTAACGTCCCTGCTGCAGTAGCTCTACACATCGACTTCAGAATCGCTACTGAACTTCCCGAATAAAGGTGGGTCAGCAAAGGCGTGAGGGTTACCACTCTACCCAGACACCATGTCACTGAGACTCACTTAGGAAGAACATTCATTTCCTGAGCACTTCCGTAGTACTGGAAACAGGAATGAATACAGAAAGTCCCTGTTCCCCCGGAGTTCACAGTCCAGCTGAGATCAAATGAGGACAGAACAATTTGCATTTTGCTGGGCCATCTTATAACAACAATAATTTTCTGAATGTTTTCAGGTTGCCTGCTTTAGCCATATGTTCTACACTGCCTGCTTCTCTCCAGCCCCAGCCTCAAGTCCAACTCATCATCTCTGGCCTGGGCTACAGCAACAACCTCCTAAGGGAGCTGCCTCTGCTCTTATCCACCTGCAGTTTATTCTCACTGTATAGACAAGGTAATCTTTTAAAAATGCAAATACAGTTACACTGCACACCATCTACTCGAATGATCTAATGGCTTTGTATTGACCTCATAATAATACCCCTACCCTGAATCTTACTTATAAGGCTTTTTGTGATCCGATCCCTGTTTTTTTTCTTCTAACTTTTCTGACCCTCTCCTCTTGCAAGCAACTCAAGAGACTGACTTCCAGTTTCCCAAATGATTTTTATCCCCTCCTGGATTTGCCCAAATTGTTTTTCTCTCTACCTAGAATGCCTTAAAACTAAAACTCACTCCCTCCCATCTACCCATCCTCCTTAACTTGGCTAACTAGTATTTATTCTTCAGCTCTCGGGTTAGATGTCCTTTCTTTTGGGAAACTATCCCTGACAGTACAAGGCTGGGTTGAATAACCCTCCTGGGTACTCCAGAGCACCCGCTGCTTCCATTCGCCTTGCATATATCATATTTCTTTGTAATGAGTTTGTCTGTCTTCCTGTCTACCGTAAGCTCCCAGCACATGAGGACTTCCTCTCACACAACAATGTATCCTCATATCTTGACACAGATCTTGGTACAGAGCAGCACTCAATCAAAACTTATCGAGTAAATGAATAAAAATATCATAAAACACACTGATACTATCCGATAAGTCATAAAATTCTTAGGGTACAAGGTCTTAGGAGAGCAGATCATTCTGTGTGTATCAACCATATCCCTTATTTTTTTGGAGACAGAGTCTCACTCTGTCACCCAGGCTGGTATAATCTCAGCTCACTGCAACCTCCGACTCCTGGGTTCAAGCAATTCTCCTGCCTCAACCTCCCAAGTAGCTGGGACTACAGGCGCCCACCACCACACCGGGCTAATTTTTGTATTTTTAGTAGAGACTGGGTTTCGCCATATTGGCCAGGCTGGACTTGAACTCCTGACCTCAGGTGATCCACGGGCCTCAGCCTCCCGAAGTGCTGGGATTACAGGTGTCAACCACCATGCCTGACCAGCCATATCCCTTTTCATCAAGATGTTGTCAACCATGTGTTCTCGAGTCAAGTTGTGACCAGGCACGGTGGCTCATACCTGTAACCTCAGCACTTTGGAAGGTCAAGGCAGGAGGATTGCTTGACATCAGGAGTTCAAGAACAGCCTGGGCAACGTAGGTAGATGCCGTCTCTACAAAAATAATTTTAAAATACTGGCTGGGCATGGTGGCGCACACCTGTGGGGTCCCAGCTACTCAGGAAGCTGAGGCGGGAGAATCATCTGAGCCCAGGAGGTCGAGGCTGCAGTGAACCGTGATTGCGCCACTGCACTCCAACCTGAGCGACAGAGCAAGACCCTATCTCAAAACAAAACAAAACAAAACAAAACAAACAAACAAACAAGTCCTTGTTTTATGCAAACAGGCTTTGAACTTGGAGCAAGTCACCTAGTCAATCTTCTCATCCACAGCAAAGGAGTTCTGAAACAAACAAACAAAAGCAGTTTTTACTTTTCACAGTGTTTCTTGTGTCATCCCAGATGGTTCAAATGAAAAGGCTTTAATGAAGGGACTATTCACAGAGTTTCTGGACTGTATAAGGTAACAAACAAGGTATGGTAGGACACCTAGAGACTAGCAGTACTGAGAACCTATTACCACCCTCCCTGTTTCCAGGGCCTACTGGGACAAGGGAAGGAAACACTTATCAGAGCCCAGTGAGTACCAGTTGTACCTAGGATGCAGCTACAGCCAGATATAGCATGCCAAAGCAGGAAGAGAGCTGGGAAGAGCTACCCTGACCTCTGTTTGAATCCAGCCCTCCCATCTTCCCACAGAGCCACCCACTGGCTAAACCCGAAAGCCAGCTGGGAAGAAAGCCTGGACAGTGCAGTCCACTGGACTCAGTGGAGCAGGGCAGAGCATGAAGCTGGGAGGGACCCTAGGCACACAAATAACCAGCATCTCACTTCAGCCAGCACCTGTGAAAGCAGGACTGCATCATCTCTATGTCCTTAGAAAAATGTAATTAACAAATAGAAAATACAGAGATTTAATTATTAAATACTTTAAATGCACAGAAAAATTCAGAAATAAACATAAAAGACACCCATTTGTGGTCAATCCAGATGTAACACATTAACTTTTAGTTATATGTTGTTTAAAAGTTATTTTTTGTTTTTTAAGGAAAAAAATTGCAGATACAGTTAAGATCACTCTCATAGGCCAGATGCAGTGACTCATGCCTGTAATCCCAGCACTTAGGGAGGCCGAGGCAGGCAGATCACTTGAGGTCAGGAGTTCGAGACCAACCCGGCCAACATGGTGAAACCCAGTCTCCACTAAAAACAGAAAATATAAAAATTAGCCAGGAGTGGTGGCACATACAAAGGCCCGGATCCCCATATTTCCTTCTTGCCGTTTTCTTTATATTTCTGAGACAGAGTCTCGCCCGCTCTCCTGGAGTGCGATGGTGCGATCACAGCTCAGTGCAGCCTCCGCCTCCTGGGTTCAAGTGATTCTCATGCCTCAGCCCTCCAGAGTAGCTGAGATTACAGACATGTACCCTCATGCCCGGCTAATTTTTTTGAATTTTTAGTAGAGACAGGGTTTTGCCATGTTGCCCTGGCTGGTCTCAAACTCCTGGCCCCAAGTGATCCACCTGCCTCAGCATCCCAATATGCTGGGATTACAGGTGAGCACCAGCAAGCCCAGACCCTTGCTGTTTTTACACCTTCTCTATATCCATAAGTGTTTCCCATGTAAGTTTTTTTTAAATTTCTCATTTTTATTACCATGTAAGTTTTCTACTCCAGGAGTGCGGGCCTGTGATTGCAGCATCCGGAGCAGAGCTGATAATCCCAGTTACTTGGAAGGCTGAAGCACAAGAATCATTTGAACCTGGGAGGTGGAGGTTTTGGTGAGCTGAGATTGTGCCACTGCACTCCAGCCGGAGTGATGTATGAGATCCTGTCTCCAAAAAAAAGCAATTACTTGCATGTCTCTCTCCCATTCCTCTTGTCTCTCATCTTCTCCGGAGATAAATACTATCATTAGGTCAGTGTGTATTCTTCCATCTATAATTTTGCTACGGATATTTGTATCTATAAACAATATATAACACTGTTTTATGTCATCTTTTAAATTTACAAACTGGTCCCATACTATGATATCCTTTTGCATCTTATTTTATAAACTCAGTACAATATTTCTGAGACTTGTTTGTATTGATACATATAGATCTGATTAGTTTGTTTTGACTTCTATATGGTTTTCTATTTCATAGATACCTACATTCCCTGTGATTTGTGTATTTCTACTTATGCTTTTTGCTTCCTAGCCCTTTTTTGGAAAAGGGAAGGTATCATGTTTTCTTTATTCCCTCTATTTTCCCATAACCATTTAGGAAGTTATAGATTTTTTTTTCTTATCTTTAATTTTAGAATGGAAGTGCTGGCTCCTGTAATGGAAGTGCTTCACATCTGTAAACCCAGCACTTTGGGAGGCTGAAGTGGGCAGATAGTTTGAGCCCAGGAGTTTGAGACCAGTGTGAGCAACGTGACAAAACCCCATCTCTATAAAAATTACAAAAATTAGCTGGGTGTGATGACGCACACCTGTAGTCCCAACTCCTCAAGAGGCTGAGGCAGGAGGATCAACCTTACAGGCTACAGTGAGGCAAGATCTCACCACTGCACTACAGTCTAGACAACAGAACAAGACCTTGTCTCCAAAAAAATAAATAAATAAATAATAAATAACACCAATGTAAAAATAAAAAATAATCTCAAAATTTTAACATGCATGGATGACAAAGAAAATATTAGGATATTATAATGTTTTAGTTCTGCAGCTGGACGCAGTGGCTCATGACTGTAATCTCAGAAGTTTGGGAGGCTGAGGCAGGTGGATCATTTGAGGTCAGGAGTTCAAGATCAGCCCGACCAACATGGCCAAAACCCCATCTCCATTAAAAATGGAAAAAAAATAGCTGGGCATGGTCGTGGGTGCCTGTAATCCCAGATACTCGGGAGGCTGAGGCAGGAGAATCACTTAAACCCGGGAGGCAGAGGTGGCAGTGAGCGGAGATTGCACCACTGCACTCCAGCCTGGGTGACAGAGCGATCTGAAAAAAAATAAATATATAAAACAGAATATTTTAGCTCTGGATTATCCTCTCCTATCTTCCATGTTATTGTTGTCTAGAATTTTAGTTCTACTTCTTTAACCTCAACATGTAATCATTTTAAATTAATTTTTAGTCGAAGTTTTAGCAAATAGATGAACAAGGTAGGCTGCACACTGAGGGAGGCAGACTCCTGTGAAGAAGGCAAGAGAGAATTTTGGAACATTCCAAATGCTCAGCTCATGGGTAGGTTGGTTCCAAATGGACTCGAGGCTGGTGGAGGTGGCATTTGAGGCTGGCTTGAAGATTACAGTTGGTAACATTCAACCACATGAGGAGTTGGGAAGGCAGGGGGAGTGGTGAGGTTATGGCCAGCATTATGAACTCAAAGAGCACCTTTCAGGAGCGCAGGAAGCCTGGTGTGGGGCAGGGCCTGGGGGTACATGGGGCTAGGAGACGACCTCCTTTGGCTGTGATTTGGCATTTCCTCCATATCTAACTTGCCTGCAGAGAAGCAGGGCAGATGGAACCAGATCCTGTTGGGGGTGAGCATGTCAGGTAGTGGGGACGCTGAGACAGAGCACCCTGGCTACTGTTAGAGAGCTGTTCAGTCATCACGCTTGACCCCCGTCGGCCAGTCAGTTCTGTCCAGGTGCTGTGATTCACCTTGCCGGCTCAGGGGAGACACTGAGTGGTACTGTGCGGGGCACAGGCCTAGAGGAGTCCTGCAGCTGAGTATTCGGCTTTTTATCTGCCAATGATGCAGTTGATTAGGGGTCCACAGCCTGTTTCCTAATGCTCTGAGATTCTGTGCCCAGCCCAGGTCCCTCTGTTCTGGAAACAAAGGCCCGGATCCCCATATTTCCTTCTTGCCGTTTTCTTTATGTTTCTGAGACAGAGTCTCGCCCACTCTCCTGGAGTGCGATGGTGCGATCTCAGCTCAGCGCAACCTCTGCCTCCCGGGTTCAACTGATTCTCATGCCTCGGCCCTCCAGAGTAGCTGAGATTACAGACATGTACCCTCATGCCCAGCTAATTTTTTTGAATCTTTAGTAGAGACAGGGTTTTGCTATATTGACCAGGCTGGTCTCAAACTCCTGGCCCCAAGTGATCCATCTGCCTCGGCCTCCCGATGGCTGGATTAGAGGTGAGCACCACCACGCCCAGACCCTTACTGTTTTTATACCTTCTCTATATCCATAAGTGTTTCCCATGTAAGTTTTTTTTTTTTTAATTTCTCGTTTTTATTACCATGTAAGTTTTCTATTCCAGGAGTGCAGGCCTGTGATTGCAGCATCCTGAGTAGAGCTGATAACATTTCCAGAAGTAGGGAATAATGGAGAGAGGAAAAATAATGGGATGGGACCATTTTGTGGAGAGTAGGCTTTCTTTTCTTTAGCTCCATTCTTAACTACAAGACTTAAAATTGTGAAATAACTTGGTTGCTCAGAAAATAATCATGCTATATGTGTGGAAAAGTCCTCAGAAAAATAGTTTTTTAGTTGGGTGCGGTAGCCCACGCCTATAATCCCAGCACTTTGGGAGGATGAGGCGAGCAGATCACCTCAGGTGAGGAGTTTGAGACCAGCCTGGTAAACATGGCAAAACCCTGTCTCTACTAAAAACACAAAAATCAGCCAGGCGTGGTGGCACATGCACCTGTAATCCCAGCAACTCGGGAGGCTGAGGCAGGAGAATCACTTGAACCCAGGAGGCGGGGAGCCAAGATTGTGCCACTACACTCCAGCCTGGGCAACAAGAGCAAAACTCCATCTAAAAAAAAAAACAACAACAAAAGTGAAAAGGGATACCAAAAAGATGAGAGAATGAAGTAGGGAAATCATTTGTATAATGTCAATGTGAGGGAGGCCATCCTAAGTTTAACATGGAAATCAGAAACCATAAAGGAAAGATTGGAAACGCAATCACAAAAAGATTTCTTTATGACGCAAAAATCTCAGAAACAAAATTCATAAGCAAATGATAAATGAGGAGAATTCAATGTATGTCAGACAGAGGGTTAATATCAGTACAAATCAATAGGAAAAAGACATCTTCCCAATAGGAGTGGGCACAGGGCATGGGTATATAACTTAAAAACAAGTAGAAATGACCAGTAAATATATGAAACCATTCATAACCATGAGAGTAATAAAAGAAATGTGGCCAGCTGCGGTGGCTCATTCCTGTAATCCTAGCACTTTGGGAGGCCGAGGTGGGAAGATCACTTGAAGCCTGGAGTCTAATGCCACCTTGGGCAGCAAAGCAAAACCCTATATCTACGGAAAAAAAATTTTTTTTTTGAGACAGTCTCACTCTGTTGCCCAGGCTGGAGTGCATTGGCACAATCACGACTCACTGCAACCTTTGCCTCCCAGGCTCAAGTGATCCTCCTGCCTCAGCCTCCCAAGTATCTGGGACTACAGATGTCATCATGTCAAGCTAATTTTTGTATTTTTAGTAGAAATGGGATTTCTCCATGTTGTCCATGCTGGTCTTGAACTCCTGGAATCAAGCAAGCACCCCACTTGGCCTCCCCAAGTGTTGGGATTATAGGTGTAAGCCACTGTGCCCAGCCCTCAAAAAAAAAAAAATTTAAATAGCTGGGCATCATGTTGCACACCTGTAGTCCCAGCTACTCTAGAGGCTGAGGAAGGAGGATGGCTTGAGTCCAGGCTGCAGTGAGCCGAGATTGCACCACTGTACTCCAGCCTGGGTGACAGAGCGAGACCCTGTCTTAGAAAGAGAAGAGGAAGAAGAGGGAAAAGAGGAGACGAAGGAGGAGGAGGAGAAGCAGAAAGAGGAGGAGGAGAAGAAGAAGGAAGAGGAGGAGGAGGAGGAGGTAAAAGGAAGAGGAGGAAGAGGAGGAGATGCAACTAAAGTCATAAGAGGAGGAGGAAGAGGAGGAGGGTGAGGGAGGGAGAAGTAGGGGGAGAAGGGGAGGGGGGAGAAGGAGGAGGAGGAGAAAATGTAACAGGAGGAAATGCAACTAAAATCACAGGAGGAAGAAGGAGGAGGAGGGAGGAAGCAGGAGAAGGAAATCCAACTAAAACCACAGTAGGAGGAAGAAGGAGGAGGAGAAAGAAGGAAGGAGGAGGAGGAAATGCAACTAAAACCACAGGAGGAGGAAGGAGGAGGGGAGAAGAAGGAGGAGGAGGAGGGAGGAGGAGAAGAATAAGAAATGCAACTAAACCCACAAGATACCTCTTTTTGCCTGCTGAATCGGCAGAGATCAGAAAGATATGGTCATAATGACAGCTGGACAGGGGAGAGTTTAAGTAAACAGACACTCATCCACTGCTGGGGCTGCAAATTGGAACAACTGTTCTGTAGGGCCACAGCCCTAAAAATGTCCCATCTGTTTGCACCAGAAATTTTATTTCTAGAAATAGATCCTGAAGAAATAATCCGATGTGCAAAATCAATGCATCAATATGCATTGCAGTGGCACTCATACATGGAATATGGAAATTGCCTAAATGTTCACCCAAGAATCCAAACAACTTTCCTCTTGCTCACCCATCAGTCACCTAAGTCCTTCAGGCAAGTGTTAAAAAAGAAAGCACCTGTGATTTAGCTTAAGGAGCCCATCCCAGCCTTTCCCGGGCTTAAGCCTCTCTTTGCCCTGTTGTGCTGCATAGGTAGGGCCAAATTGAGCTCTTTGCAAGGGAGCAGGGTGTCCCATCCAGGACCGGAGAAGTGGGCAACTGCTGAGGATGTAACTTGTGCTTTGTTTCTTGGTGTCCAGGAGGAATAGAAAGCATTTTCTGTCTCCCTAGGGACCTGTTTTTTTTTCTCTAAAATCTGGCTTCTTACCACTCTTGGGCCCTCAGAGCCTGACATGGTTGGCTCCACCCCTCACCTCCTCACCACCTAGAAAGCCTCTTCTAAGTTCCAGCCACCCAGGCCTTCTTTCAAGTCTTCAAACTCATCATGCCTCCTCTGGCCATGCAGTCTTTGCAGATGCTATTCCCTTTGCCCAAAACACTCCTCCCTTCCTCTTCTGCCTGGTTACTTCTGAGCTTGGACGTTTCTGTCTCAGGAAGCTCTTCCTTGGCCTAAGGTTTTATAGGCTCCTTTGTGCTCTGCATCCCATTTGCAATTTTTACCTTAATTTATGCAACTGTTGGGTTTCCATCTCTCTCTCCCAAGATTCTCAGCACCATGTGGCAGGACCATGTATCAGCTGTAGCCCCAGTGTCCACAGGGTGTGTGATGCATGACCCCAGCCTAGGGTGACACAGCTGAAAGGGGTGGAGTGGTGCTGGCCTGAGTTCCTCCACTACCTTCCTTGGTCCTCCCGCTCTCCAACCCCAGGGGTAGGTCCTCTGTCTCTTGCTTTTGTCTTGTCCACTCTGAACTCTGGGATCCCAGGAGTTGAGTTCTGTATTTTCACCTGTGATCAACATTTTCCTCTCTGACCCTCATCTCCTTAGCTGTAGTTTGGAGAGAATAGTAACCACCTCACAGGGTTGTGGTGACAATTAAATGAGTTAATATATTAAGGGCTTATCATGGTGCCTGGCACGTAGTAAGCGCTCAATTAATGTTATCTGTTAGTATTGCTATTGCAGTTATTGTTACCACAAAGCAGGAATAAACCACAGAGTATGGTTGGCAATGTGGGGCATGGGATAATGCAGTCGTATATGTTACGAGTTGAACGGTGGCCCCCCAAAAAGATATGTCCATTTCCTAACCCTGATACCCTGTGAATCTGGCGTTACTGTAGATGTAATCAAGGATCTCAAGATAAGATCATCTGAGTGGGACCTGAATCCAGTAAGTATCTTTATAGGAGACAGAAAAAAAGACCCCTTGAAGACAGAGGCAGAGGCGGGAGCAATGCAGCCGTGAGCCAAGGAATGTCTGGGGCCCGCAGGAACTGGAAGAGGCAAGGAGGGACTCTGCCATGGCACATTTCGAGGAAACGTGGCCCTGCCAGCACCTTGCTGTCAGACTTCTGGCCTCTAGAACTATGAGCAAATTTCTGGCATTTTAAGCCAACCAGGTGTTTCAATTTGTTACAGCAGCCACAGGAAAGTCACCTTCGGAGCAAAATGTTGCTGTCTAAAAATGTCCCTGGACCAGGACAGTTGACCCATGAGCCGTACCTTAGGGAAGTGGGCGGGGGGAGGGGGTAGTGGCCCAGCACTGCCCTGTGTTGGTGCTACAGAGGGGCTCAGGCCTGAGGACCTTCTGGAGGCCAGGCGCTGGAGGTGCCCTCTTCACTGTGGAGGCCTCAGCAAGTTCCTTCCCCTCTGTAGGCCTCACCCCTACCCCCCACTTGATGTTTTACGTGTCTCTGTGAGTCTCAGGGATAAAACACCCCCATGTGACCAACTCCTCTGAGGTCAGGTCTGGCAAAGCCAGGAGCAGCCTCTGGGGTGAAGTGGATGCTTGCCCGCCGCTCCCTGCACTGCCCGGGACTTCAGGGCCAGCAGTTTCTGAGGGTGCTGCCCTCCCACACCTCCTCATTCCCACTCTAACCACATGTGTGTGGTTCTGGGCATGTGTGTGGGTGGGGCTGGGGAGGCAGGAGCAGCTGTTTGAGTGACACCAAGAACAACTTTGTGAACATGGACACTCCAGCTGAAAGGAAACCCAGGTTCATTGAGTCCAGTGCTCTCATCGTACAGCTGGAAAACCAAGGTCTGGAGAGAAGAGGGACTAAGATTATACCTCGATCAGCACTTAAGCTGAGCCGGGAACCCAGGCTCCCTGTCCGCCCCTGGGAAGTGTGTGTTTACAAAGCTCATGCTTGGGATAAGGCTGCCCTATGTGTGGGTTGAAGGGTTGCCATGAGCCTATTCATGCAATAGTCTGTGTCTGACAGCTCTGGGTGTTCATTTGGGTTCACCTCGTGGGGATTATGTTTAACCTGATGGTTAAGCCTTGAGAGCTGAGGAGGAGGAGGAGGAAGAGGAACAGGAGGGGTGGGCGAGGAGGGAGTTCGAAGCTGAGCAGGGTCAGGAAAGGACCCTAGAGGACTACTCCTCAGTAGATGGGCAAGCTCTGTTCTCTTATGGGGACTTCTAGTTCTTCCCGTTGGGAAATTATTCTAGATTCCTAACATGCCTCAGACCACAGATCTAACGCATACCTACAAGAGCACTCCAAGGAGAGTAGCACCAACTCCCTCCCACCCTGGTGAGCACTGCCAGGTCAGCACTGTAGGGCGAGTGCTCGGAGCCCCAGACCAGGTGAAGGACCAGCATCTGCCGGACAATGGACTCAAGTGTGCAGAACATGGTGCTAGGCCCTACAAGTTCAGTAAAGGGAGTAAGGAAAAAATAATTTACCATTTATTTTTAAGTTTTTTTCTTTCTTTTTTTTTTTTTTTTTTTTTTTTTTTTTGAGATGAAGCCTTGCTCTGTCACCCAGGCTGCAGTGCAGTGGCGTGATCTCGGCTCACTTTAACCTCTACCTCCCGAGTTCAAGCAGTTCTCCTGTCTCAGCCTCTGGAGTAGCTGGGATTACAGGTGCACACCATGCCTGGCTAATTTTTGTATTTTTAATAGAGGTGGGGTTTTACCATGTTGGCCAGGCTGGTCTCGGACTCCTGATCTCGGCCTCCCAAAGTGCTGGGATTACAGGCATGAACCACTGCACCCAGCATAATTTATCATTTCAATGTGTTGAGATTCCAACCCTGTGGGAAACTGCCTGATATGAAAACTTTTTCAGAAAGCTGGCAAATGTATACAGATCTTCATGGCCTAAGTAATTTTCTGACAAGGAGTGAAAACACAGCATGTAGTTTGGGTGAGGAAGGAGGAGGCAGGCTTGAAGCAGGACCTTCAGGAAGGGGAGAGGGAATGCCTGACATTAAAGAGAGGGAGGATTGTGCCTGGGAAGTACAGTGGTGAGTGCCAGGGGCCCAGGCCCTGGAGCCCTCAGCCTGCTCCATAGTCTGTGATCTCCCTTGGAGCTGTGAAAGCCTTTACTGGTCTCCACAGTGAGCCAGCTTTTTCAAAATGGACACGTTGTCATTGTACATAAAATGGGTACAATTTGATGTTTCAATACAGATGTGCTTCATAATGATCAAATCAGGGAGGCAGCGCATCCATCCCCTCATGCATGGATCATTTCGTATATGCAATGAAGTACTATTCAGCCATAAAAAGAACAAAATCCTGTCATTTGGAACCACATGGATGAACCTGGAGGACACCACGTTGAGTGAAATAATCCAGGCACGCATAGACAAATAGCCCACAATCTCACTCATATGTGGAGTCTTAAAAAAAAAAAAAGTAAACTCAGGGCCAGGCGAGGTGGTTCACACCTGTAATCCCAGCATTTTGGGAGGCCGAGACAGGAGGATCACTTCAGGTCAGGAGTTCAAGACCAGCGTGGCCAACATGGCGAAACCCCATCTCTACTAAAAATACAAAAGTTAGCTGGGCATGGTGGCACATACCTGTAATCCCAGCTACTCAGGAGGCTGAGGCAGGAGAGTCACTTGAACCCGGAGGCAGAGATTTCAGTGAGCTGAGATCGTGCCACTGCACTCCAGCCTGGACAACAGACCCTGTCTCAAAATCAATCAATCAATAAATAAAATAAAAATAATTTTTAAAAAGTGAAGTCAGGAACCACCGGAGCATTCAGTGGTACCCCGTGCAGTAAAGCAGCTGTCACATACCCTCCCCTGTGGCTTGACCTGTGCTCCCTCCCCTATTCCAGGATGCTTTTCCAGGAACAACTCCTTTTATCATTTGGTTCTGTCTCGTTTCTCGGGATGCTGTCCTGGAGTGGATTCTCAGTCACTGTCTACACTGTGTGTAGCTCCCCTCTTAGACTGGGTGAGGGAGGGACAGAGAGAGAAGGGAAGAAGCAAAACAGACTCCCAGCAGTGAGACCTTTTTCTATACAGGTTTTATGTATTTGAGTCGGGGAGATTTCTTTTCTAATTGCGGTGAAATATATGAAACATAAAACTTAGTACTTCAACCATTTTCAAGTGTACGATTTAGCGGCATTAAGTACACTCACAGTGCTGTGTAACCATCACTACTAATCATCGCAGGACCTTTTCATCACTCCAGAAGAAACCCCATACCCATGAAGCAGCCACTTCCAATTCCGCACCTTCCCCAGGTACCGGTTGCCACTCATCTGCTTTCTGTCTCTGTGGATTTGCCTGCGTGTCAAGATGTTTGATCTTTATGTTCCACTTAAAATGCAAATTACCATAGGAGAACCCACAATCTACACTTTCAATTCCATTAATTTCAACAGCACCCACTCTCCACTCACCTCCATAGTTTAGAAATTACTGTTATTACAATTTTAGGGTCCTGCTCTGTCACCCAGGCTGGAGTGCAGTGGCTCAATCACAGCTCACTGCAGCCCTGAAGTCCTGGGCTCAAACAATCCCCCTGCCTCAGCCTCCCAAGTAACTGAGACTACAGATGTGCACCACCATGCCTGGCTAATTTTTTGATTTTTTTATAGAGACAGGGTCTCAAATTGCTGCCCAGGCTTGTCTCAAGCTCCTGGTCTCAAACAATCCTCCCACCTCAGAATCTAAAGTGTTTGGATTACAGGCGTGAGCCAATGAGCCCAGCTAGGAATGATCGAATCCCTATGTGTTATGGGAAAAACACTAGCATGGAAATTCGGAGACCAGAGTTCTAGCTCATTCTGTCCAAAGTTATGTGCTCTCTTATGGATGAGGATCCCTGACTTGCTTTAGGCCTTAACATCCCCATCCTGAGGCATGGGAGGTAGACTCGGCTAATCAATTCCAGGGCCCTCTGCAGCTCTGAACCTCTAATGCCATAGCAGCAGTCCCCTGACCTGGCAGAGCACAGGGTGGGTGGGACCTGCAGGACTGGGTGCCAGAGGAAGCCAGGCCTGGGAACGGGGGCAGCACTGGGGAGGGCTCAGACTTGGCCTGCCTCCCCCACCACTAGGCCTGGGGTCAGCCCTGACTGCATGAGCTTCCTGGCTGGTTCAAAGCCCCAGGCAGACTCTGCAGGTGGGATGTGGCAGTCCTCATCATAATGCCTGCTCCGGGGTGAGCCTCTTGCAGGCCTCAAGCAGAGGCCTTCCTGGGCAGGCTGAGGCAGGACAGGGCAGGCCTGGGGGCACAGGAAGGAAGGGACAGAGGTTCGGACAGGGCAGCTGCAGAGTAGGATTGCAAGGTCCTCAACCCAGAGGCTCCCTAGGCCCCACTTGCCCCAGCTCATGAGAGCCTGGTTCTGAGGTCTGCCAGGACTGGGACTCAGCGCTGCCCATGGAAACAGGCGTTGCAGGGAAGAAAACCATAACCAAATATTTGTAGTCACCTCTCTCCTCCCTTCTGGAAAAAGAGGGTCCCTGGCTTGTGAGCTCTTGGCCTCCTGGACATTATTGTGTAGTGAAGGAAGAAAGGTTGAGACGCAGAGTTGGAGAAACTAAGAGAGGCCAAACTGGTTCATTTGAGGAAAGATGGGGGATCTCAGGAGGGGAGAAGTGGACACCCTGGGGAACCAGGGGTCTTCCCAGGTGGTCCAAGGGTGGGGGGGGATACAGAAAGTCAGAACACGGTTTTGAGTTTTGGAGACAAGAGAAAAGAGGGAAGGATTTGGACAACTATGGAGAGGACCGGGCTGGGGAGAGAAATGGTTAGAGATTTGGAAGATAGTGTGTCGTGCGATCTATTGTGAAAACGCCTTCTTCACATCCCTAAAAAAACCACCGCCGATGATTCATGATACAATTCAGTGCTTTTGCAGAGGGACTGGTGCCTTTTTAAAATGATAACAATGCATTGGCTTGGCTCCATTTGAATTAGTAGAGACAGACATCTTAAGCAGGTTTTATCAGTGTTCCATTAGCTAAATGTTGGGTTTCCTATTTTGCGGCTTGCCTTAAACCACTTTGGAGGCCCTTCCACACTGGAAGCCACCTCAGAAATCACCTCTTTGGCCTGCAGCTCCATGTCCCCAAACTCTGGCCTCATTCAGAAGATAATACAGCATCCCTCATCTGAAAATCCAAAATCTGAAATGCTTCAAAATCCAAAACTGTGTGAGTGCCGATATGTTTGAAGGCCAGGTTCAAAGGAAATGCTCATTGGAGCATTTTGGATTTCAGATTTTCAAATTCCAAAATCTGAAAAATTCCAAAATCCGAAATACTTCTGTAATTGTAACCTTTAATAGCCATTGGGTCCTGACCTTCCAGCCGAGGCAGCAAGCAGTCAACAGAGGCTCACACACACCTGTCCTGCCCCTCACCCTCCCACAGGCTTGTGCCTCGCCCCCCAGCCTCCTTTGCACCTGCTGGGAAGGGGACACGATGCTCCTGCCCTGCCTTCCTGGATCTCCAGCCACTGTGGCAATTGCAGGATTTCAGCCAGGGAAAGTGTTACAGGTAGAGGTATTCGGTACTCTCCATAGAGAAGTTTCCAGCAATGGCATAGCAGCCCCAGGAGGGTGTGTAACTATCTCCACTCCTCCAGCTCTGGTCCCTGCCTCTTAGGGAGCTGCTCAGCACTGCCCTCAGAGTGAGAGGTGGAGCGGGTCCCAACCTCAGACTCAGGTACCTGCTTCTCCTTCTCCCCCATGAC
The DNA here is from genome assembly GCF_008728515.1 of Papio anubis. NCBI lineage: Eukaryota > Metazoa > Chordata > Mammalia > Primates > Cercopithecidae > Papio > Papio anubis. The sequence continues at coordinate 97,948,517 of NC_044982.1, forward strand.
CTCCCTGTAGCCTCTGACCTCGCTGTGAAATAAGAGTGGTAATGTCTCCTTCAGTGGCCTGTTAGGAGGTCAGAGAGAATGGATACAAAGTGCTGCACACAAAACCCCAGCACTGGGAGGTACCCCATCCATGGCACCTTGAATCCCAGCCCAGAATGCAGTGCATGAGGAATTTCATCTTAAATTCCTTGATTTTAAATGCAACACTTGAGTTTCTGAACGCAAGGCCCCTTTCCTGGGCAGTCAGCTGTGCCTCAGTTCTGTGTGAAGTCAGGGGATTGGGGTGCAGAGAGACACCTCAGTCATCCTTCCACCTCGGTCACCACTGAGACACCCATCTTTTCTAGCCATTGTTTCTGTTCCGTGGCAGGCCTGGGATCACCCAAACACACCACACTGTTGCTGCGGGTGGCAGGAAATGTCATGGGAGAGGGTCAGGGTCCCCCTGCAGCCCCCCACCTCCTCTCTCTGTCCTTCCCCTCTACTACATCCTCCCCAGCAGCAGTGAAGTTTGGAGCTGTTGCTGGCTACAATGAGGGGGAAGGGTAGGGGGGAGAAAAAAAATCTAAGTCAACATCTCAGCTGGACATGGTGACTCACGCCTGTAATACCAGCACTTTGGGAGGCCTAAGTGGATGAATCACCTGAGCTCAGGAGTTTGTGACCAGCCTGGCCAACATGGTGAAACCCCATATCTACTAAAAATAAAAAAAATAAAAAAATTAGCCAGGCATGGTGGCGGGCGCCTGTCATCCCAGCTACTAGGGAGGGTAAAGCAGGAGAATCGCTTGAACCTGGGAGGTAGAGGTTGCAGTGAGCTGAGATCATGCCACTGCACTCCAGCCTGGGCAACAGAGCGAGACTCCATTTCAGAACAAAAAATAAATAAATAAATAAAATAAAAATGAAAAATAAAAGGAAGATGGGACAGCTTTGTGTACTGCACATCCCGAAAACGAGCTGACCTCAAGAGGCAGAGATTCAAGCTCTCTAGCCTACATGGAAAACATACCGGAGGAAAAAAAGAAGAAAAAGAAAAAATATATAAATATAAATAAATGAAAATAACACTTCTCCCTGATTACAAAGGAAATCACATTCTTTTGTATCATTTGGATGAAAAAATATAAAGAAAAATCTTTAATTTTGACACTCAAAACATTCTGGTTTGTTGCTTTTTACACTTTTGTATGCATATAAACATTTTAAAAAGTAGAATCATAATATATAGTCTTTTGTCACTTACTGTATTTGGGGCAGGTTTCTATGGCAGAAATATATCCTGGCATCATCATTTTTAATAGCTGGCTGTATACAAAGTGAATCATTGCCACCCCAGAGGTGAAATTCCTTCTATATACATTTTTAATAGACTTGAGCAAGCATTTTTGGACTGAATTCATAGAAGAAGAATTTCTGGAGGAAAATAACATAAAACAATTTGTGTTTTTAACAGAAGTGTTCAAATTATCCTGCAGGAAAATTGGTTGAGTTTATACTCCCACCAACAGGGACAGAGCTCCAGGTTCCCCTTCCATTTGTCCTCTTTGCTGCTCTTTAAGCAGAAAATCTCATTGTTTTCATGACATTTATTTGATTTCTAGTGCTTTTGAATCTTTTTCATATGCTCATTGGCCATTTTTATTCTTGGAGGAAGTTCCCATGTCTCCATTGCCCATTTTCTGTTAGAAATCATTCGTTTTTTTCTGAGTAATTCTTTTTTTTCTTTGAGGCAGAGTTTTGCTCTTGTTGCCCAGGCTGGAGCACAATGGCACCATCTCAGCTCACCACAACCTCCGCTTCCTGGGTTCAAGGTGGAAAAAATTCAAAACTTAAATTTCCTGTTGAATGCAATTTGAAAATACAGCCAATGATTCCACTTTTCTTCTCTAGTAAGTTTGGATATTCTGATCTACTTGGTGTTTTGTTATAGAACTCCTAGGGTGCCTGAGTCTTACACTGTGAAGATCCTTTTCTAAAACTTTACATGTAAGGGAATTTAAATGATATTGGATGAGATCAGGCTGGATGAGAACTGATACCTGTAAATATGTTTTAGACGAAATTTCTGATTGCCACTCGTTTTCTTATTTAACTCATAAAAATAAAACACTTTGGATGGAGGGTGGGAGTAGGAAGGAGATTTATGTGTTTTAATTGCATGTCATTGTTTCATATCAAGGCAGAACATATGGTATTCCTGGCTTTGGACCTACTGAAGGAAACATTTTTCTACCTGCTGTATGCCAGAGGTTCTTGAACACCTGGAGGGATTACTGCAGCCCTGGGGTGGTGGAAGCCCCATCCAGTTGGGGCCATGGCCTAGGGATCATGCTGGGTATGGGGAGGCTCCAGCCAAGAGCTGAAAAATTTGAGTCCTTGTTCTGCTCCTGCCATAGAATCCCCTAAAGACTGCTAAAAATCTACAAATTGAGGTCCTGCCATAGACCTGGGGAATCAGAATTTCAAGGTTAGGGCTTAAAATTTTTTTTCTTAAAGCATCATGGATGAAAACCATTATTTTATAGATTACATTTATATGGCTAGCTCATGAGTCTGTTTATTTCCTTCTGAGGTTCAAGCCAACACTTTCACTATTTCCTGGTAATAATAGAGAGTTGTGATTTTTTTTTTTTTTTTTTTTTTTGAGATGAGGTCTCACTCTGTGACCCAGGCTGGAGTTTGGTGGTGCTATCTCGGCTCACTGCAACCTCCACCTCCCAGGCTCAAGTTATTCTCCTACCTCAGCCTCTCAAGTAGCTGGGACCACAGGTGCATGCCACTGCACCTGGCTAATTTTTGTATCTGTAGGGACGGGCTTTGTCATGTTGCCCAGGCTGGTCTGGAACTCCTAAGCTCAAGGAATCCACCTGCCTCAGCCTCCCAAAATTTTGGGATTACAGGCATGAGCCAGCATGCCCGGCCTGAGATCTCTTTAAAATTATTTAATTTTTTGTTTCTAAAGCAAAGCAACTTGACAGAGATCTTTATTGACTGAGTCGTACGAGCCTAGCCCTAGCCCTTTTAAAGGCACTGTGTGGAACGGTCCGGGCTCCCCAGATTGAAATTTCTCCCGCTTTACCATCCAGTTGTCTAGCTGCTGCAAAGCCCCAGATGCTAACCAGGAGTTACAGCAGGCCATGGAGGAACAGGCACAGCTGGAAGCACACCTGGGGCATGTGAGGCTTTGCAGAGGGAAGGATGTGGAAGGATGATGACCCCAGGTGGCCAGGAGTAGGTGAGGACCAGTGACAGCCCTTCCTAACTTCTGTGTCGATTCTTGCAGGTGAAGGAGTGGCTGCAGTATCAACAAATGCAGAGATGAGTACGCTGAGTATCTCCAAGGAGAGCACGCCATGTGTGGCAGAGGATGCAGGAGACGTCAGAGCAGGCAAGACCTGACCCTTCAGGCCCCACCTTAGAGAGGTCGTTTGATTGTTCTGAGCATCTGTGCAATGGGAGGAACACAGCCAGAGGTGGTCATGGGTCTGGGCTTTGTGGAGGTGGGGGCAGAGAGGGAGATGGCAGCCTGTCCAGCCACCAATCCCTCTCTCCAGGGCCCTTTCCCCCTGTGCTTTGGGCAGCTTTGCACATTGAAGGAGAAGAAGTATGACATGCATCAGGTACAGGAGCTGGAGACAAGCTTGGCCAAACTGAAGAACCAGATGGGTGAGCTGGGACTGGGGTGACCTTGAAGCAGGACTGACTTCAGAGGGCTGTGAGGGTGGCTTAGAATGCCCCAGGGAGGTGGGTGGATGGAAGGGCTTTGAGGCAGAGGGAGAGAGGTCTGTGCCAGAAGATGGCAAGTCTTGTCATCTCCATGAGCCTCAGTGTCCCCATCAGCAAAGACGGAGGAGTGCCCACTGTCAGCCACCCACAGTGCTATCTGAAAGTGGCTTGGAAGATTGGCTACTATCGGGAGCAAGGAATCATTAGCAGGGAGGCCAAGTTTGGGGAGCCTGAGAGGAGCTGTGCACCAAGAGGAGGATTTTTTGAAAATCCAGAGGCCCTTATTGTCTGCTTCCTTTCTAAGCTGAACCCCTACACCTGGAGCCCCCAACAGGACCCTCAGAGGTGGAGCAGCAGCTACAAGCCGAGGTCAAGCACCTGCAGAAGGAGCTGGAGAATCTGGCAGGACAGCTCCAAGCCCAGGTAGAAACCAATGAGGGCTTGAGTCACCTGAACCGGGAGCAGGAGGAGATGCTGTGGGAGTGGAAACCCAAGCTCTGGGAGGAGCAGGGGGAGGCCTGCCAGTCCTCTGTGCAGAACGACCACACCACCATCAGCCACGTGCTCTCCCACAATCACCAACTCGAGGAGCAGCTGGCCGAGCTGAAGCAGATGGTAACTCCCACCCCATCCAAGAAGGGCACCAGCCTCTGGGGAAGGGAGGTGCGAGGACAGAGGCAGCTGCAGCCTGGGAGACAGGTGACCGCAGCACCCTCCAGGGCAGAGCCGTGACTGTTTCTTGCTTCCTGCCCTCCGAATTTTAGAGGTTGGTAGTCCTGGATTCCTCCCAGGTCTCGACATCATCATCCCAGCTGGAGGCATGGAGCCCCCCAGTCACAGGGAAAGAGACAGTGGTATAAGAGCCTCCTTAGATTCAAACTGAATTCCAGCCTCGGCTCCACTGCTCACCATTGAACTACCTTGCATCTCTAACTCTCCATTTCTTTCACTTAAAAAGGAAGTGAGGTTTTTCCTCACTGAGGTGCTGAGGATTAAATGAGATAATGCATGGAAACATTAGGCATGTAGTGCACTTAGCAGATGGTGGTTGTCTCCCTCTGCTTTTCCTCCAGTCTGTGGCCTACAGTTTAAATGGTGGGGGAAAGGATGTGAGATTTGAGGCTAGGGAAGGAGGCATGGGGCTCTGGGAAGTAGGGGCAGTCACTTAGGCCTGAAGCAAGAAGCCAGGGACCTGGGCAGGCCACAGAGCCCCACAGTGCCCTCTCTAGCCTATTAATGGGCCCAGAATCTGGAAGCCAGCCACCAGCTGCCCTCATGCCTAGGGTCTTCCTACAGGTGGAGCTGAAGAGCCAAGAGGCTCAGAGTCTGCAGCAGCAGCAAGACCAGTACCTGGGTCACCTGCAGCAGTACATGGCTGCCTTTCAGCAGTTGACCACCAAGAAGGAGGCACTGCAAAGGTAGTTACTGCTGCAGACCTTGCTCATGGATCAGTTGCAGCAGCAGGAAGCTTAGGGCAAAACAGTGGCCGAGATGGCCCACCAAGAGCTGCAGGAGACTCAGGCGAGGGAGTTACTGAGGGCAGGGCCTCAAGGGGGACAACCTGGCAACCTCCGTGCCTTCTCACTCTCTTTCCTGGTCCCTTAGGAGCACCTGGAAGCTACCTGCCAGCAGAACCAGCAGCTACAGGCCCAGATGAGCATCATGGTTCTCCCTGGGGAAGGTACGGGAGACCACTCGGAGGAAGAGGCGAGAGCCCCAGGAGGAAAGGGGGACTGTTAGCAGCATAGGATTGAAGAGTTGGAAGAGACCTTTAAGACAGCTGGTCATTATGCCGACCGGGTGTCCGCGCTAAGTTCGGTATCAATATGGTGACCTCTTGGGAGCAGGGGGCCATCAGGTTGCCTAAGGATGGGAGAACTGGCCCAGGTCAGAACTCCCGCACTGATGGCTAGTGGGACTGTGCCTGGGCCACATAGCGAGACCTTGGCTCTTAGAAAAAAAAAAAATGAAAATAGAGAACAGCTACTCATTCCTATCTGGGAAGGGGCTGGCCCAGGGTTGGGCCGACTGTACCTCCCTTGTTGGGTTGTCTGAGGACCCCTCTAGCCACCCCCCACAGGAGATGGACTGGGCAGTAAGGAGGAGGAGAAGGAGGGGCCTCAGCCCATGCCGAGCATCTTGGAGGACCTGGAAAGCTGGGAGGCCATGGTGAGCCTGACTCCCGCTGCCCCACCTTTGCTGCCTCCCTCTGTGGTCCCTCCCAGACCCCTTTTTGCTCTTTGTTTCCTGCCCTCTGGTTTCTCTGGACCCTTGTGCCTTCCCTGGGAGCCAGTGGTCAGACATCATTTCACCTGTGACCCACAGATGCACCATCTGAGGCCCCAAAGGAAGAGCTCCTGTCCCCCTCCCTGCCACATTTGTCCTGTGTATCCCCCTACAAGAATGCACACGCCTTGCCTGCAGGTGGCCTTTTTAAAATCGGCTTTAGCCAGTGCCAACGAAGAGCAGTACGCACAGCTATGTGGGCAGCTGAAGGAGCAAAGGGTGTGCTGCCAGCGCCTGGCTCACCAAGTGGCCTTGGCCCAGAAGGAGCCAGAGGTGGCAGTCCCAACCCCAGGGACTGGGGGCGATTCTGCATTTGGGGAGATCCACTGGGTTTTCACCATGTTGGCCCGGCTGGTCTTGAACTCCTGACCTCAAGTGATCTGCCCTCCTTGGCCTCCCAAAGTGCTGGGATTACAGGCATGAGTCACCACACCCAGTCCAATGAAGACGTTTTTAAAATTTGCAGTTCAGGTTGTGGAAAATTTGAGCTACAAATTAGCAAGAGTTTACTCTTCACATGAATGTTATCAGATTCGTCATTTAATAATTGGTGTTTATATTTTCATTTAATGTCATCCACGTTTCTACAGGGTATGAACAGTGGATTTGCAGGTGGAGAAGACAAAATTTATAATGTTTATGATCAAGCCTGGAGAGGTGGTAAATAAAGATATGGCCCAGAGTATTTATAAGTCCAGTAAAAATCTGGACAAGGATATATATGGTGATGACCTAGAAGCCAGAATAAAGACCAACAGATATCAAGCCGTATAACTCTGTTTCAGTGTTTACACCAGTGAAAACAAAGTAGTTCATACTCTTCTCTCTTGTTCCCTAGATTTGTTCCCGACAAGTTTTCTGGTTCAGACCACAGGCAGAGAGGCCGAGAGGATGAGAAGGACCAGTTCAGTTTGAGGAAGATCCTTTTGGTTTGGACAAGTTTTGGAAGAAGCCAGACAGCTTGGTGGCTCTCAAACACCCTCAGCAGCAGCCCCAAAGAACATGAGCATGAAGGCAAGAGGAGGAGGAAGGAGTAGACACACATCTCTTCAAAGCAAATGAACTGTGATTATCCATAACCCTAATGACGCAAGTGCTATGGGGCAACACTTTGTGAGTGGTTGGGATACAAGCCAGATCTGGATGCTACTTTTTATTATTGGAGAAGGTGGGAGTGGGGAGGGAGTGGGGATAGAAAATTCTACTTTGAATTATTTGGTTTTTTAAAAGAGTGGCTTTTATTTGTGCTCCTCCCACCTTACAGCATTCATAGAACATGCTGGCCCACATCCACAATCAAGATCACTGCCTTTTGTGTGACACGTAGTTCACGTTAATATTTTGTGTAAGAACAGCTGCTTATGAGTCAAGTTGTCCCAACTGCAGTGAGGTGGAGGATGTTCACATGTTGGAACTGTCCTGCCAAATAAATGTGGCCCCTGTTGCGCTGTGTTTTAATTTGGAGTGGGGAAAAGAAGCTCTTGCTTTGTTTCAAATAAAAACCTTTAGACAAAATTCTCGGTTATGTTTCCTTTATGTAATAGGCTGGCACAGTCTCAAAAATCTTCCTCTTCATCAGATGTTTGCAAAACTTTAGGCCTTTGAGGTTGAACCTGGAGCTGAAAAAAAAAAAGCACTGTAAGGAAGGAAAGGCAATGTCTGCAAAAACATTCGATCTGAAAATCACCTTTTTATGAGAGAGTCAGTAAAAAGAACTCAGGCAGTTTTTAGTTTCATCTTGTTATTTTATTTGTTTTCTCCTCAAATTCCCTTTACCATCTTTGTTGTTCTTATGACTCCCTCACCCACCATTAAAAATTGCAAATTGGGCCGGGCGCAGTGGCTCAAGCCTGTAATCCCAGCACTTTGGGAGGCCGAGACGGGTGGATCACAAGGTCAGGAGATCGAGACCATCCTGGCAAACACGGTGAAACCCCGTTTCTACTAAAAAAAATACAAAAAACTAGCCGGGGGAGGTGGCGGGCGCCTGTAATCCCAGCTACTACTCGGAGGATGAGGCAGGAGAATGGTGTAAACCCGGGAGGCGGAGCTTGCAGTGAGCTGAGATCTGGCCACTGCACTCCAGCCTGGGCGACAGAGCGAGACTCCGTCTCAAAAAAAAAAAAAAAAATTGCAAATTGGGTGAGTCACAGTGGCTCAGTCCTATAACCCCAGCACTTTGGGAGGATGAGGCAAGAGGACAGCTTGAGGCCAGGGGTTCAAGACTAACCTGCAGCATAGAAAGGCCCAGTCATGACGAAAACAAATAAATGAAAAAATAAAGTAGTAAATCAATCTGACCCAAGATCACATAATCAGTGGGAAAGGCGAGATTTCAGCTGCAGCTCACCTAACTGGAAAAGTGCACTGCTAGGTCCTCTGTGTTCTATATATCTTGCTAACCATTACGGGTCTTCTCGTACTTCTCCTTTAAAACTGGGAATTCGGCTGAGTACAGAAAGGCATAGAAAGCAACATATTGCACAATCATTAGCAGAATGAAAAGGTAAAGATTAAGAAGTATGTGACTGCAAGTTAGGCTGTAATTCTAGAAGTGGACATCTCAGCACAGACAAACCTGGGAAGGAGGAGAATCAGTGGGGCCCAAGAAAGCAATTCAGTCTCTGCATTGAACAACTCCCTTAGACATACAAAAAAGGGCTATCGGGGGGGGGGGGGTGCCCAAGATGGCCAAATAGGAACAGCTCCAGCCTCCAGCTCCCAGCATGAGCGATACAGAAGACAAGTGATTTCCACATTTTCAACTGAGGTACTGGGTTCATCTCCCTGGGGCATGTCGGACAGTCGATGCTGGTCTGGGAGTGCAGCCCAACCAGCGAGAGCTGAAGCAGAGTGAGGCATTGCCTCACCTGGGAAGCACAAGGGGGAAGGGAATTCCTTTTCCTAGCCAAGTGAAATTGAGACACACAACACCTGGAATCTCGGGTAACTCCCACTCTAATACTGCGCTTTACCAAGGGTCTTAGCAAACGGCACACCAGGAGATTATATCCCGCACCTGGTCCAGGGTGTACCATGCCCACGGAGCCTCCCTCATTGCTAGCACAGCAGTCTGAGATCTAACTGCAAGGTGGCAGCTGAGGCTGGGGGAGGGGGGCCTGCCATTGCTGAGGCTTAAGTAGGTAAACAAAGCTGCCAGGAAGCTCGAATTGGGTGGAGCCCAAAACAGCTCAAGGAGGCCTGCCTACCTCTGTAGACTGCACCTCTGGGGACAGGGCATAGCTAAGCAAAAAGCAGCAGAAACCTCTGCAGACGTAAAAGTCCCTGTCTGACAGCTTTGAAGAGAACAGTGGTTCCCCCACCTTGGAAGTTGAGATCTGAGAATGGACAGATGGCATGCTCAAGTGAGTCCCTGACCCCTGAGTAGCCTAACTGGGAGACATCCCCCACTAGGTGCAGACCGACACCTCACACCTCACACGGCTGGGTACACCCCTGAGATGAAGCGTCCAGAGCAAGAATCAGACAGCAACACTCGCTGTTCAGCAATACTCTATCTTCTGCAGCCTCTGCTGCTGATACCCAGGCAAACAGGGTCTGGAGTGGACCTCAAGCAAACTCCAACAGACGTGCAGCTGAGCATCCTGACTGTTAGAAGGAAAACTAACAAACAGAAAGGACACCCACACCAAAACCTCATCAGTACGTCACCATCATCCAAAGGCTGATAAAACCATAAAGATAGGGAAAAAGCAGTGCAGAAAAGCTATAAATTCAAAAAATCAGAGCACATCTCTCCCTCCAAAGGAACGCAGTTCATTGCCAGCAACAGAACAAAGCTGGACGAAGAATGACTTTGACTAGTTGAGAGAAGAAGGCTTCAGTCGATGGAACTTCTCAGAGCTAAAGGAGGAACTATGTAACCAGCGCAAAGAAACTAAAAACCTTGAAAAAAGAATGGATGAATGGATAACTAGAACAATCAATGCAGAGAAGACTTTAAAAGAACTGATAGAGATGAAAACCATGACACAAGAACTACGTGACAAATGCACAAGCTTCAGTAACCGACTCGATGAACTGGAAGAAAGAGTATCAGTGATTGAAGATCAAATGAATGAAATGAAGCGAGAAGAGAAGTGTAGAGAAAAACAGAGTAAAAATAAATGAACAAAGCCTCCAAGAAATATGGGATTATGTGAAAAGACCAAATCTATGTCTGATTGGTGTGCCTGAAAGTGATGGGGAAAATGGAACCAAGTTGGAAAACACTCTGCAGGATATCATCCAGGAGAACTTCCCCAACCTAGTAAGGCAGGCCAACATTCAAATTCAGGAAATACAGAGAACACCACAAAGATATTCCTTGAGAAGAGCAACTCCAAGACACATAATTGTCAGATTCATCAAAGTTGAAATGAAGGAAAAAATGTTAAGGGCAGCCAGAGAGAAAGGTCAGGTTATCCACAAAGGGAAGCCCATCAGACTAACAGCAGATCTCTCGGCAGAAACTCTACAAGCCAGAAGGGAGTGCAGGCCAATATTCAACATTCTTAAAGAAAAGAATTTTCAACCCAGAATTTCATATCCAGTCAAACTAAGTTTCAGCAGTGAAGGAGAAATAAAATCCTTTACAGACAAGCAAATGCTTAGAGATTTTGTCACCACCAGGCCTGCCCTACAAAAGATCCTGAAGGAAGCACTAAACATGGGAAGGAGCAACTGGTACCAGCCATTGCAAAATCATGCCAAAATGTAAAGTCCATCGATGCTAGGAAGAAACTGCATCACTTAATGAGCAAAATAACCAGCTAATATCATAATGACAGGATCAAGTTCACACATAACAATATTAACCTTAAATGTAAATGGTCTAAATGGTCCAATTAAAAGACAAAGACTGGCAAATTGGATAAAGAGTCAAGACCCATCAGTTTGCTGTATTCAGGAGACCTATCTCACATGCAGAGACACACATAGGCTCAAAATAAAGGGATGGAGGAAGATCTACCAAGCAAATGGAAAACAAAAAAAAGGCAGGGGTTGCAATCCTAGTCTCTGATAAAACAGACTTTAAACCATCAAAGATCAAAAGAGACAAAGAAGGCCATTACATAATGGTAAAGGGATCAATTCATCATGAAGAGCTAACTATCCTAAATATATATGCCCCCAATATAGGAGCACCCAGATTCATAAAGCAAGTCCATAGAGACTTACAAAGAGACTTAGACTCCCATACAATAATAATGGGAGACTTTAACACCCCACTGTCAACATTACACAGATCAATGAGACAGAAAGTTAACAAGAATATGCAGGAATTGAACTCAACTCTGCACCAAGTGGACCTAATAGACATCTACACAACTCTTCACCCCAAATCCACAAAATAGACATTCTTCTCAGCACCACATCACACTTATTCCAAAATTGACCACATAGTTGGAAGTATAGAACTCCTCAGCAAATGTAAAAGAACAGAAATTATAAGAAACTCTCTCTCAGACCACAGTGCAATCAAACTAGAACTCAGGACTAAGAAACTCAATCAAAACTGCTCAACTCCATGGAAACTGAATAACCTGCTCCTGAATGACTACTGGGTACATAACGAAATGAAGGCAGAAATAAAGATGTTTTTTGAAACCAATGAGAACAAAGGTACAACATACCAGAATCTCTGGGACACATTTAAAGCAGTGTGTACAGGGAAATTTATAGCACTAAATGCCCACAAGAGAAAGCAGGAAAGATCTAAAATTGACACCCTAATGTCACAATTAAAAGAACTAGAGAAGCAAGAGAAAACACATCCAAAAGCTAGCAGAAGGCAAAAAATAACTAAGATCAGAGCAGAACTGAAGGAGATAGAAACACAAAAAACCCTCCAAAATATCAATGAATCCAGGAGCTGGTTTTTTGAAAAGACCAACAAAATTGATAGACCGCTAGCAAGATTAATAAAGAAGAAAAGAGAGAAGAATCAAATAGACGCAATAAAAAATGATAAAGGGGATATCACCACCCACCCCACAGAAATACAAACTACCATCAGAGAATATTGTAAACACCTCTATGCAAATAAACTAGAAAACCTACAAGAAATGGATAATTTCCAGGACACTTACACTCTCCCAAGACTAAACCAGGAAGAAGTTGAATCCTTGAATAAACCAATAGCAGGCTCTGAAATTGAGGCAATAATTACTGCCTACCAACCAAAAAAAGTCCAGAACCAGATGGATTCACAGCTGAATTCTACCAGAGGTACAAGGAGGAGCTGGTACCATTCCTTCTGAAACTATTCCAATCAACAGAAAAAGAGGGAATCCTCCCTAACTCATTTTATGAGGCCAACATCATCCTAATACCAAAGCCTGGCAGAGACACAACAAAAGAAGAGAATTTTAGACCAATATCCCTGATGAACATTGATGCAAAAATACTCAATAAAATACTGGCAAACTGAATCCAGCAGCACATCAAAAAGCTTATTCACCATGATCAAGTGAGCTTCATCCCTGGGATGTAAGGCTGGTTCAAAATACTGAAATCAATAAACATAATCCAGCATATAAACAGAACCAAAGACAAAAACCACGTGATTATCTCAATAGATGCAGAAAAGGCCTTTGACAAAATTCAACAGCCCTTCATGCTAAAAACTCTCAATAAATTTGGTATTGATGGAACGTATCTCAAAATAATAAGAGCTATTTATGACAAACCCACAGCCAATATCATACTGAATGGACAAAAACTGGAAGCATTCCCTTTGAAAACTGGCACAAGACAGGGATGCCCTCTCCCACCACTCCTATTCAACATAGTGTTGGAAGTTCTGGCTAGGGCAATCAGGCAAGAGAAACAAATAAAGTGTATTCAGTTAGGAAAAGAAGTCGTCAAATTGTCCCTGTTTGCAGATGACATGATTGTATATTTAGAAAACCCCATCATCTCAGCCTAAAATCTCCTTAAGCTGATAAGCAACTTCAGCAAAGTCTCAGGATACAAAATCTGTGTGCAAATATCACAAGCATTCTTATACACCAGTAACAGACAAACAGAGAGCCAAATCATGAATGAACTTCCATTCACAATAGCTTCAAAGAGAATAAAATACCTAGGATTCCAACTTACAAGGGATGTAAAGGACCTCTTCAAGGAGAACTACAAACCACTGCTCAGTGAAATAAAAGAGAACACAAACAAATGGAAGAACATACCACGCTCATGGATAGGAAGAATCAATATTGTGAAAATGGCCATATTGCCAAAGGTAATTTATAGATTCAATGCCATCCCCATTAAACTACCAATGACTTTCTTCACAGAATTGGAAAAAACTGCTTTAAAGTTCATGTGGAACCAAAAAAGAGCGTGCATTGCTAAGATAATCCTAAGCCAAAAGAATAAAGCTGGAGGCATCACGCTACCTGACTGCAAACTATACTACAAGGCTACAGTAACCAAAACAGCATGGTACTAGTACCAAAACAGAGATATAGACCAATGGAACAGAACAGAGCCCTCAGAAATAATACCACACATCTACAGCCATCTGATCTTTGACAAACCTGAAAAAAACAAGAAATGGGGAAAAGATTCCCTATTTAATAAATGGTGCTGGGAAAATTGGCTAGTCATAAGTAGAAAGCTGAAACTGGATCCTTTCCTTACTACTTATATGAAAATTGATTCAAGATGGATCAGAGACTTAAATGTTAGACCTAAAACCATAAAAACCCTAGAAGAAAACCTAGGTAATACCATTCAGGACATAGGCATGGGCAAGGACTTCATGTCTAAAACACCAAAAGCAACGGCAACAAAAGTCAAATTTGACAAATGGGATCTAATTAAACTAAAGAGCTTCTGCACAGCCAAAGAAACTACCATCAGAGTGAACAGGCAACCTACAGAATGGGAGAAAATGTTTGCAATGTACTCATCTGATAAAGGGCTAATATCCAGAACCTAAAAAGAACTCAAACAAATTTACAAGAAAAAAACAAACCACCCCATCAAAAACTGGGCAAAGGATATGAACTGACACTTCTTAAAAGAAGATATTCATACAGCCAACAGACACATGAAAAAATTCTCATCATCACTCGCCATCAGAGAAATGCAAATCAAAACCACAATGAGGTACCATCTCACACCAGTTAGAATGGCAATCATTAAAAAAATCAGGAAACAACAAGTGCTGGAGAGGATGTGGAGAAATAGGAAAACGTTTACACTGTTGGTGGGATTGTAAACTAGTTCAACCATTATGGAAAACAGTGTGGCAATTCCTCAAGGTTCTAGAACTAGAGATACCATTTGACCCAGCCATCCCTTTACTGGGTATATACCAAAAGGATTATAAATCATGCTGCTATAAAGGCATATGCACACGTATGTTTATTGCGGCACTATTCACAACAGCAAAGACTTGGAATCAACCCAAATGTCCATCAGTGACAGACTGGATTAAGAAAATGTGGCACATTTATGCAGCCATAAAAAGGATGAGTTCATGTCCTTTGTAGGGACATGGATGCAGCTGGAAACCATCATTCTCAGAAAACTATCACAAGAACAGAAAACCAAACACCGTATGTTCTCACTCATAGGTGGAAATTGAACAATGAGATCACTTGGACACAGGAAGGGGAACATCACACACCGGGGCCTATTGTGGGGAGGGGGGAGGGGGAGGGATAGCATTAGGAGATATACCTAATGTAAATGACGAGCTAATGGGTGCAGCAAACCAACATGGCACATGTATACATATGTAACAAACCTGCATGTTGTGCACATGTATCCTAGAACTTAAAGTATAATTTAAAAAAAAAAAGGGAACTCTTCCACCCGACCATTCTAACAAGCATGAAGGGAGTTTCAGTTACAAATCTCTCAAAGTCCCCATCATTCCACATTTATGATCTATTTAATTGATACATAATCAGATAGTAGCTACATGTATATCATAGATGTATATGACATTCAAACAGATTGACCTTGACTCCATCTACAGTATGATTTTCCGGTTGTAGTGCATTCTGAAGTTCTTCTGAAGAAAACTGAACCCAACCCAAACCTCTTTGAGAGCCAGTTTCCTTGTTCTAGAAATTCAAAATACGGGAAAAGATTAATTGAAAGTTTCCATGCGCTCCAAATCAAACTGCCAACTTTTTCATCTGCCAAAATTGGATTGATCGATTGATTGATTTTTTTGAGACAGGATCTCGTTCTGTGACCCAGGCAAGACTGCAGTGGTGTGAACATGACTCACTGCAGCCTCAACTTCCTGGGTTCAAGCAATTCTCCCACCTCAGCCTCTTCAGTAGCTGGAATCATAACTGCGCACCACCATGCCTAGCTAATGTTTTGTACTTTTTGCAAAGATGGGGTCTTGTCATGTTGCCCAGGCTAGTTTCAAACTGCTGGGCTTGAGCAATCCTCCCATCTGGGCCTCCCAAAGTGCTGAAATTACAGGTGTGAGCCACCGTGCCCAGACTCAAATCGGATTTCAGACATTTAGAAATGTCAGAAACCTTGCTTCATAGCCTTCCTCGTTACCCAAGCCTAAATCCCTGTGTTCATGAACTTACTCTGTTTTCCTCGCTGCCGTTAGTCAAGATATGGGTAATGAGCTTTCTGTGTCATTCTAGATGCAAACCATATTAACAGTAATAGCCAAGGGAGATTTTGATCAGAACTCTTGTTTCTAACCTCATTTCTAGAAACTAGAAAATTAGGCCTCAAAACCTAGGTGAACTATGATCATTTCTGAGCCCAGTCACCCTCATCACCAGCATTACCATCATCATGTGTTCCTAATGATAAACAACTAATGATAAACAAGAAACGACAACATTTAGCCCTAACTTAACCTTGTTACAGACTTCTGGTTAATTTAAACAATTTTGTTACTTTCCCTTTGTGCAAATGGAAGACTGCTTTTCAACCTATACGTCACACATGGAGAACAGATGCCAGAGTGCTTGGATGTACCCTGCCCCTCCAGCCCTCCAATAGAAAACAGATACTAAGATGTCTAGTTCCTGTAGATGAGAACCTCATTAGGCTGAGAGGGGGAAATGTCTCACTGAAGGAGACCAAAGGTAACATGGACTCAGGCCAAGCCCCAGATGACACCGTTTCTGAAGCCAAAATTACAGCAGGCCTCTAAGATGCATACTCAGCAGGTAAGTTCTTTCCCAAAAAAAGACCATGTGGGGAGGCCCAACATCTCCTGAGAGGCTCTTTATAACCATCAGAGGAGCTGTTGCCCCAGGGGCTTGTGAAGTCAGACACTTACCTTAGCCCTGTATCGACCTGGCTCTGTCAAGTAGATTGGCATAAATGATAATCAGTCATTTTGCAAAATGGGAGGAAGGAGTCCTTCTCTTGGAAGAGATGAGGGCCAAAGAGAGGATGAATGGGGCAAGAGTATAGAAAGAAAGCTGCCACCTGCCAGACATCCTCTTGGGTGGAACACCTCTGGCCCAAGCCCTAAGTAAGACCTTCTTCCTTCTGGGACCTTCACCGAAAGGCTCTCACGCCCTCTCAGTCTGACTAATGCTCCTGTCAGGGCTCCTTTGTTCTCCTGTTGCAACCAGGTGTGCTGTGAACTGGAACAGCAGCTCTCTCTTCAGGCAGGGACCAGCTGCTGAAGGTTCTTGGACTCAAGAGAATCCCATCCCAGTGGCTGTTTCTCCAACACTGAGAGCTCCAAACAGAAAGGAGGAGCTGCTCCTGAAACACAGCTGCTGTGGAGGTTATGAGGGGAAGACCAGGCATTCAGGAAAAGGAGTAAAATATCCCAGTTGAGCAGGCTGATGAGCTAACATTGACCGAGCACCTACTGCCTAAAAAGCATTGCGGAAAAACTACAAACTCTCAGAAACAGAGCCTTAAGGAAGTCCGGTAGAGGACACATCTGTAGTGCAGATGATTACATTACAATGTGGTGGGCAAGTGCTTTACAAGAAAAACAGAAAGAGATTGAAGATACAGAAGAGAGAAACAAAAAAGGAGCGGAGAAAGAAAAGCAAAGGAGAAAGGAGGGAAAGAGAAGTATCGAGGAGCACCCACGCTGGGCCGTAAACAAGAGGCCTGATGGATAGGAGGGATGGCCTTGTGGAGAAAAGAGTTATTTTTCTCCAGAACAGGTGTCAGCCAATTACATTCTGCAAGACAAATCTGCCTGTTTTTGTAAACAAAGCTTTTGTTTTGGAGGAGTGGGAAATGCAGCCATGCCCATTTTTTACATATTGTCTGTGGCTGCTTCTGTGCTACAAGGGCAGAGTTGAATGATAGCAAGACAGAGCCTATGACTTGCAAAGCTAAAAATATTTACTACCCTTGGGCAGGCATGGTGGCTCATGCCTGTAAATCTCAGCACTTTGGAAGGCTGAGGCAGGCAGATCACTTGAGACCGGGAGTTAGAGACCAGCCTGGCCAACATGGTGAAACCCCGTTTCTACTAAAAATACAAAAAATTAGTAGGGCATGGTGTTGTGCACCTGTAATCCCAGCTACTAGGGAGGCTGAGGCAGGAGAATTGTTTGAACCTGGGAGGCAAAGGCTGTAGTGAGCTAAGATCATGCCACTGCACTCCAGCCTGGGCAACAGAGCAAGACTCTGTCTCTAAATAAATAAATATAGGTAAATAAAAATAAAAACATTTACTACTCTTTGCAAAAGAACTTTGCCAAGCCTAGCTCAAGAACAAAGCCCTAATCAGGCTGGTCAGTCACAGACTAATCTCCCTCTGACCTGGAACCCATGGCAGCCACCATTCCAAGAGGAACTTGTTCCCGCAGGAGAGGGAGTCCCTGAGGAGTCAGTCTTCTTGTATCAGGATCACCTAGTCTGAATACCTCGAGAAGTCTGCAGCAGCATCACCTCCAGTCCCCTGGCTCCTGATTCTGAGTGCACTCTGTTGGTGCAGCTTTCCTTCCATCCAGCCTCTGGTTTCTAAGGCCCTCTCTATTCATGGGTCTGGAGTCCTGCCCTGAAGCATGGACCAGCTTAGTGGGTTGTCATCTTCCCACTCAACCCCCACCTTCCCTTGTGGTTGAGACTCTCGTTCTCATCTGCTTGGAGGGGCCTCCTGGGCTGGGGCTTCAGAGTCCCTGATATCCAAGATGGTAGCTGCCTAGAAACTGAATTTAAATGCTCCACCCTTCAATATTTTGAGCATGAATATTGGCCTGGATCAAACTGGAGGTGGCTACACTCTCTTATTCTTAGTGACAAAAGGACCCCAGCATTTATGATAAATGTAATTCTGCCACCTGCCTGACGAAGCTGTTTGGATGTTTATGAGTCAAGGGATCACTTTGTTTCCTTCTTTACCAAGTACCTGCTAGTCCATATGGATTACCTGATGCTTGAGGATTGAGCAATGGGGAGGAAGTCGGGTCTCACATTGAGGTGAGCTGATATCTCAGCCTTAGTCCCCTAGTCTAGCTTTCGCTGATCTCTACCCCATTCTTAATGGTAACCCCCCTAGGGGCCCCTTTGTAATCTTTATCTTTAATCCAGCCTCTGAACATGGAGGCCAGAAAGTTGGAGGAAAGCCAGGACTTCAAAATCCTATGCAAGCATTAATTTATTTCTTATAGAAAACAATCTATATGTCAGTGCTGTGCTAACATCGCATCTTCAATATTATGGCTATAGCTTTAGGCCAGTAAGCATTAATAAAACAGACCTACTTGAACAGATGCAAGTCAGACAGTAAACACAAAGTTATGAGGCTCAACGCTGATCCCAATGGCTCACTCTTCTGTTCCTCTTCTATGGAATCTTCTGTTTAAAAGTTTTTTTAAAAACTCCAATTACACTGCAGCATTAATATGCTGTGTGTCTAAGGGAAACTGGCACATTTGTCAAGCACGTTCTGGATAGTGAGATGTGATTTGGCTCTGGGCTTGTCCCAGGCAGCAGACATGTTTGTAAGACCTAGATCTTATTTATGGTGACTTATTTATGGTTACTGACAGTGGCATGCTGGAATAATTTATTTCTATCTCATAAGAACTTGGTCAGGTTTTCCTGCTCTTAAGATACCATCTTGCCCCCCCCCCCTCAAAAAAAATAGAAACCCCTGGGAGTCATTCATACATGTAGTTGTTTGGACTATTTAGTTGTCCAGGGTTGCTGATTGGGAAATAAATCCTCATCAACGGTACAGATGGGGTCGGGCACGGTGGCTCACACCTGTAATCCCAGCACTTTGGAAGGCTGAGGCGGGTAGATCATGAGGTCAGGAGATTGAGGCCATCCTGGCTATGGTGAAACCCTGTCTCTACTAAAAATATAAAAAATTAGCCAGGTGTGATGGTGGGTGCCTATAGCCCCAGCTACTCAGGAGGCTGAGGCAGAAGAATCACTTGAACCCGGGAGGCAGAGGTTGCAGTGAGTCAAGATTGCACCACTGTACTCCAGCCTGGGCAACAGAGCGAGACTCCATCTAAAAGAAAAAAAAAATTGTTGACAGATAGATATGCTTCTGCCTGCCCTCTGACCAACCTGCTGAGGAGATACCGGGTCTGGAGATAGATTGCTTGTGCAAATACAAACAGGAAGCTCCAGGATGCCTGATCTGAAGCTCAACCTTCTCTCTGAGTGGACTCCAAATGACCTCTCTTTCTTGCCATTTTCACTGCTGGAGTTGGAAAGTGACTTTGAGGACATTAAATATGACATTTTTCCAGAGTCGTTGATTTGAGTCCTGAGTATACACGTGGTAGAAAGGATCAGCTGACCGTCAAAGACAAGTGATCCCTTCCGCGGCGCACAGTCGTTGTGGGAAGGGGTTGCCCAAACCCAGTTCTAGGCAGGACTAGTTCTCACCAAGGAAATGATGCTGTGCTCTTGTCTCCTGTGGGTCAAAGTGACTAAGAAACATGTGTGTCTTCCACACAATAGCTCTTCCTGACCCATCTGCTGAATGAAAAGAACTCTGGGGACAGAGCAGAGGGCAGAGCCACAGGATGGGGGCACCTGGGCTCTGAGTAGCCATACTGAATATTTCCCAACCAATATGAACCAGGAAACTAAGGAAATATGTTTGTTCATGTTAATCCACTGAGAAGTGGTGTTAATCTGCTACAGCAGCTGACATCACCCAATTAATACAGAAAACATATGCAGCTAAAATAGACATGAATATATATTTGGAAAAATTTGAATTCTTCCCTTCCATAAAGAAGTATATATATTTGCAATTCCCATGTTCATAGATGCAGGATCCAAGAACCAAGTGTCTTGAAAAGCCAGCAGCTTGGCCAGGAGTGGTGGCTCACACCTGTAATCCCAGCACGTTGGGAGTCCGAAGTGGGCAGATCACAAGGTCAGGAGATCAAGACCATCCTGTCTATGGTGAAACCCCGTCTCTACTAAAAATATAAAAAATTAGCCAGGCGTGATGGCTGGCGCCTATATTCCCAGCTACTCGGGAGGCTGAGGCAGGAGAATGGCGTGAACCCAGGAGGCGGAGCTTGCAGTGAGCCGAGAGCATGCCACTGCACTCCAGCCTGGGTGACAAAGCAAGACTCCCTCTCAAAAATAAACAATAAAAATATAAATAAATAAATAAAAAGGAAAAGCCAGCAACTTTGAATTTGCTCTTAAACCCTCTTGGACATAGGCTTCTGAGCCATGAAGGCAGGAAAGTCACTAGCCCAGTGCTCGATACTAGTTGGTATCCATTAAATGTCAATTTCCCTCACCTCCTCAGTTTTTAATCTCTAACTGAACAGAGGGTTGCTGCTCAGACACACTACATCATGGAGGCATAATCAAATATAAAGAATATAGCCACTAACCACTTGATCAAAAGCAGACACAGAAAAAGGAAGCCTACATGAAAGGAAGGCATAAAAACCTTTCTTGGTCACAAGTAGACAGAAACACCATCTGCTCTTGCCTGATTCTGCTGTTGTCCTTCGTGTACGGTTACTGTCAGACTTTGATACGGATGTTTTGTTTTGTTTTGTTTGAGACTGGGTCTCACTTTGTCACTGAGACTGGAGTGCACTGGCATAATCTCGGCTCACTACAGCTTGGACCTCCCAGGTTTCAAGTGATCCTCCTGCCTCAGCCTCCCAAGTAGCTGGGATTACAGGCATGCACTACCATGCCCAGCTGATTTTTGTAATTTTTTGTAGAGATGGGGTCCCACATGTTGCCAGACTGGTCTCAAACTCCTGGGTCTCCCAAAGTGCTGAGATTACAGGCATGAGCCACTGCACCTGGCCCTTGAAATTGTTTTGATCTCTTTAGAAATCATTTTAAGGAAGCAAAGGCCAGCTCACAATATAGTTTTACATCACCTCATGAATTTTATTTTGTGCTCATTTAAAAAATAATTTTGTCCCAGCTATTCAGGAGGCTAGGGCAGGAGAATTGCTTGAACTCTGGAGGTGGAGGTTGCAGTCAGCCGAGATTGCACCACTGCACTCCAGACTGGGTGACAGAGTGAAATTCAGTCTCAAAAATAAATTTTAAAATATTAAAATAATTTTGATAATGGATTATATAACACTAGAAGCAAATAATTTTGACGATTTTTCAGTTTTTCCAAAGCAATCCTGATAAAGACACCACATTATCCCCTTCTTTTCTCTTTCAATTGAAGCCTCTATTTCCAACCAACTTGCTAGCAGAATAGGGTGGTTTTTAACATCTGTATCATTTTTTACTATATGTAAAACTAATTCGTACTCTTTATAACTGTACATTAAATTCAGACAATAGAGAAGTACAAACAAAAAACCAGGGAAATGGGATCATGTTACACATCTAGTTTGCCAATTTGTTTTCTCGATTAAACCATTTTTCTTGGGTATCTCTTCATGCCCCTCCTTCCCATGGCAAACGCCCTCAATACATTTAAAGTCCTGAGATTTGGCTTAAGAGGTGAAAGCGAACAAGTGATGTTATCTCCAACATTCCCTCAGCACTGACAGCTTTCTAATTCCAGCCCAGGTCTCGTGAGTGTGGGCAGAAACATCCAGGTCCAAGGAACTCATCTGGGCAGATATGTGCCCAGAGAGGTGTGAGTTTTGCAAGCTTTAGTCAGAGCTGGTTCCCTACAAGGGCACCTTTGTGGCAGGAACCTGCAAGTGAATACTGCCAGGGAGAAGAATGCTAATTACTTGAGTATGGTGGTAGCTGCATGGAGAGAAATCACTTGTCATGGAGGTTCTGGATGTGTCAACTCAAAGTTCAGAGTAATTAAACAGGGCAGCAGGACTGAGCCTCAGACACAGGCGGGGACACCAGGGTGAGGATCCCTCCTGCACACATGATAGTCATCACAAGTCGTAGTTAAATAAGAGTGATCTCTCCATGAGGCTGAGATGGGCTATAGCAACTGCCGCCAGATCCCTGTATTCCATGGAGATGCCTGCCTGGTTCTCTAAGATCTCTGTACATTGGACCAGGAGGATGGCACCCAGTGGCATGATTGCTTGTTTCAACAGCACCACTGTGTATTAGGACAAGCAGAAACAGTAAAAAATCCTAGACACCCTTGTTTTCCAGTTTTCTCTGCTGTAAGTGACAGCATCCAAGAATCAAGGAATATCCCTTAGGGAGGAGACATCTTGGAGTTATCACAGAAGAAAAGATAGCAGGGGAAAAATACATTCTCACTATAAATTGCATGGGATAATAAAATGAGCTAAGTTAAATATTAAGATAAATATGTGTCTCAAGGTGATGAATAATAATAGTAAGAATAAAAGCAGCTACCTTTTGTAATATTCTCTCTTGACTCAGGCATATGAGATGCTTGGCTCATTCACTCTTCACAGCAGAACCTATTCAGCATTTATTTATTTTCCTTATTTGAGGAAACTGAAGATCAGAAACATTAAGGAACTTGGCCAAGTTCCACTTGCCAAGCCATGGTAAAGTGGCTGCTCAAATGTAAAACTGTCTACTCCCAAATCCATGTTCTTTTCATGATTCCAGAGAATATGGGGGAAGTAAAATGTCCTCAGAACCAGTGTCCTCAGAGGGGAAGTGTCCCTTATTACACTCCTGACCCATGTAGGTGTGGAGGGGTCAAGAAAGGTCTGAGATTCCTCAAACCCAAGGATAATATTCCTACCAATGGAGAATTCCAGTTTCCAACATCACCGTCTCCAGTCTAAACCTTACAAAATATCTATTCATTTTCATCTCCAATTTTTTTATTTTATCTGGTTAAAAAAATATTATGGCAAAGTGTATCAATTGAGAATATCCTTCTTGTTAAATGTCCCACTGACTTTCTGGGCAAAATGCCCATCTTGGTTTAATTGATCGTTACTAATTAAGACAGCGCCTTATAAAGTACAGTTGTTACATTAAATTGATGTGACCTATCCATCTGCTACTAGCACAAATGTTTGTGACAGTGGAAAGAGTTGTCAGAGAGGAAACATCCCAGGGTTTTATTACCACTGCTAAAACCCAACATAACTCAGTGCAAAGAAGTCTCATCCTGCCATTCAGTCTTCCTGCTGCTTACATTTTGGTCTTACATTTGGTCTTAGATTTGATGGGACTGAGGATGTATTAATTTGGGATCATTTGGTTGCAAGAAAGAGAAACACATTAAATTAGCTCATGGGAAATTGTGGGTTTGCTCTGAAAGAGTATCTTGTCAGTTTTCCTCCATAGAAACCTGATGTACTTAGAAAGCAGCAAGTGTCCGAAAGTTCTATTACAAAAAAAATGTTAATGAAATCAGATATCTCTGTGTAAAAGCTAAGGTGTAGCTGATGGAAATTAGTTGTTGGAAAGTGGTGAGTGGAGTGGAAGGAAGAAGAGTGAAAATAAACTTATGATACCAAACGGGGGCCAGGTGCAGTGGCTCACTCCTGTCATCCCAGCAGTTTGGGAGGCCAAGGCGGGCAGATCACCTAAGGTCAGGAGTTCAAGACTAGCCTGGCCAACATGGTGAAACCCCGTCTCTACTAAAAATACAAAAATTAGTTGAGTGTGGTGGTGGGCACCTGTAATCTCAGCTGCTCAGGAGGTTGAGGCAGGGGAATCGCTTGAACCCAGGAGGTGGAGGTTGCAGTGAGCCAAGACCACACCATTGCACTCCAGCCTGGGCACCAAGAGTAAGACTTCATCTCAAAAAAAAAAAAAAAAAAAAATTGGGGAGAGAAGTGATACCATCAATAATTTATGAAATAAGAAAGGTTAAACTGGTAACAAAGAACAAAAATGGTGATATAACTGGAGAAGGAGGTGGGGGACTGGGAAGGTAGATCATGGTATGTAGTGGTTAGCTACTGTTGCATAACAAACTACCCCAAACTCAGTGGCTTGATACAATAATCATTTATCATTGTTCACCCATCTGCAGATGTGCTATAATTCAGCTGATCTAGGCTGGGTCTTGTCAGATTGCTTTGCTTCTTGTCTGCAAGTCTACAAGTCACTGGGATGGTGTTGCCCTACATCTTCTATCCTTCTCCCAAGACCAGCAGGCTAGCCATATGATGACAGAGGTACACGAGAACAGACCCTACTGCACAAGCTTGCTCTTTTCTCTTTCTTCCTTCCTTCTTTTCTTTTCTTTTTTCTCTCTCTGTCTCTCTTTTTGATGAAGTCTTTCTCTGTCACCCAGGCTGGAGTGCAGTGGCACTACCTCGACTCACTGTAACTTCTGCCTCCCGGGTTCAAGGAATTATCCCACCTCAGCCTCCTGAGTAGCTGGGATTACAGGTGCATGCCACCATGCCCCACTAATTTTATGTATTTTTAGTAGACACGGGGTCTTATCATGTTGACCAGGCTGGTCTTGAACTCCTGGCCTCAAGTGATCCACCCACCTCAGCCTCCCAAAGTGCTGGGATTACAGGCATGAGCCACTGTGTCCAGAAACACAAGCATTTTTCTAACCCCTACTTACATCATGCCTGCAAACATTCCATTATCCAAAGCACATGATATGGCTGAGTCCAAAGTGAAAAACAAGGTATGTAAGTGGGCAAAACTGCAAAGCCACAAGGAAATGGGCCTGGAGATGGGTGGGGACGGAGTGAAGGCTTGGAACCAATGGGGGCAGGAAAGGTGGGTGGTGGTACAGGTGAACTAAATTCTCATCAACCAACGCAGAAGCCAGTAGATTGTCTCCTTTAGGGTTGCTGGTGTAGTGGTTCAAGTTTACTACTTAGAGAAGCTGATTACCACTCAGAGAACTGAAAATTGAAAGAGGTGTTTCCTTCTGAAATGTAGCACTAAGACAGAGAGGGGGAAGTTAATGTTTACAAATCTTTTATTTGTTCTTTGATTTTTTTCTTTTTTTTTTTTTTTGACAGAGTCCCGCTCTGTTGCCCAGGCTGGAGTGCAGTGGCACGATCTTGGCTCATTGCAACATCCACCTCCCGGGTTTAAGTGATTCTCCTGCCTCAGCCTCCCGAGTAGCTGGGATTACAGGCACATGCCACCATGCCCAGCTAATTTTATTTTTTACTTTTAGTACAGATGGGGTTTCACCACGTTGGTCAAGCTGGTCTCGAACTCCTAACTTGTGATCCTCCCTCTTCAGCCTCCCAAAGTACTGGGATTACAGGCATAAGCCACTGTGCCTGGCCTGAAATTTTTTTTTTGTTGTTTTGTTTTTTGAGATGGAGTTTCACTCTTGTTGCCCAGGCTGGAGTGCAGTGGCGCAATCTCAGCTCACTGAAACCTCTGCCTCCTGGGTTCAAGGGTTTCTCCTGCCTCAGCCTCCTGAGTAGCTGGGATTAAAAGCACCCACCACTACACCAGCTATTTTTTGTATTTTTAGTAGAGATGGGGTTTCACCATGTTGGCCAGGCTGGTCTTGAACTCCTGACCTCAAGTGATCCACCTGCCTCAGCCTCCCAAATTGCTGGGATTACAGGTGTGAGCCACTGCACCCAGCCCTGAGTTTTTTAACTCTATGTAATTATTAAAGATGTGTTTTAAATTAATTAAAAATTTAAATACAGACACTGCCCACTATGTACAATACAGCAGATCAAAGACTGAAAAGGCATAGTCTTCTCCCTCAAGGAGTTCCCAGGATCCCGAGGAAGGTGGACTCTAAACAAAGAGCAGCAACACTGCTGTTAAACAAGAGAGCACTGTGGTAAAAAGGAGAAGGGCACTCAGTCCCTAGATTGATCAGGGAAGACAGCAGAGGCAGGGACATTCCAACTGAGCCTTACAGTACAGGAGCCTGAGAACAGCTTCTTTCTTCTGCCCCAAATCTTTAGAAATGGACAACCACTTGTTTAAGCCTATAGCTGCCCTAGAAAGGAAAAAGGAGTGCCCTTGGTGGGTGAGTATATTAGTCCATTTTCACACTGCAATAAAGAAATACTTGAGACCGGGAAATTTATAAAGAAAAGAGGTTTAATTGGCTCATGGTTTTGCAGGCTGTATAGGAAGCATAGCGACTTCTGCTTCTGGGGAGGCTTCAAGAAGCTTCCAATCATGGCAGAAAGTGAAGGGAGAGAGAGGCACTTCAAATGGCCAGAGCAGGAGGGAGACAGCAGGGAGGTGCTACACACTTTTAAACAACCAGATCTCGTGAGAATTATATCATGAATACAGCACCAAAGGAATGGTGCTAAACCATTTATGAAGGATCCACTCCCGTGATCCGGTCAGCTTCCACCAGGTCCCACCTCCAACATTGGGGATTACAATTTGACATGAGATTTTTGCAGTCATAAATCCAAACTACGTCAGTGGGTAATTATGGTAAATAGCCCAAATGCAAGGGGTATTCAACTGAAGAAGACACCCACAGCCTGAAATGTACTCAGAAAGCTGCTGCAACACTTATGGGCATATACCCCAAAGAATGGAAAGCAGGAATTCAAAGAGATGCTTGTACACCTATGCTCATGGCAGTCTTACTCACAATAGCCCACAGGGCAGAAGCAAACTAAGTGTCCACCAACTAGAAGAATGGATAAACCAAACGTGATACATGCATACAATGGAATATTATGCAACTTAAGAAAGAAAGAAATCCTGGCACAGGCTACCACATGGATGAGCCTTCAAGACATGATGCTAAGTGAAATAAGCCAGTCACAAAAGGACAAATGCTGTGTGACATGAAGTACCTAGAGTAGTTGAATTCATAAGACAGAAAGTAGAAGGTGGTTTCCAGAGGCCTGGGGAGGGGAATGGGGAATTATTGTCTAATGGGAATGGAGTTTCAGTTGGGGAAGATGAAAAAGTTTCAGAGATGGATGATGGTAATGGTGGCACAGCAATGAAAATTTACTTAGTGCTACTGAAGTGTATACTTTAAAATGGTTAAAATGGCAAATTTTATGTTATATGCATCCTGCCACAATGAAAAAAAAAAGCGGGGGGGAAGGTAAGCTATGAGGAAGCTGGACGAGGGCTGTGGGGAGCTTGCAGCTGGGAGGCATGGTATACAAGCAGGAGGGCACTGAGGGTGTCTATTCTCAGGGGATAACGTGGAGTTTCCCAGGAGGGGCCTGGACAAGTCAAATCGCACCTCCTGCTGAGGCAGGGGAGTGTGGGCCACTCAGTTGGAGAGGCAGCAAGATCTCATGCAGCTTAAGAAAGAAAGAAATTCTGGCACAGGCTACCACATGGAAGGACTTTCGAGACATGATGCTAAGTGAAATAAGTCAGTCACAGAAGAACAAATACTGTGTGATTTCACTTACATGAAGCACCTGGAGTATTTAAATTCATAAAACAGAAAGTAGAAGGTGGTTTCCAGAGGCCTGGGGAGGGGAATGGGGAGCAAGATCCCATTCATGTAAGGGAGATAAAACACTAAACAAGACCATGCTCCCATAGGAACACTCGTATTTCCTAGAAGATCTGAAAGCGTACCCCTGAATGTGTTTGTCTTTGGGGAAAGGCTTGAAACCTGTAAGGGAAAGACTTGAAACCTGTAGTAAAAGGAATGTTTAGCATTACCTGAATGTTTGGATATTTTAACACCAAGAATGTATTTGGGCATTCATACAAGAGTAACTTAAGTTTAAATGTGAAAAGTTGGCTAGGTGCAGTGGCTCACACCTGTAATCCCTGTGCTTTGGGAGGGTGAGACAGGAGGATTCCTTGGGCAACATAGCAAGACTTTGTCTCTACAAAACTAAAAAATAATTAGCCAGATGTGGTGGCACGTGCCTGTAGTCCCAGCTACTCGGGAGGTAGAGGCAAGAGGATTGCTTGAGCCCAGCTTTTCAAGGCTGCAATGAACTGTGATCTCACTACTGCACTCCAGCCTGGGAGACAGAGTGAGATCCTCTCTCAAAAAAAAAAAAAAAAAAAAAAAAGAAGACAAGAAAGAAAAGGATAGTGCAATAGTTTCTTAGTCTTAAGCACACACATTAACAAAAATAGTAGGGTCTATTTTATTTGACAACATCCACCAAAAGTTTAAGTTCTATTAGTTTTCATATACTTAAAAACATTCCCTTGGAAACATCACCTTGACATATCTTGGGGGAACACAGAATGTGGAGAATCGTTTCTGTTGCTCTCCCCCACCCCACCCCATGCCAACATTCTGCATCTCTGTGCTGAACATCAGGGAGCCGCCAGCCTTGTCAGCCTTCACATTAGTCCTGCCCTGTCCCTGCTGCAGATCAGCAGCCTGTCTCGGCCTATTGGCACTCCCCCTTGGTGTGTTGGAGACATTGAGACGCTGTGAGAAAAGTGTGGAACCAGGAGTCAAGGAAGCTTCAGTCTTGGCTCGGGCTACTTATTTATTGTTCAAAGCTGGCTTTTCATTTAAATATCTGTGTTTCTGTTCCCTTGTTTAAAAAATGTTATAGTATATGGCTATCGTAAGGTTGTTGCAAAAACTCAAAGGAGAATACAAACATTTAAGACAGTCTGCGTGGGCCGGCATGGCAGCTCACGCCTGTAATCTCAGTACTTTGGGGGGCTGAGGTGGGAGGATTTCTCGAACCCAGGAGGAGACTAGGCTACATTTAGCCATGTTCATGCCATGGCACCCCAGCCTGGAGCCTGGGTGACAAAGCAAGAGTTTATCTCCAAAAAAAAAAAGGCTTTTTTTTTTTTTTTTTTTTTTTTTTTTTTTTAAGTTCTGGGATACATGTGCAGAACCTGCATGTTTGTTACATACGTATACATGTGCTGTGGTGGTTTGCTGCACCTATCAACCTGTCATCCAGGTTTTAAACCTTGTATGCATTAGGAATTTGTTCTAATGCTCTCCCTCCCCTTGCCCCCCACCCCAACCCCCAACAGGCCCCAGTTTGTGATGTTCCCCTCCCTATGTCTGTGTGTTCTCATTATTCAACTTCCGCTTATGAGTGAGAACATGCAGTGTCTGGTTTTCTGTTCCCCTGTTAGTTTGCTGAGGATGATGGTTTCCAGCTTCATCCATGTCCCTGCAAAGGACATGAACTCATTCTTATAAAAGAGACATTTTGTTTCTGGGAAATAAATACTGAAGATTAGCCTCAAATGGGCAGTGGTTTGGATGTGATACTTGCATCTCCAACTAAGTTGTAAACTTATCCAAGTCATTGTCCACCACGGCTCCCACAAAGCTTTCAGACTTGTCTTCGTTGGTGATCTTGCTTTGATGTGCTATGAAAGGCTGTCCCAGCAGATGGCAGAAGAGAACTGAGTCAGGAAAAACCAGCATGGGCATTTCAGTGTGAACTGGGTAAAGCCTCTGCACCTTAATGTCCCTGCCGCAGTAGCTCTACACATTGACTTCACAATTGCTACTGAAATCCCCTAATAAAGGTGGGTCAGCAAAGGCGTGAGGGTTACCACTCTACCCAGACACCATGTCACTGAGACTCACTTAGGAAGAATATTCATTTCCTGAGCACTTCCATAGTACTGGAAACGGGGATGAATACAAAATAGACCCTGTCCCCCCAGAGTTCACAGTCCATCTGAGATCAAATAAGGACAGAAGAATTTGCATTTTGCCAGTCTGTCCTCTAATGACAATAATTTCCTGAATGTTTTCAGGTTGCCTGCTTTAGCCATATGTTCTTCTCTGGACACTTCTCTCCAGCCCCAGCCTCTAGTCCAACTCATCATCTCTGGCCTGGGCTACAGCAACAACTTCCTAAGGGAGCTGCCTCTGCTCTTATCCACCTGCAGTTTATTCTCACCGTATAGACAAGGTAATCTTTTGAAAATGCAAATACAATTACACTGCACACCATCTACTCAAAAGATCTAATGGCTTTGTATTGACCTCATAATAATACCCCTACCCTGAATCTTACTTATAAGGCTTTTTGTGATCTGATCCCTGTTTTCCTTCTAACTTATCTCACCCTGTCCTCCAGCAATCAACTCAAGAGACTGACTTTCAGTTTCCCAAATGATTTTTATCCCCTACTGGATTTACCCAAATTGCTTTTCTCTCTATCTAAAATGCCTTAAAACTAAAACTCACTCACTCCCATCTACCCATCCTCCTTAACTTGGCTAACTAGTATTTATTCTTCAGCTCTCAGGTTAGATGTCCTTTCTTTTGGGAAACTATGCCTGACATTACAAGGCGGGGTTGAATAACCCTCCTGGGTACTCCAGAGCACCCTCTGCTTCCATTCATCTCGCATTTATCATATTTTCTTCGTAATGAGTTTGTGTGTCTTCCCCATCTACCGTAAGCTCCCAACACGTGAGGACTTCCTCTCACACAGCAATGTATCCTCATTTCTTGACACAGATCTTGGTACAGAGCAGCACTCGGTCAAAACTTATCAAGTAAATGAATAAATAAATTATAAAACACAACTGATACCATCTGATAAGTAATAAAATTCTTGGGGCACAACATCTTAGGAGAGTAGATCATTCTGTGTGTATCAGCCATATCCTTTACTTACTTACTTATTTATTTATTTATTGGTTTTTTGTTTGTTTGTTTGAGACGGAGTCTCACTCTGTCACCCAGGCTGGAATGCAATGGCAAGATCTTGGCTCACTGCAACCTCCGCCTCCCAGGTTCAAGTGATTCTCCTGAGTAGCTGGGACTACAGCCATCCACCATCACACTCGGCTAATTTTTGAATTTTTAGTAGAGATGGGGTTTCACCATGTTGGCCAGGTTGGTCTCGAACTCCTGACCTCATGATCTGCCCACCTTGGCCTTCCAATGTGCTGGGATTAGAGGTGTGAGCCACCATGCCTGGCCAGCCATATCCCTTTTCATCAAGATGTTGTCAACCATATGCTCTCGAACCAAATTGTTACCAGGCGTGGTGGCTCACACCTGTAACCTCAGCAGTTTGGAAGGCCAAGGCAGGAGGATTGCTTGGGCTCAGGAGTTCAAGACCAGCCTGGGCAACATAGGGAGATCCCGTCTTTACAAAAATCATTTAAAAATACTAGCTGGGTGTGGTAGTATGCACCTGTGGTCCCAGCTACTCAGGCGACTGAGGCGGGAGAATCTTCTGAGCCCAGGAGGTGGAGGCTGCAGTGAGCCATGATTGCACTACTGCACTCCAACCTGAGCGACAGAGCAAGACCCTGTCTCAAAATAACAAAACAAAAGAAAGACAAGTCGTCGTCGTTTTATGCAAACAGGCTTTGAACTAGTCAATCTTCTCATCCACAACAAAGGAGTTCTGAAACAAACAAACAAAAGCAGTTTTTACTTTTCACAGTGTTTCTCGTGTCATCGCAGGATGGCTCAAAATGAAAAGGCGTTAATGAAGGGACTATTCACAGAGTTTCTGGACTGGATATGGTAACAAACAAGGCTAGAGACTAGCAGTGCTGAGAAGCTATTACCACCCTCCCTGTTTCCAGGGCCTATTGAGACAAGGGAAAGAAACACTTATCAGAGCCCAGTGAGTAAGAGTTGTACCTAGGATGCAGCTACAGCCAGATATAGCATGCCAGCAGGAAGAGAGCTAAAGAAGCCACCCTGACCTCTGCTTGAATCCAGCCCTCCCATCTTCCTCCTCACAGAGCCACCCACTGGCTGAACCCTCAAAGCCAGCTGGGAAGAAAGCCTGACAGTGCAGCCAGTCCACTGGACTCAGTGGAGCAGGGCAGAGCATGAAGCTGAGGGACTCCCAGGGCACTGGTCAGGTCAACTGTGCACTGTGACATTATCCATTGTCTCCTGGTTATGATAGGTGAGGACTCAGCTCCCACCTGTCCCCACCCCTCACAGTTCTGGCACTATATTTGGAAGCTGTATTTTAAGAAGCACCTCAGCCAGCACCTGTGAAAGCAGGACTGCATCATCTCTATGTCCTTAGAAAAATGTAATTAAGAAATAGAAAATACAGAGATTTAATTATTAAATAATTTAAATGCACAGAAAAATCCAGAAATAAATATTACAGACACCCATTTGTGGTCAACTCAGATGTAACACATCAACTTTTAGTTATGTGTTGTTTAAGAGTTGTTATTTTTTGTTTTTTAAGGAAAAAATCAGATACAGTTAAGATCACTTTCATAGGCTGGGTGCAGTGGCTCATGCCTATAATCCCAGCAGTTAGGGAGGCCAAGGCAGGCAGATCACTTGAGGCTGGGAGTTCAAGACCAGCCTGGCCAACATGGTGAAACCTTGTCTTCACAAAAAAAAAAAAAGAAAAAAAGAAAAACAAAAATTAACCAGGAGAGGTTGCACACACCTGTAATCACGTTACTTGGGAGGCTGAGGCACAAGAAGGCACAAGAATCACTTGAACCTGGGAGGAGGTTGCAGTGAGCTGAGATTATGCCACTGCACTCCAGCCAGGGCGATGGTGTGAGACCCTGTCTCTAAATAAATAAATAAATAAATAAATAAATAAATAAAAATATTTACTCTCATCTCTTTCTCCCAATCCTCCCCTCTCTCATCTCCAGAAATAAACACTATCAAATTGGTGTGTATTCTTCCATCTATAATTTTGCTACATATATTTGTATCTATAAACAATATATAACGTTGCTTTATGTCATTTTTTAAATTTACAAACTGGTCCTTTACTATGATATCCTTTTGCATCTTATTTTATAAGTGCAGTACAATGTATCTGAGACTGGTTTGTGTTGCTACATATAGATCTAATTAGTTTGTTTTGACTTCTATATGGTTTTCCATTTTATAGATACTTACATTCCCTGTGATTGCCAATATAGTGAAACGTATTTTCACTATTTATTTTGTGTATTTCTATTTACACTTTTTATTTCCTAGCCCTTTGTTGGAAAAGGGAGGGTATCTTGTTTTCTTTATTCCCTCTATTTTCCCCTAACCATTTAAGAAGTTATAGATTTTTCTTTTTCTTATCTTAAATTTTAGAATGGGCTTGGTGTCTCAAGCCTATAAACCCAGCACTTTGGGAGGCTGAGGTGGGCAGATGGTTTGAGCCCAGGAGTTCGAGACCAGTGTGAGCAATGTAACAAAACTCCATCTCTACAAAAAAAAAAATACAAAAATTACCTGAGTGTAAGGGTGCACACCTGTAGTCCCAGCTACTCAGGAGGCTGAGGCAGGAGGATCTCTTAAGCCTTACAGGCTGCAGTAAGCCAAAATCTCACCACTGCACTCCAGCCTGGGCTACAGAGCAAGACTCTGTCTCTAAATAAATAAATAAATAATAACACAAATTTAAAAATAAAAATAATCTTAAAATTTTAACATGTATGAATTACAAAGAAAATATTAGGATATTAGAATGTTTTAGTTCTGCAGTTGGGCACGGTGGCTCACGACTGCACTACCATCACTTTGGGAGGCTGAGGCAGGGGGATCATTTGAGGTCAGGAGTTCAAAACCAGCCTGACCAACATAGCAAAACTCTGTCTCTACTAAAAACACAAAAACTTAGCCAGGCATGGTGGCGGATGCCTGTAATCACAGCTACTTGGGAGGCTGAGGCAAGAGAATCACTTGAACCAGGGAGGCGGAGGTTGCAGTGAACCTAGATCACACCACTGCACTCCAGCCTGGGCAACAAGAGCAAGACTCTATCTCAAAAAAAGAAAAAAAAAATATATATATATATATATTTCTGAACCACTTGGTGATATGTTATGCATACTGTGCTCTTTACCCCTAAATACTTCAGTGTGCATTTCCTAAGAGTACAGACACTCTCTTGTATAACCCTCAGCTCAGTTATCAACTTTAATAAATTTAACAATGATACATTTTTATTAATCTTCCATTCTTCTCCTGGTTTCTTCATTCGGCCTGGTAATGTCCTTTATCACATTCTTCCCCCATCTCTCCACCTCAAGTACACAACCCAATCTCTTCTCAGGCATTGCATTTAGTTGTTATATATTTTAAGCCTTCCTGAATCTGGACTATTTATGTAGCTTTTGATTTTTATTACATTGACAGTTTTATTATACTCCTCTCCCCCAAATTTTTAAATACAGTGTTTCTCATTTTGTTTGTCTGATATTTCTTTATTAGATTCAGGATATTCATTTTTGCCCAGAATATCACATAGGTGATGTTGGATCCTCAGAGTATCACACATTTAGAGTCACATGATATTCCTGGAGGGATCGTAGGGGGCAGACAGAATTTTAAAAATGTATTCTCTTTGTGATTTTACCTAAATGTTTATTTTTTCTTAGTTGTGACTTGTTATGATTCTCCAATCTGAAGATTCATATTCATATATATATATATATTTTTTTTTTTGAGATGGTGTCTCACTCTGTCACCCAGGCTGGTATGCAGTGGTGGGATCTCTGCTCACTGGAACCTCCACCTCCTGGGTTCAAGTCATTCTCTTGCCTCAGCCTCCTGAGTAGCTGGGATTACAGGTGTGCGCCACCATGCCTGGCTAATTTTTATATTTGCCACCTGGTCTCGAACTCGGGCCTCTGGTGATCCACCCGCCTTGGCCTCCCAAAGTGCTGGGATCACAGGGGTGAACCACTGCACCTGACCTGAAGATTCATATTTGACTAGTGTTTTCATTAAGCAGGACCCAAAGGAGTATAAGAACAAAAAAACTAACTTTATTATTTCTCCCCACCCCTTCAAACTTCTCTGCAGTTTCTTTCCTATTCTGCCATAAAATCTCAAATAAGCTAATAATTACATAATTTGGGACTAGTCCAATGTAATATGAATAATATAAATTTATTCCAGTTCAAATCTTCCTTTCCACAGATCTAAAAACAGACATCTTTGCCCATCATTAGTGAAAGTGCAGCTCAGGGTACAGCCATCACCTGTCACTCTGCTGCTAGGCAGGAACAGCTCCAACCATGGCCTCCTGATTTTAGACTTTTCAGGTATGAATCACAGAGCTGCCCTAGACCCTCCAACTTCAGAAGACCCCTTCAAACTTTCTCTGCAGTTTCTTCCCTATTCCTGCATAAAGTCTCAAATAACCTAATAATTACCTAATTTGGGAGTAGTCCAATGTAATATGAATAATATAAATTTATTCCAGTACAAATCTTCCCTTCCATAGCTCTAAAAACAGGCATCTTGGCCTATCATTAGTGAAAGTGCAGCTCAGAGTATAGCCATCACCTGTCACTCTGTTGCCAGGCAGGAACAGCTCCAACCATGGCCTCCTGATTTTAGACTTTTTGGGTATGACTCATAGAGCTGCCCTAGACCCTCCAACTTCAGAAGACAAATGTCAAGCTAGCCAAGGAGTATCAGTGAAATCACTTTCCTCTGACTTAAAATGACTCCTGCTCTTCCTCCACAACTGTCATAAGAACATGGTACATCAGTAGAACAAACTTCTCAAAATTCCATCCGGGCGACCCATACTAGATGACCTCAAAGATTTCTTCCACCTTCACGTTATTACCGGATGAGAAAAAAGAAAAGTAGGGAACATTTGTGTTTCTTTAAAACAATTCCCTAATCTGGTACGTAAGTATGTTGCCTCTTCCATCAGAAGTTTTAATTTTTAATAATCTAAGCTATGGTAAGAATTTCAATAATTCAAATAAGCTTTCAGGTGAAACAATATGGGATGAGAACAGGCTGAAGTTTCCTTTTCCCCAAAGCTTATCATTACACTCACAGCGCCAGTCATGTGGCTTACTCATCATACTTAATGACAGCAGCGTTCCAGAAGGTTTTGGAGTATTCTCTGGTTCTCCAGTCTATGCCCAGTAAGCTCATCAGGAATCAAAACTCCTCAAAATTAGCCTGATTTGCTCATTCCACAATGCATACATGTATCAACATATCACATTATACCCTACAAATATATACAATTATCATTTGTCAATTAAAAATAAAGCCCAAAAAAGGAAGAAAAGTAAACACTCTAGTTTTTACAGCTGTTCTCTCAGTGGTCCAGACACTGCTGGCCGCCTCTAAATTTCCTCATATATTCCTATGAAATAATGTTAAGTGAAGAAAATGGAAGAGGCACCAAGACAGAAAAAAAGGCAAAAAGAACAGAATAAGAAGCCTAAAAACAGACCCACCCCCATATAAGTGGCAACTTGAAACTAGACAACAGTGGCATTAAACACTGGGGAAAGAAAACACAATTGAAAATATAGTACCAGGACAATTGGCTTCATGAAGAAAATGATAAATGACACCCTATCTCACATATAACAACTTGCAAATGTGAAAAAAACACTTCTAGCACTTTGGGAAGAAAACAGAGGAAAACGTAATTTTATGATATTACAGTAAAAAAGCACTTCATAAGGCAGCAAAAACACAAAGAGAACAATTGTTAAATTTCCCAAATTAAAATTCTAATATTTGTATTAAAAAAGGAGCTCATAACAAAAATAAAAGGTCAGCCACAGAAAAACATATAATAAAGACTAATCAACTGGGATAAAGAAATCTTACAAAATAATAGGAAAAAGACAATGCAATTAAAAATGAGCAAATAAGATGATCACGGAATTTACATAAACAGAAACATAAGTGTCCAAGAAAGATACAAAAAGATATTCACGGCTGGGTGCAGTGGCTCATGCCTATAATCTCAGCACTTTGGGAGGTCAAGGCGAGTAGATCACTTGAAGCCAGGAGTTCGAGATCAGCCTGGCCAACACGGCAAAACCCTGTCTCTACTAAAAATACAAAAGAAATTAGCCGGGTGTGGTGGTGGCTGCCTATAATCCAGCTTCTTGGGAGGTTGAGGCACAAGAATTATTTGAACCCGAGAGGTGGAGGTTGCAGTGAGCCAAGATGGCACCACTGCAGTCCGACGTGGGAGACAGAGTAAGACTGTCTCAAAAAAAAAAAAAAAAAAAAAAAGATGTTCAGGGAAAATGCAAATTAAAACGACAATAATTTTACATCTATAATTTGGCAGCAATTAAGACTCTGATAATACTGTTTATGAAAATGTCATGAATTAGAAATTACTATTCACTGCTAGTGGAGGTGTAAATCAGTTTAACCACTTTAATGAACAATTTGGCAATAGCAATATTGAAAATCGCTTTTTGTTGCGGGGCACGGTGGTCACACCTATAATCCTAGCACTTTGGGAGGCAGAGGCAGACAGATCAGTTGACGTCAGGAGTTCGACATCAACCTGGCCAACCTGGTGAGACCCCATCTCTATTAAAAATACAAAAATTAGCCAGGTGTAGTGGCGGGCATCCATAATCCCAGCTACTTGGGAGGCTGAGGCAGGAGAATTACTTGAACCCAGGAGGTGGAGGTTGAGGTTGCAATGAGCCGAGATGACATCACTGCACTCCAGTCTGGGTGAGAGAGTGAGATTCTTCTAAAAAAAAAAAAATTGCTTTTTCTCAACTCAGAATTGCACACTGAAGAATATATTATGAACCTCATATGTTCACAATGTCATGTGTAAATATGTTTATTGCAGCATTGTTTATAACAGTAAAAACTAAAATAAACCAGGTTTTCTATCACTTGGGGGGATAAGTAAACTATATAATGGGATACTATCCAGTCAAAATTAATGAAAGTTAATTTTTAATTTAAAAAGTAAATTACAAAAAGGATACATGATGCCATTTATATACATTTAAAAACAAAAGCAACTCCATTGCTTCAAACCCATTCAGGTCTGAACCTATGCACATATTTGGTGCTATATTTAGCTATACTAAGAAGTATTAAAACAGGATGGAAGTAATACACACTCACTTTAGGATAAGTGGTTAGCTTCAAGAAGAAAAAATGGGGTGAGTAATATAGTTGATGTCTTCTACCTCACTGTTTCTCTCATCTCCTTCTGGTATTCTAATTACACTTACGTTAGACCATTCAATATTGTCCCATAGCTTTTGGGTGCTCTGGGGTTTTTATTTTTTTTCTCTTTGTGTTTTGGTTTGCATAATTTTTAACGACCTGTCTTCAGGTTCATATATTCTTTCCTCGGCAATGTAAAGTCTCCTGAACTGCTCACTGACATAATTCATCTCTGTTACCTTGTTTTTTATTTCTATCAATTAAATTTGACTCTTCCATATATTTTACCTCGCTACTGAAATCCATCGATTCATACATGTTGTTTACATTTTCCAATGGAGCCTTTAACCTATTAATCATAGTTATTTTAAATTCCCAGATAGTCTCAACATTTAGGTAGTCTTTAGGATTGCTTTTATTCTCCAAGATGACAGATTGGAGGCAGTGTTCACACATCACTCCCACTTGGAAACACAAAATATAACCTGTAGATATTCACACTGTGACTTTTTTCCCAAGAAACAATGCAGGAACTAAACAGGAAAACTAAAACCCACAGATTATTTTATTTTATTTTATCAAGATGGAGTCTCACTCTGTCATCCAGGCTAGAGTGGAGTAGCACAACCTCAGCTCACTGAACCTCTGCCCCCCGGGTTCAAGCAATTCTCCTGCCTCAGCCTCCTGAGTAGCTGGAATTACAGGCATGCATCACCACCAGTTAATTTTTGTATTCTTAGTAGAGATGGGGATTCACCATGTTGGCCAGGCTGGTCTCAAACTCCTGATCTCAAGTGATTTACCTGCCTTGGGCTCCCAAAGTCTGGGATTACAGGCATGAGCCACCACACCTGGCCCATAGATTTTTTTTTTGTTTTGTTGTTGTTTGTTTTTTTATTATACTTTAAGTTCTAGGGTACATGTGCATAACGTGCAGGTTTGTTACATATGCATACATGTGCCATGTTGGTGTGCTGCACCCATTATTTTTTTAAGTAGCAGGCTGCAGCCTATGGCATGAGCCAGATTCAAAAAACGAAACAAAACACAACTGTAAGTCCCCAGAGTGTGACAAGGGGAGAGACTGCCTCCAGGGTATACACCCCCACCAGGGAACCTGGTAATTCAGGCCACAGGGAAAGGCCTTAACCCTACCCAACACTGGAACTGATTTTGGGAGTGGAGAGGAATATAAAAGCACAAATGAGAGCAGGAAGAACTTTGCATGCACTGTCTGTCTCCAGCATGGACCAAGGGAAGCCATTCCTTATTCTGCTGCATATGAGACCTCACAAAAGTCTGCCAACTTACTCAGGCAGCGGTCATTGCCTGAGTTAATTAAAAGAAGTTCCCAACTGAATTTTGCGATATAACCTTGAGTGGGGAAGAACTCCCTTGGCCAGAACCTGGTAGCGAATGGGAAGTGTGCTGCAGTCATGAGCAAATGAGCTGGGTGCCCCGCCTGTGCAGGCAGACTGGGAGGGGCATGGCCTGAAAGCCATGGTTCTTGTCTCCCCTGGGAAAGGCTTATGGCCCAAGGAAGTTTTGAGTTCTAAGCATAGATGGCCAGGAACTTAGCTGGCTGCTGCTAGCAGAATACTGCAGGTAAGAGATCTGCCTTGCCAAGTGCACGGGAGCTGGGTGGGGCTTACTGCTGCCTATTACTCCCCACTCCCTGCATGAACTCTCCTGTGCAGCAGAGGCAGTTATGCTCCTCTCTGGAACATTATCACAATGGCCAGAGAACCATCACCCAACTCCCACAGGGGCCACTGCTAGCACCGCATGTGAAAAGTCAAAACATGGACCTGCCTGACCCAGTCCCCACCTGGCTTTGCCCACGACCTGCCTGGTAGCTTAACATAAAAGACAGAAACTTTTTGGAGCACAAAGGACAGAAACTTTTTGGAGCTGTATGGCCCCACCCATTGCCTGATAATCCAAAGTACCAGCCCTGGGTAGCATAAGGCGAGCACAAATCCCATCACTTCTGCTACAGCTGGTGCTCTTTGGCAAGCATCACTTCTGGCTGGAGGCCAACTCACACAGTCCATTACAGCATCTGCAGCTAGAATAACACTGTGTCCAGGAAGGAGAAAACTTGTGTGTGACCCCAGCCATCACCATTGCCTGCACCACTCTGGCTAACCAGGAGGTCCTGAATCTGCCCATGTGACCTATTTATTACTACCTGGATAGGCATTTGAGGAAGCCAATACATGAAGGCTATCTATAACTAAGGAATCTCTGAGTCTACATCACTCCCCTGCCACTCCTATTACAGCTGGTGCTGGTACCCACTGCTGGGAGACTTGAGGGCAGGTCACAACTCTGGATCCCTTGCAGATATTCCCTAGTACCAGATTGCAGTGTGGCAGCCACACTGGGTGGCTAGACTCAGAGGAGTAACAGCATTCACAGTAGTCTGGCTCTCAGGGCCTCCCACTCCTAAAGGAAGGGGGAGTGCACCCCTTCAAGGGAACACCCTGTGGGACAAAAGAACCCAGGTGGCAAGCCTTGAGTCCCGGGTCTTTCTGCTGGTGGGAAGTTTCCTTCAGCAGAGGCACAACTGCAGTTCAGAGATCAGCAGGGAAAATCTGTAGCTCTCCCACCACGAGTCAGGCAGTGCTGGTGTTTGTGAAGGGCCTTGGAGAGGGGGATTTCTTTTCCACCCCAATCACCACTGCAAACACAGCTGGGGCTTTTCCCATGGGAACTCAGTGTGGCTGCACCTCTAGACAGCCTCTCTGGAACACTTCAGGGTGACTGCATCCCTACCGGAGGAGCACCCTCCAGGTGCAGGCTTGCCCAAGAGACAGAGTCACAATTCCTCTCCACCTGGAACACCAACATTCCTGCAGACGAGCAGAGGTGCCTATCTGCTCTGACTAGCCAGAACACTGGGTCAAGAGTGTGTCTGGGAGGTGGATAGCTTTCCTGTGGGCCTGGCAGAAGAGCTGAGGTGGCTCCAGTCCTTCCTTCTGATAAGACCTCAGAATGTTTCACTGAGAACTCCCCCAGTCACCTCTGACAAGGCAGGGACCTCTGCCCATCGTTGGTTATTGCATTTACCCACCTGCTTTAGCCACAGCTGGTTTTCACCCACGGATAGCTCCCTTTTGGTCTGAAGCTTGGACTATTCAACCCTGTAAATAAAATACTGGGGGGAAAATAAAGAAAGAAAGAAATACATAATATGGAGGAAGGAGATAAGCTTCAAGAGACCTCTGTCATTCCAATCCTATGGGAGACAGTGAACTTGCTCACACACTGAGCACAGTGCTACTACAACCAGCATCTGAAAAAGCCGTCATACAAAGACTCTACAACCAAGGAACTCATACAGAGCCTTCACCCCTGAAAGCACTCCTGAAAGCATACAGAGCCTTCACCCCTGAATTAGGCTACAATAAACTATAAACATTTAAGTCACATCATTAAGGGGGGAAAAAGAAATTTAAAAAAACAAATTTAGGCTGGGCACAGTGGCTCACACCTGTAATCCCAGCAGTTTGGGGAGGCTGAGGATGGCAGGTCACTTGAAGTCAGGAGTTTGAGACCAGCCTGGCCAACATGGTGAAATCCCATCTCTACTAAAAATACAAAAATTAGCCAGGCATGATGATGGGCACCTGTAATCCTAGCTACTCAGGAGGCTGAGGCATGAGAATCACTTGAACCCAGAAAGTGGAGGTTGCAGTGAACCAAGACCATGCCACTGCACTGCAGCCTGAATGACACAGTGAGACTCTGTCTCAAAAATAAGAAGAAGAAGAAGAAAAGAAATAACAAAGATGAGAGCAGAACTAAATGAAATTGAGAGCAAAAAAAATAGAAAAGATCAATGAAACAAAAAGCTGATTCTTTGAAAAGATAAACAAAATTGATAGACCATTAGCCAGATTAACCAAGAAAGAAGAGAGAAGATTCAAATAGGCTCAATTAGAAATAAAACTGGAGACATACAACCAATACTACAGAAATACAAAATGTCATTGGAGACTACTCTGAATACCTCTAGGCACACAAAACAGAAAACCTAGAGGAAATGGATAAATTCCTAGAAGCATACAACCCTCTTAAATTAGATAAGGAAAAAACAGAAACCCTGAACAGACCAATAACAAGCAGAGAGATTGAATCAGTACATTTTTCAAAATGCCAACAAAAAAAAAAATCCCAAGACCAAATGGATTCATAGCTGAATTCTACCAGACATTCAAAGAAGAGTTGGTACTAATACTACTGAAACTATTTCAAAAGAACGAGAAAGAGAGAACCCTCTTTAAATCATTCTATGAAGCTAGTATCACCCTGACACCAAAACCAGGAAAGGACATAACAAAAAAAGAAAACTCCGGACCAATATTCCTGATGAACACACATGCAAAAACCTCAATAAAACACTAGCTAACTGAATCCAACAGCATATCACAAAGATGCTACACTGTGATCAAGTTTATTTCATCCCAGGGATGCAGGCATGGTTTAACATAGGCAAGTCAATAAATGTAATACATCACATAAATAGAATTTAAAACAAAAACTATATTATCATCTCAGTAGATGCAGAAAAAGGATTTGATAAAATTCAGCATCGCTTTATGATTTTAAAAAACCCTCAACAAACTAGGCATAGAAGGTACTTAATAAATTTTCAAATTAATAAATTACTCAAATTAATAAAAGCCATCCATGACAAATCCACAGCCAAAACCATACTGAATAAGAAAAAGTTGAAAGCATTCCCCCTGAGAGCTGGAGCAAGAAAAGGATGCCCACTTTCACCACTTCTATTCAACATATTACTGGAAGTCCCAGCCAGAGCAATCAGATAGGAGGAAGAAATATAGGGCATCCAAATTGGAAAAGAGAAAGTCAAACTATCACTGTTCATTGATGATATTATCATATACCGAGAAAGCCCTAAACACTTCTCCAAAAGACTCCTAGATTTGATAAATTAATTCAGTAAAGTCTCGGATTACCAAATCAGTGTACACAAATCAGTAGCGCTGCTATACACCAACAATGGCCAAGCTAAGAATCAAACCAAGAACTCAATCCCTTTTACAACAGCTGGAATAAAAAAAAAAAAAAAAACCTAAGAATACATCTAACCGAGGAGATGAAAGATACCTGCAAGGAGAACTATAAAACACTGTTGGAAGAAATCATAGATGACACATCCCATGTTCGTGGGTTGGAAGAATCAATCTTGTGAAAATGAACATACTGCCCAAAGCAATCTACAGATTCAATGCAATTCTATCAAAATACCAATATCATTTTTCACAGAATTAGAAAAACAATCCTAAAATTCATATGGAACAAAAAAGAGCCAGAATGGTCAAAGCAATCCTAAACAAAAAGAACAAATCTGGAGGCATCACATTACCAGACTTCAAGTTATACTACAAGGCTATAGTTACCAAAACAGCATGGTACTGGTATAAAAGCAGGCACTTATGCAAATGCAACAGAATAGAGGACCTAGAAATGAAGCCAAATACTTACAGCCAACTGATCTTCAACAAAGCATACAAAAACATAAATTGGAGAAAGGACACCCTATTTAATAAATGGTGCTAGGAAAACT
The DNA here is from genome assembly GCF_008728515.1 of Papio anubis. Taxonomy (NCBI): domain Eukaryota; kingdom Metazoa; phylum Chordata; class Mammalia; order Primates; family Cercopithecidae; genus Papio; species Papio anubis. The sequence continues at coordinate 97,992,211 of NC_044982.1, forward strand.
GGCTAGTCACATTTAGAAGAATGAAACTGGATCCCTATCGCTCACATTATACAAAAATTAACTCAAGGCGAATCAAATACTTAAATCTAAGACTCAAAATCATAAAACTTCTAGAAGGTAACCTTAAAAAAACTCTTCTGGACATTGGCTTAAACAAAGAATTCACAACTAAAACTCCAAAAGCAACTACAACAAAAATAAAAATAAATAAATGAGACCTGATTAAATTTAATAGCTTCTGCACAGCACAAAAACATAATCAGCAGAGTAAACAGATAACCCACAGATTAGGAGAAAATGTTTGCACACTGTGTATCTGAGAAAGGACTAGTATCCAGAATCTACAAGGAACTCAAACAAGTCAGCAAGAAAAAGAAATAGGCCCATCAAAAATGGGCAAAAGATATGAATAAATATTTCTCTTTTTTTTTTTTTTTTTTTTTTTTTTTTGATACGGAGTCTTGCTCTGTCGCCCGAGCTGGAGTGCAGTGGCCAGATCTCAGCTCACTGCAAGCTCCGCCTCCTGGGTTCACGCCATTCTCCTGCCTCAGCCTCCCAAGTAGCTGGGACTACAGGCGCCCGCCACCTCGCCCGGCTAGTTTTTTGTATTTTTTTAGTAGAGACGGGGTTTCACCATGTTAGCTAGGATGGTCTTGATCTTGTGACCTCGTGATCCGCCCGTCTCGGCCTCCCAAAGTGCTGAGATTACAAGCTTGAGCCACCGCGCCCGGCCGAATAAATATTTCTCAAAAGAAGATATACAAGCGGCCAACAAACATATGAAAAAATACTCAGCATCAGTAATCATCAGGGGAATGCAAATTGATATCACAATGACATATCACCTTACTTCTGCCAGAATGGTCATTATAATAAAGTCAAAAAAATAGATGTTGGCATGGAAGTAGTGAAAAGGGAATGCTTATACACTGCTGCTGGGAATGTAAATTATTACAACCGCTATGGAAAACAGTATGGAGATTTCTTAAAGAAATATAGATCTAAAAGTAGATCTCGGAGGGGCCGGTCTTTGCTTGGATTTCAGGCTGCTTAGTCACCCTCCGAACTCAATTCTCAGATGGGTTTAAGAAAAGTTGTAATTTTGTAGTGTATCTGGCTTTTTCTTGTTATGTGGGAGTAATACTTTTTTAGCTTTCTATATCCTTGGTGAAAGTAGACTCTATCCAAATCTTTAACTCTTCATTTCTTTTTCTTATTTTGAGATAGGGTTTCACTCTGTCACCCAGGCTAGAGTACAGTGGTACTATCGCAGCTCACTGCAACCTCAAACTCTCTGGGCTCAGGAGATCTTCCCATCTCAGCTTCCCAAGTAGCTGGGATTACAGACGCGTGCCACCACACCTGGCTAAATTTTTGCATTTTTAGTAGAGATGGGGTTTTGTCATGTTGCCCAGGCTGGTATCAAACTCCTGGGCTCAAGCGATCTACCCCCCTCAGCCTCCCAAAGTTCTGGAATTATAGGCACGAGCCACCGAACCTGGCCTAACTCTTCATTTCTTAATTTAAAAAAATTTTAAAGAGATCCAAATGAGCGAAGCGATATCATATATTAAACCTCATTGATGGTTCCATGGCTTGGCAAATAATTTTTTAGCTGGTCACATCATCTTGAATTAAAACTTCATTTCCCACCTATCATGCAATTAGATGTGGCAATGTTACTACATTTTAGCCAACAAGGTATGAATGAAAGTGTGGTATAAACGTTCTTGGGAGTTTCTTTAAAGAGAAAGAGGGATTCCTATGTGGTAGGATGTGGGCGAGATTTCTGGAGTTCCAACAACCAACTTACAAATACAAAGGCATCCTAGGAATGGCACACCAGAGACTTGGAAGTTGCATCCCCAGTGATGATGATATAGAACTGCCAAACCAGCCCTGGATTGACCATCTACAGACATGGTTTAGGTGAGAGAAAAATTAATGTCTTTCTTGTCTAAACCAATGTTATTGCCTGGAATGAAGGGGAACTCATTCTATTGCCACCCATCTTAGTCCAAACTGCCACACTTGGTGACATATTGTTTTGGTATGTTTGAATTATTTCATTATTTAAATGTTTAGTTAAAGCAAAATTGCACAGACAGTAAAAATATTAACAATATGTAAATATGCATTGAGGAAGAGAAATATGTCAACATTGCTTCTCTCTGGGTCGTGAGATTATGTGTATGTTTTTTTCTTTTATCCTTAGCCATGCCTATTTAACTTTCCCACATTGAGCATGATTCACTGAAGTTTTTGTTATACTGAAGCGTGGTTCTCCTCCTCTGCTGGCACTGGTATGTCATCGCCTCTGGGCTGCTTAGAAGACTCCTTCAGCATGTGCTATTTCCACAGCACCTCTCTGCAACCTTCATCTTTCTTTGTGAGTGTCTTCCTCCTGACCATGTGGTAGCCCCATTCTGAAACCAGAATTATAAATAAATAAAGACTTGGATTTGCCTCTGTCTTTTCCCACACTTCATACTTCCTGCTCCTGTTCACCAAGGAGGAGATTTTCTCCCAACCAGTGACTTCAGCATCAATTAGGAGTCCCAAAGAAATCCTGGCGCTCTTGGCTTTAGCATCCTTTCTCAAATGTCTTGGAATAACTTCCAGGCACTGTATTGGAGACCATAACATTACCTAGGATCCCTCAGGGACGAAGAACCACCGTCTCCTTGAATTCTGGATGATCTGCTACTTCACAATGAGTTCCAAACTCACAAAAAGTATCCAAAGCCACATAGTTTGAGGGTAATCTTTGTTTCCTTTCTTGTTCAAGACAGTAAATTTTACTGACCTGGTATATTCTTTATCTATTGCTGCATTGAAAATTACCCCAGCTGGGCTACAGTCAACGCAGAGTTCAACTGGGACAAGATATACTTCCAAACTCATCCAGTGGCTGTTGGCAAGTTTCACTTCCTTTTGGGCTGTTGGGCTGAGGACTCAGTTCTCTGCTGGATGCTGACTAAGAAGCTGCCCTTGATTTCTTGCCTTGCAGGTTGCTCCATCACGGCAGCTGGTTTCAGCATCAAAGCACACAAGTCAAGAAGTCAAGAGAGAGAGAAGGAGAAAGCAGCAGTAAGAGAGATTCCTAGCAAAGTAGAAATCACAGCCTCTTGCAGCCTCATCATGAAAGTGACACCTCATTGCTTTTGTCATATTCCATTCATGAGAAGCAGGTCAATAGGTCTGGCCTGAACACAAGGGAAGGAGCTTACCTAAAGAGTAAGGACCAGGAGTTGGAGAGCACTGCAATATATCCTAGAAGTCTGCCTACCACACAAGGCCTCACGTCAGTCCAAAAGTCCCCTTCAGTTTTTCCCAGGAGATCTAGCAGGACCTCAGGCAAACTGAACTCCAAATGACCCCTACTTCTGTAAGTAGCAGCCCAGACACATTAATTTCTACTTTCCAAAGTTGTTCTTCTGTCCTCTGCTTGTCACACCATCACATTTAGCTTGGATTTCAGAGAATGAAAATGGCAGACAGACAAAAGGAAAGCTTATCTGAAATTTAAGATTTTAAGGATGCTGCCAGTTTCCAAAAGCAATTCTACCCTGGTAAAATAAAATCCTTATTCTGCTTGTCCAGGATACTTGACCCAGAGCCCAACAAGGCAGTATTCCCATTCACACTCACTGAAGCCACTCTGTCTTCCTGAAAGAGTTATCTTGGCTCTACTCTGTAGTTCAGCTCCTACAGAGGGACTTAAAAGGAAACAACAGTTCTTGGTCCAAAGCAATAAAGAGACAAGTGAGTCATAATAGTCTGGGTTCTTCACCAGCATAAGCAGTTCCATGAATCGCCTCTATAAAAACCCTGCCCTTCTAGCCCAACCCGTGTTCCAAGTGCCAAAACCTTCCATTCAAGGGTTTTATAACTCAGCCCTGTGCTCAGAAATGTCACTGCACATAAGAGGGCCTTTGACCTCTGGCCATACCCAAGCCCACAGTCTGCAGCGAAGCATGCTTTGATAAGTATCTAAAGAGTAAAGCACTTTGGTTTCCTCTCATCTATTTCTATTCTACTTTTAATCAGCTGCTTAGCTTCAGGTGTCTGCCCTCTGCCCTCCAAGCTTCATCTCAACCAGAAGTAAAACAGGCCTGTGGTTGTGTGCTTTGAGAGCTCATGAAATAACAATACTGGTAGCAAACACCCATAAAGGGCTTACTATGTGCCAGGCACCATCCTAAGTAGTTTCTGTAGGTTATTGTATGTAGGTTTTTACAGATGAGGAAATGGAAGCATAAAAAGGCACTGAGTGACTAGCTTTCTGACGAAGTCACAGTCAGAGAAACAGAGCCAGAAGTTAAAATCAAGCAATGCATCTCCAAAATGCATCTTACCCCTGCACAATGAAAGAGAATACAAGTCCCCTCAGAGAAGGGGAAATATGAAGTCAGAAATGCGAGTATTTCTTTAATAAGAGAGAACATGTGCAGCAAACTCCTTCAATCTAGAAACACTTTCTTTTTCCAGGTACTGGGTTAGAAATCCCTTCAGTAAGAAAACTAAATGGGCAAGCCTTTAAACCAAACCAAAATGTGTCCCGAGCTTTCAATGAATCAAATTGAACTCAAGGCCCCAAGTCTGAATAAATTATACCCTAAGATCTGTCAGAAGCAATAGATTTCTTCTGCTGAGTTTTTCTTCCATTCAATAGAAAGACGTAAGAGCTCTGTTGCTGCCCAATTGCTTTACTAAAATATATATATATATATATTTTGAGATGGAGTCTTGCTCTGTCGCCCAGGCTGGAGTGTAGTGGCAGGATCTCAGCTAAGTGCAACCTCTGCCTCCCATGTTCAAGTGATTCTTCTGCCTCAGTCTCCCAGGTAGCCAGAATTACAGGCTCCCACCACCACACCCAGCTAATTTTTTTATTTTTAGTAGAGACGAGGTTTCACCATGTTGTCCAGGCTGGTCGCAAACTCCTGACCTCAAGTGATCTGCCCGCCTCAGCCTCCCAAAGTTCTGGGATTACAGGTATGAGCCACTATGGCTGGCACAGAAACTTTCTTACTCATTTGAATTGAAAACTTCTATGTTTTTAAAGCATGTTTTTATTAAGTGTGGAAATTCATAAAATATGGCCAGGTAGGAAGACGATGTTCAGAAACTAGATTTATAATCTATCATTTCAAACATTGCTGTATTCAAAAATCAGTTATCTAAAATTCACTCCAAAGAAGTTTGTATGTACAAATAGTTGTTATAATGAAAGCTACCTTTCCTTTCTCAATCCGTGTCATGTGGATCTAAGCCCCTCCCTCAGAAATGGGGTGGGCATGTGTGTCCTCTTGGTGAAACCACTCTATCGCCCTAGCCAATGCAATTGCTTCAGAGATGGTTACATAGCCCTAGCTGGACCATTACAAGTCTCCAAACCTTTGCTGGAATTATTGAGAGACAGAGAATTCAAAAAGAACTCAGTATATAAAAACTACTGGAGTTAATAAGCAAGTAAAATGTTAATACAAGACTGTAACTGCCCCAGGTCACCAGATGGGGGAGAGTGCACCTGAAAAGAAGTCAATACAGAAGAAACCAGATAGAAATAGCTTCCAGTGATCCAGTGGGGGCCTGGATCCAGCTGTACCTGAATCTCCTCCAATGCTGTGCAGTTAAGTATGCCAGTATGTCTTTTCTGCATTTAAATCTGTGCATTGGGCTTCTGCTTCTTGTAACCTAGGGAGTCCTGACTAGCTCCTAGGAGCAGGTGTGGTTCCACATCCTGTTCAGTTACTACTGACCACAGCAGGTAGTGTGAAATGACACCCCAGAGAGCTGCATATTTCAAAGCCACACCCACATTCTAGGTGTGACTGTGAAAGCAATCCAGCAGCAGTGTGCACAGCTGGGGCTGACTTAAGAGCTCCTAGGAAGGCCCAATCCTACAGCTAAAGGTCATGTAAAGATGTTGTGGAGAGATAATAAACAACACACACATGCGCACTCAGTAGGCAAAAATACCACATATATTCTTCTCTGAGGAAATAACCATGAGCAAAGTATGGATATGAGTCAGTCACTGACTATAATTAAGGGCTTCCCTCCCACTCCAGTAACATCTGAATCAAGGCAGAGAACATTCCAGCAGGCCAGCAGTTGGAAAAGAACTAACCATATCTTTCTTGATGTTTCCCATGACTCGATCCTTGCAGAACAGGCCACTGCAAGTCAGAAAATAGCTTCCTAGGAGAATTTAATACTGAGGAATTGGGAGTTTCTTCCCCTCTATCAGAACCAGAATAATTCTACCTTAAGCCTTGGAGTTTGGGGCTCAACGTAACTCAAGCATCCACTCTAGGAATCCCCCATCTGCTGCATAACTTTGGGTCCATTTGTATTTCAAAACTCTATTATGACTAGATATCCATATGCAGAAGAATGAAACTAGACCCCTATCTCTCACCATATATAAAAATCAAATCGGCCGATTGCGGTGGCTCACACCTGTAATCCCAGCATTTTGGGAGGCCAAGGCAGTCGAATCACCTAAGGTCGGGAGTTTGAGACCAGCCTGGGCAACATAGAGAAACCCCGTCTCTACTAAAAATACAAAATTAGCTGGGCATGGTGACACATGCCTGTAATCCCAGCTATGGGGGAGGCTGAGGCAGGAGAATCGCCAGAACCCAGGAGGCAGAGGTTGTGGCGAGCCGAGATGATGCCGTTGTACTCCAGCCTGGGCAACAAGAGCAAAACTCAGTCTCAAAAAAAAAAAAAATCAAATCAAAATGGATTAAAGACTTACATCTAAGACCTGAAGCCATAAAACTATTAAAAGAAAACACTGGGGAAATGTTCCAGGACATTGCCCTGGGCGAATGTTTCCTGAGTAGGACCTTAAAAGCATAGGCAACCAAAGCAAAAGTAGACAACTGGGAACATCTCAAGCTAAAAAGTTTCTGCACAGCAAAATAAACAATCAACAAAGTGAAGAGACAACTCACACAGGGGAGAAAATATCTGCAAACTACCCATCTGACAAGAGATTAATAACCACAATATATAAGGAGCTCAAACAACTCTATAGCAAAAAAAAGAAAAATCCGATTTAAAAATGGGCAAAAGATCTGAATAGATCTCTCTCAAAAGAAGACATACAAACGAGGCCGGGCACCGTGGCTCACACCTGTAATCCCCGCACTTTAAGAGGTCCAGGCGAGCAGATCACTTCAGGTCAGGGGTTCGAGACCAGCCTGGCCAATATGGCAAAATCCCCATCTCTACTAAAAGTACAAAAATTAGCGAGGAGTAGTGGCACATGCCTGTAATCCCAACTACTCAGGAGGCTGAGGCAAGAGAATTGCCTGAACCTGGGAGGTGGAGGTTGCAGTGAGTCAAGATCACACTGCAGCCTGGGCAACAGAGCAAGACCCTGTCTCAAAAAAAAAAAAAAAGAAAAGAAAAAGAAAGACATATAAATGACAAACAGTTATATGGAAAAAATTCTCAATCTCATTACTCATAACAGAAATGTATATCAAAACTACAATGAGATATCATCTCAGCCCAGTTAAAATAGCTCTTATCCAAAAGGCAGGCAGTAACGAAAGTTGGCAAGGATGTGGAGAAAGGGGAACCCTCATACACTGGTGGTTAGAAAACAAATTAGTACAGCCAAGATGGAGAACAGTATGAAGGTTTCACAAAAAATCTAAAACTAGAATTAGCATATGATCCAGCAATCCCACTGTTGGGTATACACCCAAAAGGAAGGAAAGCAATATATTGAAGATATATCCACACTCTTATGTGCTCTTGTCTGCACTCATGTTTATCGCAGCACTATTCACAGCCAAGGTAGAGAGTCAACCTAAATGTTCACCAACAAATGAATGGATTTAAAAATGTGATACATATACACAATGGAATATTATTTGGCCATGAAAAAAGAATGAGATCCCGTCATTTGCAACAACATGGATGGAACTGGAGGGCATTATGTTAAGTGAGATAAGCCAAGCACAAAAAGACAAATATCACGTTATCACTCATACGGGGGAGCAGAAAAAAAAAACTGAACTCTTGGAGACAGAGAGTAGAAGGATGGTTACCAGAGGCTGGGAAAGGTAGTGGGGTCAGGGACAAAGAGGAGTTGGTCAATGGGTAAAAAATACAGTTAGGTAAAAAAAAAAAAAGAGATCTAGGGTTTGACATCGCAATAGGGGAATAATAGTTAAAAATAATTATTTCATATTTCAAAATCAATGAAAGAGAAGAATTGGAATGTTCCTAACACAAAGAAATGATAAATGTTTGAAGTGATGGACGTCCCAATTACCCTGATTTGATCATTATACATTATATGCTTGTATCAAAATATCACATGTATCCCCATAAATACATACAACTATTATGTATCCATAAAAATTAAAAATAATTTTTAAAAACTGTATTAAAATATAGGTAATAGAGAAGAATGTATAAAATGTATATGTACACTTTTATTTGAGACAGGGTCTCACTTAGTTGCCCAGGCTGCAGTGCAGGGATGTAATCTTGGCTCACTTGCAGCCTCAACTTCCTGGGCTCAAGCGCACCTCCCACCTCAGCCTCCCAAGTAGCTGGGACTACAGGCACATGCCACCACATCCAGCTAATCTTTGCATTTTTTTTGTAGAGATGGGATTTCACCATGTTGCTCAGGCTGGTCTCAAACACCTGAGCTCAAGCGATCTGCCCTCCCCGGCCTCCCAAAGTGCTGGGATTACAGGTGTGAGCCACCAGGCCCAACCTACACTTTCAAAATAGTAAAAATTACACAACAATGTACCCACCACCTAGGTTGAAAAATATTAATACATTACAAGTCATTTTAAAGTCCACTCCCTGCCCTTCCCGAATTGTACCCTGTTCTCCCTCACTCCCCAGAGAATTAAGCACTGTTCTGACTTTAATGCTATGCATTCCTTTGCATTTTATTAAGTTGTAGCACAAATGTATGCATCCCTAAAAAATAATTGTTTCATTTGGAAAAACTCAGGAGTCAGAACAACCCTAGCCCTGTACAGAACAGATGATATCGGCTGGGCGCGGTTACTCATGCCTGTAATCCCAACACTATGGGAGGCCCAGGTGAGCAGATGACGAGGTCAGGAGATGGAGACCATCCTGGCTAACAGTGAAACCCCGTCTCTACTAAAAATACAAAAAAAAAAAAAAAATTAGCCGGGCATGGCAGTAGACACCTGTAGTCTCAGTTACTCAGGAGGCTGAGGCAGGAGAATGGCGTGAACCCGGGAGGCAGAGGTTGCAGTGAGCCGAGATGGCACCACCACACTTCAGCCTGGGCAAAGAGCAAGACTCTGACACACACACAAAAAAAAAAAGCAGATAATATCACCACTTTCAGATGAAGGCTTCCAAGAAAAGAAAAGCTGAAGAAGTCTCCAGATCACACTCTGTCTCCAGTTGCCCTGAATGTTTATGAGCGCCCCTTCCAGTGAAGTCGTAGGGCCAGGCATACCAGTGAGTCCTCAGTAACATAGGGCTTGCCACAATTGGGCCATCAGATAGGACTGTCCTGTGGGCCAGGCAAAGGATGTCTAGCATTCTGAATGGATGGACTGTACTCTGAATTCAGTATTTTCTGCTTCTAAACTTGCCGTGACCTGACCTCAGTCCTTGCCAACTAGCCTTCAGGAGTCAATGAAAACAGAAAAATTCTGTGGGGTGAAATAAATGAACCTTAGAAGGTCTAAGCAGCAGTGATGTAGGAATTTCATCAATATGTGGTCAAGACAAGACTAGAAGCTAGTATGAAACCCAGGCATGTTTTCCTAAAGTTGAAAAAAAAGTAAATGTCAGCAGGGGAATTGTTCATGACAGCACTCAATCTGTCTCTCTAGTCTATTCTTCCAATCTGCACCACTGGCACAACTCTCATTCTGGGATCTCCTCATCCTCCAGGGGACTCTCTTCTAACTGGATCTCCTAATTCCTCTTTTTTTTTTTTTTTTTTTTTTGAGACAGTTTCGCTCTTGTTGCCTAGGCTGGAGTGCAATGGTGTGATCTCAGCTCACTGCAACCTCCATCTCACGGGTTCAAGTGATTCTCCTGCCTCAGCCTCCTGATGGGATTACAGGCATGAGCCACCATGCCTGGCTAATTTTTTGTATTTAGTAGAGACTGGGTTTCACCATGTTGGTCATGCTGGTCTTGAACTCCTGACCTCAGGTGATCCACCCGCCTCGACCTGGGATTACAGGCGTGAGCCACCGTGCCCGGCCCACTTCCTAATTCCTCTTAAGAAAGGTTACATAAGACCCAGTTTTACAGATTTTACACACCCAAAAATGTAGTTTTTCACCTCTCAAATTGAAGTGATAGTTTATGTACAGAATTCTAGAATGGATATAATTTTCCTTCAGAATTTTGAAGGCACTGCTCTATTATTTTCTTGTCTTCAAGGTTGTGATTCAACAGCTCAAGGCCACTTTTGTTACCAATCCTTTGTAATGACAAATTTTGGAAGGCTGTAGAAACATTTGTTCCCAGTGTTCTGAAACTTCACAACATGTGCATTGTTGTAAATCTGTCTTTACTCAATTTGTTGTAAATTCAACAGAACCTTCCAATCTGACAACTCATGTCTCTTAATGCAGAGAAATTTTCTTGAACTATTTCTGTGATGATTTCCTCCACTTTGTGTTCTCTGTTCTTTCACTCTGGACACTCACATTATTCAGATATTAGATCTCCTGGTCCTTTAAGTCTTACATTTTTAGCTTAGCTTCTATTTCTATATTTTTTATTCTACTTTCTAGGTGATTTCCTTTTCTTCTATTGAGTTTCTAATTTCTAGTATCGTGCTTTTAATTTCCAGAATATTTGTCCTCCAAATATTTATTTTTATATATAGCATCTTGGTTTTTTTTCCATAGATGAAGTATACTTTCCTTTCCTTCTAAGGGTTTTAATAATAGATAATTTTCTATTACTTCATTTTCTCCCTGTCTTGCCTGTGTATTCTCTAAGTTGTTGTGGGTTTTTTGCTGTTTCATCCCAACCTATCATGTTAGAGACTTTCTCAGATAACTAGTACTTCTTGGCCATCTACTTATACTAACCAGTAGAGAAGAAAACTTGATTTGAAACTCTGAGCATACGATGAACTTTGTTGACTTCGAATTTCATTCTAGGATTGTATAGATGGTACTTATTGGGATAAAACACTGATGTCAGTATATTTAGGCATTTTTTTCTCGCTCTGGTCAATTTCTTAAACAAAAGCCTTCTATCCTCCTGCCTAGAGGTAATGTCCTTGGTACCAATGTTCTTGTTGGAGGAACAAGACAATGAGTCCCTTCATTCTGGATTTTTTTTTTTTTAAAGACAGAGTCTCCCTCTGTCACCCGAAATGGAGGGCAGTGGTGAAATCTCAGCTCAATGCAACCTCCACCTCCCGGGCTCAAATGATTTTCATGTCTCAGCCTCCCAAGTAGCTGGAATTACAGTCACGTCCCACCACACCCAACTAATTTGTGTATTTTTAGTAGAGACAGAGTTTTGCCATGTTGGTCAGGCTAGTTTCCAACTCCTGGCCTCAAGTGATCTGCCCTCCCAAAGTGCTGGGATTACAGGCATGAGCCAACACACCCAGCCTCCATTCTGAATTGAGTGTGCATATAGCCATTCAATCCCTGTTTTTGGCATGGCATTCACTGGTATTGTGCTCACACCCACAAATAAGTCTCAAGTATCCCATTCAGAGGCTTCTCTGTTTGATCCCTTCAGAGACTAAACCTTCAGACCTCTGGACAGGCAAGGGCAGTCATGAGTGACAGGACAAACATAACTTTACTGTTTTACTAGGTTCACTTTCGTATGACTTTGCCATTTACAGTTTTTCAAGTTCAGATTCTTCAACTGTATTTCTACTGCCCTAATTTATTCCCACTAACTGTTGAAAAGTTCCACACAAATGTCCTCTGCAGAAACTCCCCTAAAAGTACCTGTGAGAAATATACATGAACATCTTCTCTAGCTATTGAGAGTCATTGGCTGCAAGTAGGAAAAAGGGTTAAATGTTGGCTGGAAAAATCTCTCTCATTATGCAAGTCCATTCCATCTGTGGTTACTTCCTGTTCATTCTGCTATCAAAAGAGCCCCCTGTGGTCAAAAAAGCTCCACTTGATGACTTTCTAGGTTTTTTTCCTCGATAAATATTCCATGTCCCCACAGACTGATTAACATGTTCATATACATCATCTTATTTGTTCCTTACAACAATAGCCCTGGGAATTAGGAAGGTTGAGTATCATTAGTATTATTATTACTCCTTTACAGATGCGAAAACTTAGGCTGAAAGAGGTTGCATAACTTGTCAAAGATCAGATTATGCCAGACACGGTGGCTCATGCCTGTAATCCCAGCACTACAGGAGGCTGAGGCGGGTGGATCACCTGAGGTCAGGAGTTCGCGACCAGCCTGCCAACACGGTGAAACCCCGTCTCTATCGAAAATACAAAAATTAGCTGGTCATTGTGGCATACACCTGTAGTCCCAGCTACTCTGGAGGCTGAGGCAGGAGAATTGTTTCAACCCAGGAGGTGGAGGTTGGAGTGAGCCAAGATCACACCGCTGCACTCTAGCTTGGACAACAGAGTGAGACTCCATCTCAAAAGAAAAAAAAAAAAATCAGATTATATGCAAGAAATAAGGCCAGGGTTACTCAGATCTTCTGCCCCTCATGCACACACTACCTGCTATACCACACTACTTCACACAGATTAGCAGTCTTCATTTAAGTTTTTAAAGACCAATTTTGTTGTTGTTAGAGACAACATCTTGCTCTGTCACCCAGGCTGGAGTGCAGCCGTGTGATCACAGCTCACTGCAGCCTGAAACTCCTAGGCTCAAGCCATCCTCCTGCCTCAGCCTCCCAACTAGCTGGGACTACAGGTGCATGCCACCACACCTGGCTCAGGCCAATTTTATAGAGGAGAAAACTTATAGATCTAGAACAAAAGCTGAGATCTCCTCTCACAATTTGTGCATTTCCTCTTAGAAAAAAAAAAAATGAGTGGTTCATTTCAAAAATCTAGAGCTCTTGCCCTTGAATTACAGCATTGAAGTCACCTTATGATGTGGTGGCTAAGGTGCTAGGAGGCTCAGTGAGAACTTACCCTGCAGACAATAGACGTGACTTCATGGCCAAACAAGTCCTCAAATAAATTTAATAGTTTTCTACTGTATAAAAGAGACATATTCACTTCATGTCAAAATAAGAGTCACTCAATTTTAATACAACTATCTCAATTTACAAATTAACATTCTCCCCCACTGCCCACACATAGTAAGTCTTTTACGGTGTTGATTAGAGAAGCAAAAGTTGCTGCTGCAATTCTCTTCCTGCATTTTAATATAAACTATCATCAGTCTTTTCTTCATAGAGTGCAGTGTGGACACCATCATCAGAATGTACCAGCGCTGAGTGTGCAAAGTTTACAAAGATTAGCAATATCAAAAGTTTGGAGATTTCTGAAATTCATGCTGCCTGCAAAGAACTATGTAAAAACTCAATCACTATAGAGGACCACACAGTAACTCACGCATGAAGTTACATGGTTGTGTGATTGGTTTGGGAGAAGGAACAGAAAGCACTTTCACCAACCTATATGCCTGAGCAAAATTAATGCAAACTTTCGAAGCTACAAAAGTTTATAGCCACCTAAATCAAGGTGGTGTCCCACCAGCAGTGCTCAGCAAAGTGCTAACAGGAGGCATAGGTGGTAAATATTTTACACTCTGCAGGTCATATGGTCTCTGTTAAACAATATGTAAATGAATGGGTGTGGCTGTGTGCCAATAAAGATTTATTTATAAAAAGAGGCAGCATGTTAAATACAGTCAGTAAGTTATAATGTACCAACCCCTGATCTAACACTAGCAAATACCAGCCAAGCCAAAGACAGTGTAATCCTCTTGGGCCAGGCGGTCAACAATGCCTATAATCCCAGCATTTTGGGAGGCTGGGGCAGGAATCACCAGGGTGGGAGTTGAACCATCCTGGCCAATATGGTGAGAACCCTGTTTCTACTAAAAATACAAACATTAGCCAGAGCAGTATGGCTGTAATCCCAGCCCAATGGGAGGCTGGGCTCACAATCCACTTGAACCCAGGAGGCAGGAGGTTGCAGTGGGGCAGTCCAGCCAATGCACTCCAGCCACAGGCAACAAAACTTCGTCTCAGAAAAGAAAAAAAAAAAAAAGGAAATAAAAGTATACAAAGTGAAAATGAAGAAATTAAACTGCCCTTATTTGGCAGTGACATTACTGTCTATGCACAAAATTCCAAAAATCTACAGAAAATGCTAGAGTACTAAAAATGAGTTTAGCAAGGTTAGCCAGAATCCAAGGTCAGCATGTAACATAAAATCGTATCTTCCCTATATCCTATGGCCCAGTAATTGGAATTGAAGAGTATCATTCACGGCAGCACCACAACCCATGATAAATATAAGATTACTGCAAAATACGTAAGATCCTAATTGCTAAAACTACAGGCTGGTGAAAGAATCTAAGAAGGTCCTAAATAAATAGATATACCAGAAACAGATTTATTAAAGTGTCAATTTTGCCTCCTGAAGTTTCCAGCTTCAATGCAATGCCAATCAAAAACCCCAACTTGAGCTACAGGCATGAGTGGCTCACATATAAGCCCTACCCTAGCACTTTAGGGATTACGGTGAGAGGATCATGTCCAGGAGTTGGAGACCAGCCTGGGCATGGAGATCCTCTCTACAAAAACAAAAAATTAAGCACAGGCATGGTGGTGCATGCATATGAGCCCAGTTACTTGGGAAGCTGAGGTGGGATGTCATGAGTCAGGCTGCAGTGAGCAGGTCTACCACTGCATTTGCTTTCGAGCCTTTGGTGGGACCTATCTTTCTTTCTTCTTTTGTGAGGTCTTGCTCTCAGGCAGAGGCACGGTATTGTTGTAAATCTCAGCTCTGCAACCTCCATCGACTGGGTTCAAGCAATTCTCCTGCCTCAGCCTCCCAAATGCTTCAAGGATTACAGGTGACGCCACCATACCCAGCTAATTTTCTATTTTTAGTAGGAGGCGGGTTTTGGCATGTTGGCCAGGCTTGGTCTTGAACTTCTGAACTCAAGTGATCACCTTTCCATTTCCAAAATGCTGGGATTACAGGCATAGGCACGTTGAGCCATGAAACAAACTTTCTTCCACCCACACAGCTTTTCTCTTCTCTCCCCATTTACAGCAGTAGAACAGCCTAACCTGGGGAAGACAGAGAGAGAGAGAGGGAAGCTACTTTCATCAGGCGCCTGTCCCCATCAGTAATAATGATCTATTCAAGTGCCAGATGTTAACTTTAAAAGAGGAACATCAAAGTCCAAGTTTCAGACAGTAGCGGTGGTAGCTCATACCTATAATCCCAGCACTTCGGAGGCCGGAAGTGAGTGAATCCACGAGGTCAGGGAGTTTGAGACCAGATCCACCAGCCAATATAGGTGACAAGCTACCACTAAAGGCACAAAAGTTAGCAAGACATGGTGAGGTCATTACACCGTAGCACCAGCTACCGACTTGACAGAAGGTCGAAAAGCAGACCCAGGAGGCAAAGGTTGCAGTGAGCCAAGATGCACCACTGCACTCTAGCCTGGGTGACAGAGTGAGATGCTTCTCAAAAAAAAAAAAATTCCAAGTCTCTTTTGCCTGAAAGCACAATAAGGATGTTTTACCCTCACTCTGTAAAGGGTCATAAATATAATTTTAAAAGGTTTTCTTTAACCTCAATCTATAAGTTTGATCAAATGCATAATGTTTAAAGGTTTACTATAATCTCTTCATAAAAACTATTGGAAAGGAATGAGATAAAATAAGAAAATGTCATAACAGGTAGAAGTATTTATTTTTCTTTTTTTATTATGCTTTCAAGTTCTGGCATACGTAACGGAACGTGCAGGTTTGTTATAGGTACGCACAGTGGTTTGCTGCACCCATCAGCTTGCTCATCTATATTGGGTATTTCTCTAATGCTATCCCTCCCCTGGCCCCAACTCCCAGCAGGCCCAGTGTGCGTGTTCCTCATTGTGTCCATGTTTTTCCTGTTGTTCAACTCCTACAGGTAAATATTTCTAGAATGCCAATGCACTTCATGGAATTGCTGTAAGTGACTTCCTAAACTGTGCTGTATAGCCCTTTAAATCACTGCTTTTCTTCTGTAAATGGTGGCACCTTTAAAGTGTGTTATCTTGAAGTGATGATTTGCTCATCTGTACTGAACAGCATTGCCCAGTCCAGTTCTACATGCAAACAAATT
The DNA here is from genome assembly GCF_008728515.1 of Papio anubis. Taxonomy (NCBI): domain Eukaryota; kingdom Metazoa; phylum Chordata; class Mammalia; order Primates; family Cercopithecidae; genus Papio; species Papio anubis. The sequence continues at coordinate 98,008,521 of NC_044982.1, forward strand.
GAAATGCGACATAATCCACACTTGTTATTTGTCAAGACTAAGGTGAAATAAAGAAGTTAGACTACCTCATAGCTCTTATTTGATGTGCACAGTATGACCATCTCTCTGTTTCCTAAATGCCATAGTCACAAAGGCTGCACAAGCACTCTCAAAGGAGTCCCACATATAAAAGAAGACTCACAGGTGAGGAGAGATAAACTCGCTATTGTTCCATTATCCTTCCAGTTTACATGACCTAAGAAATGCATTCCTATAAGACTCTGCAAGTCAGGGGGCCCCTTCTTTGTAGAAAATAGCTAAGCCTCTATACTCAGAAGCATCAGACTTTTAAGAATGCTTAAGTCATGTAAAAACCTATCAAAATTATTATCATTACAGCTACTAGGAAATAGCTACCTACTTCATGTTAAATACTGCAGTTAAGTACCTCACAGTTTCATTCATCCCTAAAAACACTGCAAAGCATGTTACTAACCATTATGGAGTAGGAAACTGAAGCTCTGAGAGGCTATGCAGCTAGTCAATGGAAATGTGGGGATCTGAACTCTACCTAGCTTCAAAGGGTGTACGTTTTTCTAAAATGTCTAATTTTTTTCCAATTTCACAATGGAGGGAGAGTTGTCACTACAATTTTAATAATTTCACCAGCTGGGTGGGATGGCTCAGGCCTGTAATTCCAACACTGTGGGAGGCTGAGGTGGGAGGACAGGTTGGGTTCCCGGCAGACAACTGGGAAACAGTGAGATTCCGACTCCAAAAAAATAACAGTTTCACCAAAGGGGGGGGCGGGGCGGATTTCTAAATCTCTTGTTGAATCTCTTGTTGAAATCCTTAGAGCACCAGTTAAGCCCCACTTCTTTAAATAAATAATAACCGACAGATTTTTTTTTTAAGTTAGAAATCCTTTTAAAGTAAATTTCATCACAGATCTGCAAGTGAATTGTCATTTTGGACAAGTCCCCAGAGTTAGTGGCTCTCTCCTGTGTACGCTAGCTACCACTAGGCAGTAAAAATAATTTACCCAATTCAAACACATACTGTGCCTGCACTGTTAAGACTACTGGCAAAGAGGGTACAAAGCTAAGTAAGGTCTATCACAGCCCTCAAGGAGTTACGGACTAGAAGAGGAGTCCATTTATAGTACAGTATGTGTGCAGTTACCATTTAGTCAAGGCAAATGAAGTGTAAGAAATCCTAAAACAATAGTACCTACAAGATAACATGCCATCACCGCCCAGAGAAGGAAAGCAACTGGTGCACTCGTCAAGTTATGTTGTAAACAGTACTTGCTTACATTGTGTCCCTCCCTGACAATCCCTTCCAACCTGTCAACCAACCTCCCTCCCCACAATCACACACACACACAACCACACAACCAGGAAGGGAAGCCATCGAGCGAGTATTGTGAATCCTAAACTGGCTCTATAGTTTTAAAGTGCAACGCCTGTGCCTGAAGAAAATTTGTCTTTAGCTTCATCAGGTGAAGAAAATTGGTTTTATAACACAAGGCCCACCAAACCAGAAAAGCCCAGGAACACTTCTCCACATGACTCACTTAGCATGAGAAATCACTCACAACAAACTGACATACACAGTTATTTCTCAAATTTTTCTTTTTCATTTAGCAGATGGTAAAGGAATACAACTGAAGTTAACAGTAAATGACACTCTGGCTATTTTGTTCATTTGTCACTATGAATGACAGACATTTAAGCTAGTTCCATCTGGGGAACTGAAACAGAATCATGTTCATATAATAAGCCACACAAATTATTCAGTGGAATACGTGCACCCAAAACTGGACCAGACTTGTACTTAATGCAGCCTGCAAATCCCCAAGAGTCCACGACCGAATACAAGAACAGTAACACTGGTTTCTCAACTAATCTTAGCTCCTTCACAAACTTGCCAATAATGACCTTTCAAGAACTGCACCGTTTGTCCTCATCTGGGCAATCCAATGGTTTAGAAAAACTGAATAAACTGCTTCTTCGAAAATTAAAACAATGCGGGGGGTGGGGGGGAAGTAGTAACAAACAAAAAAAAAAGGCACACTGGTTTTTACTCTACTGAAGCAATCAACTCTCCAAATAACTTCATTAATGAGTGTCAGCAAAGAATGAACACCAAAATACCGCTCAATCCAACTTCCATCGTGAATTCCTGAGTTCACAGTAGGAGCATTAAATGTGACGGTATCACTCTGCTATAAGAACCATTTCCAAAACAAACCTATCTACCCCCTTTCTTGAGTTTAAAAAAGAAAGAGAAAGAGAGGAGAGAAAGAAAGAAAGTTTGTTTGAGGGTTTTTCCTTTTTTCAATTTCACATACCGGTTTGCCTTTACAAAAAAAAAAAAAAATAAGATTAGTCTCAAAGTATAGCTGCAAGTTGGACCGACCGCACAGGTCTCCTGGGTCATTCGACTCGGAGCGGCGGGGTTTCAGCCGGGCCGCGTCCGGGAGAAGCAGCGGAGACCCCAGCAGGCGGGCGCCGTCCGACAGATTTACCGTCTGCGTCGGCCCCCGGGGAGCCGCTCCCCCGCTCCCGCAGCACTTGTTCTGGGCGCGGACTCCAAACGGAGGCCGCCGGCCCCAGGGGAGGAGTGAGCCCGCCCCAGCAGCGCCACCCAAAGGACCCGGGGCAGGGTTCGGGGCCATCCGCGGCCGGGCGCGCCCCCCACCCGGAAAGCGGCGACGGCCCCAAGTTGGGCTGCGGAGTGGGAGGCGCGCCGAGCCCCAGGCAGACAATACGGGAGAAGGGTGATGCGCAGAGAGGAGGGGTCCGCAAAGCTGAGGTCCCCGCGCCGCCCGGCTACCCATCCGTCCCGCCTGCCCCGGAAGCCCCGCGCAGCTCCGGGGCCCGCCCCACCTAGCAGCCGCAGGGGACGGGCCGCGCTCCGCACCCCCACCCCTCCTCAAATCACAAAACTTCCCCCAACTCCGCCAACTAAGTTGCGCTCTCACAGTGACGCTCCCGGGGCTCCCGCGCCGGCCGAGACAGCTCCTCACCTTCGCCGCACAGAAAAACAATAGGCGGCCGCTCCCCCAGCAGCGGCGGCGGTGGCTAAACAGGCGGCGACCGAGGCGAGCAACTGGCACGGCAGTCTCGGCGGAGCCCAAGCGCTTCACTGCAGCTGCTCCGGCTCCGCGCCGGCCCTGCACACAGCCCCGCCTGCACACCAGCTACAGGCTGCCCGGGGGTGGGCGGGGCACGCAGGAGGGCGGTAACGCCTGCGAGTCCTCCCGTGAGTACACGCGGAGCAAGGGCTGCGAGCTAGGATTGCACGGCAGAGCTGCCCATCCCGCTCCACGAGACCAATAGTAAGGCACCTGGGCGGGGCACTCAGGTTGCCAAGGGGAGATGAGGTTGACCGCGGCTGCTGCTTTGTGGCAAAGTGATCAGAGTGCAAAGTGGCTGGCAGAGGCTGCTCTGAGATGCCCACCCACGATCTCCTCCGCCTGCCTCAAGAAACCGCCCTTTCTCTGTGTGCCCGGTGGTTTACCTGAGCTGCAGCACTTAACCACACATCGTGAAATGATTTACTCCTCTATTTCCCCCCAGCTTCAACTCAAGTGAGGTTTAATCTTCTGTGTATTGCACAATACAGGACAGTCTAAGGTGGGTATTAAATGTAATTATTAAACAAGTGTTGGATGGATGCAGCGCTATATCGGAATCACAATTATGACAGTGCATTCCGTAATGAACTTTTGGCTACTCGATCACCACAAAGTCATTCCGTGTTCGAGTACCGTGACCTCAGAAATCATCTGGTTGCTGAGGAAACAAATGTGGTCCGATGATGTAGCAGTGGCCGAGGAGAATATATTAGTTGATACACAAAGATACTTCTTTTTCAAATGGTTAAGTCTTTAGTCCGCATTAGGAGGGAAATGCCTATCATCAAACCATTGTTTTCATTAATATTAGGTATTTCTTAGGTCAAATAAAAGTGGCAAAAAACAAGTGTACTTCAAGAAAAATGTTAAGTAAAAATTGAGACATTTTATATGCAGTTCAAGAACGTGCAAAACTAGTTGACAGTGATTGAAGTAAGAACAGTGGTTAGGTAGCAGGGTATGATTATTGACTGGGAAGGAAGAGGAGGGAACCCTCTGGGTGCTGGTTCTGTATTTTGACCTGGGTGATGGATAACAAAAGTATATACATGAATAAAAAATACATCCAGTGCACTTAAGATTAGTGCACTTTACACATTTTAAACATGTATTTTTAATGTCAATTTTTTAAAATCTAGTATGGGATATGCCCCCACCCCACCCCCAAAAATAATGCAAAGATGCAAATAACTGTCATTTGGGAAACACTGATCCAGGCAGGCTCACTAGCAGTGACCAAACACCTGAGAAAGGGTATTGTGAATACCTGATGTGTGTACCAGGAACTTCCATTGCTGAATAGCTCCAAATCTCATCTCAGAAATGCTCCTAAGCTAATGTTGACCTCCGGTGAATACATATATTCTCTTCTTTTTTTTTTTCCCTTTTGCTTTTTTTTTTGGAGGCAGAGTTTCACTTGTTGCCCAGGCTGGAGTGCAATTGTCCGATATCAGCTCACTGCAACCTCCACCTCCCAGGTTCAAGCGATTCTCCTGCCTCAGCTGCCCGAGTAGCTGGAATTACAAGCACACGCCACCATGCCCGGCTAATTTATTGTATTTTTAGTAGAGATGGGGTTTCACCATGTTGACTAGGCTGGTCTTGAACTCCTGACTTCAGGTGATCCACCTGCCTCGGCCTCCCAAAGTGCTAGGATTACACAGGTGAGCCATTGCGCCTGACTCTATTTTCTTAATCAACCCGCACAGAATGGCATTGTTGTTGTTGCTGTTGTTGTTGAGACATAGTCTCGCTCTGTCACCCAGGCTAGAGTGCAGTGGCGCGATCTCGGCTCACTGTAACCTCCGCCTCATGGGTTCAAGCAATTCTCCTGCCTCAGCCTCCTGAGTAGCTGGGATTACGGGTGCCCACCACCATGCCCAGCTAATTTTTGTATTTTTAGTAGAGATGGGGTTTCACCAGCTTCAGCCTCCCAAAGTGCTGGGGTTACAGGCATGAGCCCCTGTGCCCAGCCAAGAATGGCTTTAAAAAAAAAAAAAAAAAAAGGTCAAGCATGCCCAGTTCTTCGTGTGAAATTATTTCTGTATTATCTCATCATGCTGCTCACCCTCTTCCACTGTTCTCTAATCTGTCCTTGTTGATATTTAAAAGCTGGCACAAGGCCGGGCGCAGCGGCTCACACCTGTAATCCCAGCACTTTAGGAGGCTGAGGAGGATAAATCACTCGAGTCCAGGAGTTCAAGACCAGCCTGGGCTACAGGGGAAATCCCGTCTGTACTAAAAGATACAAAAATTAGCCAAGCATGGTAGCCCAAATCCCAGCTACTTGGGAGGCTAAAGTAGAAGGATCACTTGAGCCAGTGAGGCAGAGGTTGCAGTGAGCCAAATCAGCAGGGCAGTTGCAGAGTAGTACGCAAGATCCTCAACCCAGAGACTCCCTAGGCCCCACTTGCCCCAGCTCATGAGAGCCTGGTTCTGAGGTCTGCCAGGACTGGGGCTCAGCGCTGCCCATGGAAACAGTCGTGCCAGGGAAGAATATCATAACCACATATTTGTAGTCACCTCTCTCCTCCCTTCTGGAAAGGGAGGTTCCCTGGTTTGTGGGCTCTTTGCCTCCTGGACATTATTGTGTAGTGAAGGAAGAAAGGTTGAGCTGCAGAGTTGGAGAAACTAAGAGAGGCCAAACTGCTCCATTTGAGGAAAGATCAGGGATCCCAGGAGGGGAGGAGGGGCACCCCTCAGAACAGGGCTTCCAGGTGGTCAAGAAGGGAGGAGCGGGATACAGAAAATCAGAGCATGGTTTGAGTTTTGGAATAACCAGAGAGGGGATTTGGACAGCTATGGAGACTGAACAGGGAGAAATGTTAGAGATTTACGGAGATGAATGTGTAGATGCGATCTGTGGCAGAAAACACCTTCTTTATATCCTAAAAACCACCATGATGATTCCTTGTGATACACAATTCAGTGCTTTTGCAGAGGGATTGGTACCTTTTTAAAATGATAATAATGCATTGGCTTGGATCCATCTGTGTTAGTAGACAGACATCTTGAGCAGGTTTTATCAGTGTTCCATTAGCTAAATATTAGGTTTTCTATTTTGTGGCTTGCCTTAAACCACTTTGGAGGCCCTTCCATACTGGAAGCCACCTCAGAAATCACCTCTTTGGCCTGCAGCTCCATGTCCCCAAACTCTGGGCTTTCCTAAATGAGTGGCCTCATTCAGAAGATAATACAGCATCCCTCATCCGAAAATCCAAAATCTGAAATGCTTCAAAATCCAAAACTGTTTGAGCGCCGATATGATGTTTGAAGGCCAGGTTCAAAGGAAATGCTCATTGGAGCATTTTGGATTTCAGATTTTCGAATTCCAAAATCTGTAAAAAAATCTGAAATCTGAAATACTTCTGTAATTCAACCTGTAATAGACATTGGGTCCTGACCTTCCAGCTGAGGCAGCAAGCAGTCAACAGAGGCTCACCATGCACCCCTCCTGCCCCTCACCCTCCCACAGGCTTGTGCATCACCCCCCCCCCCCCGCCAGCCTCTCTTGCACCCACTGGGAAGGGGACACGATGCTTCTGCCCTGCCTTCTTGGATCTTGGGCCACTGTGAAAACTGCAGGATTCCAGTCAGGGAAAGTGCTACAGGTAGAAGTACTCAATACTCTCCATAGAGCAGATTCCAGCAATGGCACAGCAGCCCCAGGAAGTGTGCTGACACACCCAGCTAATTTTTAAAACTTTTTGTAGAGATGTGAATTCACTATGCTACCCAGACTGGTCTTGAACTCCTGACTTCAAGTAATTCTCCCACCTTGGCTTGCCAAAGTGCTGGGATTACGGCATGAACTAGTGCTCCTGGCCGAGAGTTTACTTTTGATTGCTAGTGGTGTTCTTGGTATCTTTTCATATTTGAGGCTTTGGGGCTAATGGTGAAGTATTATACTCACCATCTGAGGTTTACAGGACTTTTGTTTTAATATTAAACAGATGGAACTGTTTAGGTCTGCATCTTTGCAGCTATACAAAATGTGAGTCTGCTTTATAGCCATTGAAAAGCAAGAAGTAATATAGTAAAATTTTGCCTGGCTAGAGGCTTCGGAAGGCTGGAGTATTTTGGCTTAATTCTATTAACTTGGAAGATGAAGGTGAAAAAAATTCAAAACTTAAATTTCCTGTTGAATGCAATTTGAAAAGATAACCAAAGATTCCAGTTTTCTTCTCCAGTAATTTTGGACATTCTGATCTACTTGGTGTTTTATTACAGAACTCCTAGTATGCCTGAGTCTTACATTGTGAAGATCCTTTTCTAAAATTTACATGTAAGAGGATATAAATGATATTGGATGAGATCAGGCTGGATGAGAACCAATACCTGTAAATATACGTTTTAGATTAAATCTCTGATTGCCACTCATTTTCTTATTTAACTCAAAAATAAAACACATTGGATGGAGGGTAGGAGTAGGAAGGAGATATACGTCTTTTAATTGCATGTCATTTTTTCATATCGAGACAGAACATATAGTATCCCTGGCTTTGGACCTACAGAAGGAAATACATTTTACTACCGGCTATATCCCAGAGGTTCTTGAACACCTGGAGGGATTACCGCAGCACAGATTGTTAAGCCCTAGTCCAGAGTTTCTGATTCATCAGGTCCAGGGTGGGGCCTGAGAATTTGCATTTATAAGAAGTTCCCAGGTGCTTCTAGAGCTGCTGGTCCAGAGACTACATGTTTGAAAACCACCCTTATATACTAACTGTAAATTGCAGAACTCTAGAAAAAAGCTTAGTTTGGTCTGGGATAAGAAGCACACAGGTTATGGAGCAAATCATGAAAGATTCAACCCTTGATCCCAGCCTAGTTGGAATTCAGGTTACAAGCAATACATGGTGACATAACACAATTCTTGGTTTTCATGATTGCAAGTCATAGCCAGGTATTGAGTGAGAAATTCAGTTTCATTCACAGGGCTTAGAGAGGCCAGGTGATTCTAGAAAAACAGGATTTAGTCATTAACCTCATGAGAGTAGGAGTTACTTATGTCCTTTTTCTCTCCCGCATCACTTAGCATTCAGCCTTACTTTACAAGCAGCTTGTATTTATTTTAAACTGATAAAGGGCTTTGAGTGCTTATTAAATGGAAAGCATTGTGTATTTATTTAATGATTTATTTGGAGACTGAGTCTTATTCTGTTGCTCAGGCTGAAATGCAGTGACACAATTTGGCTCACTGCAACCTCCACCTCCCTGGTTCGAGCGATTCCCCTGCCTCAGCCTCCCAAGTGACTGGGATTACAGGTGTCTGCCACCATGCCCAGCTAGATTTTTGTGTATTTTTAGTAGAGACAGGGTTTCATGATGTTGGCCAGCTGGTCTTGAACTCCTGAGCTCAGGTGATCCACCCGCCTCAGCCTCCCAAAGTGCTGGGATTACAGGCAATAACCATCATGCCTGGCTTGGTTTTTATCCCAAAGGCTCAGGTTCATGCAATACAAATCCTTACATGTGAGAAAACTCAGCTGCAGACAGCACTGTACTACACCCAGCATGCTGCCAGGCAGTTTGAAGGTGGGAATCTGAGCACCCCATCATCCTTCAACTTGACACTTTGACAGGCCTTTAGGGGAAGTCCTTTGGGCCCCATCTCAACCTCTCTCATTCCAGAAGAGGCCGAGGATCTGACCAGCCGCCTGCAGTATTTCCGACGGCATGTGGGAGAGTTGGAGAGGGAGCAGAAGAAGGCAAATAGGGTGAGTCAACCACCTAACCATGTCGTGGCAGCCCGGCTTTCCAGATGGAGGAGTGAGCCTAAAGGTCCCTTCTGCAGGAAGGCATGTCCCACCCAGAAGGCAGCATGGGCCATTTCTCACTGCTTTTGTGTGTGGTCATTAGAGGCAGTTGGCTGCTGTGGGTGAGTTGGAGGGCACTGAGGGGAGCAAGTATTGGACACAGAGCTTGGAGGCCAAATGCTTGCCCTGCCCTTACCTGACTGTGGCATTGACCAAGTCCTAGGTGGGGGTTACGATACTTGTACCATAAAGATACAGAAGATTATCTTTAATATGTTACCATTTGTGTAGACAGTGGGAACACATGTGTGTGTGTGTGTGTGTGTGTTAGTGTGTGTGTGTGTACTATGAAACTATACATAAAACATGTCTGCAAGGATTGGTAAAAAACTCAGGAGAGGCCGGGTGCGGTGGCTTAAGCCTGTAATCCCAGCACTTTGGGAGGCCGAGACGGGCGGATCACAAGGTCAGGAGATCGAGACCATCCTGGCTAACAGTGAAACCCGTCTCTACTAAAAAATACCAAAAAAAAACTAGCCGGGCAGGGTGGCGGGCCTGTAGTCCCGGCTACCGGGAGGCTGAAGAGGCAGGAGAATGGCCGAGAACCGGGAGGCGGAGCTTGCAGTGAGCTGAGATCCAGCCACAGCACTCAGCCTGGGTGACAGAAGCGGTGTCTCAAAAAAAAAACTCAGGAGAGAGGTATGCAGTGGCTGGGAGATATTTCCCTTCTGTATTTTTTGCCTGAGTTTTTGGGCTATACTAAATGTACTCTTCAAAAAGTGAACACAGATTATTCTGCCTCTATCTGTGCTTTACCCCCAGCTGTTAAAGGTGGAAAGCATCCAGGTTCTTGGCATCTTGAACAAAGAATTGGACAAAACACACAAAGCAAGGAAGGAATGAGGGGATTTATTGAAAATGAAAGCACACTCCACAGTGTGGGAGCGCGCCGGAGCACAGAGGCTCAAGGACCCCGTTACAAAATTTTGGAGGGTTTAATGAACCCCCTAGAGGATTCCATTGGTTACTTCAGGTACGCCCTATGTAACTGGAGAGGATGAAGTAAAGTTACAAAGTCATTTACGCATACGCCCTATGGAGAGGATATTTCCTGTTATAGCTGAAGTGTGAACTGGCCTTATGTTCCCTGCCTCCAGACCCTATTTTCCTGCCTCACAGTGAGAACAGGGACATGGACAATCAGATATACCTGGATGTTTAGATCCCAGCTCTGTCTGAGTGATCTTGGGCAAGCACTTAACCTCTAATACCCCATGTTTTTCATCACAATGAAATTTGATAATAGTAACTGTCTCCTATGGTGGTTGTGAGGATTAAATGGGGTTGTTAGCATGATGCCTGCTGAAGCACTCAATAAAGGTTCAAACAGGGGTAGTCATAATGGTAAGAACGATAGCAATATTCTCTGATCTCTCTGGGCCTCTGCTAGCCAGCTATAAATTCGATCTCTTTCTGTGTCCCTTCCACCCTTACTGAGTTCTTTGAGAAACAAATGAGACCACGGGCTTGGAAATGCCTTAAAAATATGTCAGGCATGATTGAGAGTGATGAAGTGTTGCTGTGGAATAGTCACTGTAGCTGTCTTCCTGGTCGGCCAGTTGCTCCTCTGCCTGCTGTATCCTGACTTCACCTTTCTGTATTTGCAGGACAACAACCAGTTAAGCAGAGACAGAGATGCCCTCAGGCTGCAGGTGGACAAGAACACCTAGGATGGGGGAAGGTGGAAAGGGAGGTCTGGGGCCCTTAGCGTGGGTAGCGTGGGCGAGGTGGGAGGGGTGCAGAACCACAAGCTGAAGGAGCAGCTGACTGAAAATGAAGGAGACAGTAACCCCTGCCCCATCAAAGAAGGGCTGGGAGGCAGGCACCAGCCTCTGGGGAAGGGAGGTGCGAGGCCAGAGACAGCTCCAGCCTGGAGGTGACCCCAGCTCCCTCCAGGGCAGTGCTGTGACTGTTTCTTGCTTCCTGCCCTCTGAATTTTAGTGGTGGGTAGCCCTGGGCTCCTCCCAGGTCTGGACATCATTATCCCAGTTAGAGGCATGGAGTTCCAAAATCACAGGGAAAGAGACAGTGGTATAAGAGGTTACTTAGATTGAAACTGAATTCCAGCCACAGCTCCACTGCTCACCATTGAACTACCTTGCATCTCCAAGTCTTGGTTTCTTTAACTTCAAAATGAAGTTAGCATTTTCCTTGCAGAGGTGCTGAGGATTAAATGAGATAATACATGGAAACATTTGGCATGTAGTGCACTTAGCAGATGGTGTTTGGCTCCCTCTGCTTTTCCACCAGTCTGTGGCCTACAGTTTAAATGGTAGGAAAAAGGGTGTGAGATTTGAGGCTGGGGAAGGAGGCAAGACAATGGATGCAGTCACTTAGGCCTGGAGCAAGGGGCCAGGAGCCTGGGCAGGCAACAGCCCCACAGTGCCCTCGCTACCCTACTTATGGGCCCAGAATCTAGAAGCCAGCCACCGGCTTCAGGTGGAGTTGAAGAGCCAAGAGGCTCAGACTCTGCAGTGGCAGCCAGACCAGTACCTGGGTCACCTGCAGCAGTATGTGGCTGCCTATCAGCAGCTGACCTCTGACAAGGAGGTGCTGCACAGACGGTTACTGCTGCAGACCCAGCTCGTGGACCAGCTGCAGCAACAGGAAGCTCAGGGCAAAACAGTAGCTGAGATGGTCTGCCAAGAGTTTCAGGAGACCCAGATGAGGGAGTTACTGAGGGCTGGGCCCTGAGGGGGACAACCTGGCAATCTCCGTGCCTTCTCACCCTCTTTCCTGGCCCCTTAGGAGCACCTGGAAGCTACCAGCCAGCAGAACCAGCAGCTACAGGCCCAGTTGAGCCTCATGGCTCTCCCTGGGGAAGATACAGGAGACCACTCAGAGGAAGAGGAGAGAGCCCCAGGAGGAAGCGGGGACTGCTGGCAGTGTAGGAGTGAGGAAGAGACCTTTAGAACAGCTGGTCATTATGCTTACCAGGTGTCTGCACTAAGTTCAACATTGATATGGTGATCTCCCAGAAGCAGGGGGGCCACCAGGTTGCCTGAGGATGGGTAGACTGGCCCAGATCAGAAAGGGAGCAGGTCAGAACTCCCGCACTGATGGCCAGTGGGACTGTGCCTGGGCAACACACTGAGACCTTGGCTCTTAAAAAAAAAAAAAATGAATGAAAATAAAGAACAGCTGCTCATTACCCTCTGGGAAGGGGCTGGCCCATAGTTACACAGTGAGGGTGGGGACAGGGGTGGGCCACAGTACCTCCCTTTTGGGTTGTCTGAGGACCCCTCTGAACACCCCCACCCCCCACAGGAGATGGACTGGGCAGGGAGGAGGAGGAGGAGAGGGATGAAGAGGAGGAGGGGGGAACGAAAAGGGAAAGAGGAAGGGGGGAGGAGAAAGGGAGAAGGAGAAGGGGGGAAGGAAGAGGAGGAGCAGCCGCATCGGCCCATGCTGAGCATCCGGGAGGACCTGGAGAGCTGGGCAGCCATGGTGAGCCTGACTCCAGCTGCCCCACCTTTGCTGCCTTCCACTGTGGTCCCTTCCAGACCCCCTTATGCTCTTGGTTTCCTGCCTTCTGGTTTCTCTGGAACCTCATGCCTTCCCTGGGAGCCAGTAGTCACACATCATTTCACCTGTGACCCACAGGTGCACCCTCTGAGGCCCCAAAGGAAGGGCTCCTCTCCTGGTCCCTGCCCCATTTGTCCTGTGTATGCCCCTACAAGAATGCGCACATGTTGCCTGCAGGTGGCCTTTTTAAACTCGGCTTTAGCCAGTGCCAAGGAAGGGCAGCAGACACAGCCACATGGGCAGCTGAAGGAGTAAAGGGTGCTCTGCCAGTGCGTGACTCACTTGGTGACCTCAGCCCAGATGGAACCAGAGGTGGCAGCCCTTACCCCAAAGACTGGGGGCAATTCTGCGTGTGGCGAGAACAACCAGGTTTCACCATGTTGGCCAGACTGGTCGTGAACTCCTGACCTCAAGTGATTCACTCTCCTCAGCCTCCCAAAGTGCTGGGGTTACAGGCCTGAGCCACCACGCGCATTCCAATGAAGACCTTTTTAAAATTTGCAGTTCAGATTCTGGAAAATTTGAGCTACAAATTATAACAGTTGATGCTTCACATGAATGTTGTCAGATTCATCTTTTGTAACGATATTTCGTTTTATTTAATGTCATTCCACCTTCCTATAGGGTATGGTCAGTGTGGATTTGCTGGTGGAGAGAAGATCATTTATAATGTTTATGACCAAGCCTGGAGAGGTGGTAAAGATATGGCCCAGAGTATTTATGGGTCCAGTAAAAATCTAGACAAGGACATGTTTGGTGATGACCTAGAAGCCAGAATAAAGACCAACAGATATCAAGCCATATAACTCCGTTTCAGTGTTTACACCAGTGAAAACAAAGTAGTTCATACTCTTCTCTCTTGTTTCCTAGATTTGTTCCCGACAAGTTTTCTGGTTCAGACCACAGGCAGAGAGGCCAAAAGGATGAGAAGGACCAGTTCAGTTTGAGGAAGATTCTTTTGGTTTGGACAAGTTTTTGGAAGCCAGACAGCTTGGTGGCTCTCAAAGACCCTCAGCAGCAGCCCCAAGAACATGAGCATGAGAGGCAGAAGAGGAGGAGGAGTAGACACACATCTCTTCAAAGCAAATGAACTGTAATTATCCATAACCTGATGATACCAAGTGCTATGGGGGCAACACTTTGTGAGTGGTGAGGATACAAACCAGATCTGGATGCTACTTTCTATTGTGGAGAAGTTGGGGAATTAGGGGAGAGGGAGTGGGGATAGAAAATTCTACTTTGAATTATTTGGTTTTTTAAAGAGTAGGCTTTTATTTGTGCTCCTCCCACCTTTCAGCATTCCTAGAACATGCTGGGCCACATCCACAATCCGACCGCTGCCTTCTGTGTGACCACGTGGTTCAGCGTTAATATTTTGTGTAAGAACAGCTGCTTATGAGTCAAGTAAGCCCCAACTGCAGTGAGGTGGAGGATGTTCACATGTTGGAACTGTCCTGCCAAATAATGTGGCCCCTGTTAGCTGTGTTTTTAATTTGGAGTGGAGAAAAGCTCTTGCTTTGTTTCAAATGGCTGCTAGACAAAATTCTGGTTATGTTTCCTTTATGTAATAGAGGCTGGCGCTGGTCTCAAAAATCTTCCTGCTTCATCAGATGTTGCAAAACTTTAGGCCTTTGAGCTTGAACCTGGGCTGAAAAAATAAGCACTGTAAGGAAGGGAAAGGCAATGTCTGCAAAAACATTCAATCTGAAAATCACCTTTTTGAAGTCAGTAAAAGAACTCAGGCAGTTTTATTTTCACCTTGTTATTTTAGTTGTTTTCTCCTCAAATTCCCTTTACCATCTTTGTTGTTCTTATGACTCCCTCACCCTCCATTAAAAATTGCAAATTGGGCGAGTCACAGTGGCTCAGTCCTACAACCCCAGCACTTTGGGAGGATGAAGCAAGAGGACAGCTTGAGGCCAGGGGTTCAAGACTAACCTGCAGCACAGAAAGGCCCAGTCACAATGAAGACAAATAAATGAAAAAATAAAGTAGTAAATCAATCTGACCCAAGATCACATAATCAGTGGGAAAGATGAGATTTCAGCTCCAGCTCACCTGACTGGAAAAGTGCGCTGCTAGGTCCTCTGTGTTCTACATATCTTGCTAACCATTAGGGGTCTTCTTGTACTTCTCCTTTAAAACTGGGAACTCGGCTGAGTACAGAAAGGCATAGAAAGCAACATATTGCACAATCATTAGCAGAATGAAAAGGCAAAGATTAAGAACTATGTGACTGCAAGTTAGGCTGTAATCCTAGAAGTGGACATCTCAGCACAGACAAACCTGAAAGGGAGGAGAATCAGTGGGGCCCAAGAAGACAATCCAGTCTCTGCATTGAATAATTCCCTTAGACATACCAAAAAGGGCTATGGCGGGGGGACACCCAAGATGGCCGAATAGGAACAGCTCCAGCCTCCAGCTCCCAGCGTGAGCGACACAGAAGACGGGTGATTTCTGCATTTTCAACTGAGGTACCGGGTTCATCTCCCTGGGGCCTGTCGGACAGTCGATGCCGGTCTGGGGGTGCAGCCCAACCAGCGAGAGCTGAAGCAGGGCGAGGCATCACCTCACCTGGGAAGTGTAAGGGGGAAGGGAATTCCTTTTCCTAGCCAAGTGAAATTGAGACACACAACACCTGGAAGATGGGGTAACTCCCACCCTAATACTGCGCTTTACCAAGGGTCTTAGCAAATGGCACACCAGGAGATTATATCCCACACCTGGCCCGGAGGGTACCCAGTTATCCTCCAATTCCTCACCATGTAAGCCTATCTCAGTCATGCCCCGGACTGCATTGAAGCCAGTCTGCCTTGAAGAAGCTCTCCCAGAATGCCCTTTTCCCCGAGGTAGGGTCATGATTCGCCAAATGTTTAGCGTGTGTTAGCAAGACTGGTGTCGGAGCAGGCATCAAACCTTACATCCCATATGTCACACCTCACCATAGACCTGGGTGCCAAATAGCCTGAAGAGTCTGAACTCACGTTGGCAGTTAGCAAAGTGCTCCTACGGCTGCATCTGCAGTTAACATAGCATCCCTATGGCCACTGCCTCCCTGGATCTCCACAGCCATCCTAGGAGAAAGGCAGAACATCATCATTTGATAGAAGGGATACTGAAGCTTTGGGAGGAAAGGGGACTTGCCTAAAGCCCCAGGATGAAGCAGCAAATCTGGACTCTCATAGACAGCCTAGAGCTGCCGGCATTCCCTTAAGATCTGTGCCCTTGGGCCTGGCTTAATTTTTTCCTCTCCAAAGAGCCATCTGTAGGGCCAGAGGCTGGCAAAGCCTGACTCATCACTGGATGCCAGTTCCTTTGCCTGACTTTCAGTGATTCCTACCTTACCCTGGGGTTTTGTGTTTCTTGTCTCAACACTGTTATTTCTCATTCCTCCACAAGTTGAACTGCTCACTCCAGCCACTTGAAGCATGCTCTTCTTGACACAGTTAACTCTAGGCACATGGCTGGTGCTAAAAAGAAAAAAAGAGTGTTATGTCAATTTCATTGATTAACAAAAGTGATGGCTCCACTACAAAGTAAAGGTGATACTGCCTGGGCCTCTGAGTTCAACAGGCTTTTAGACAAATGACTCCGAGCTAAAACATGAGCATGCATACATACACATCTGTCTTGGTGTAATGAGATAATCTGGGTATCGGGTGTTATCCTTGAGCATTTTCCTGCCTCATTAATGCATGTGTAGCTAGCACAATAATAATAATAGCTATTAATGCCTAAAGCTGAGGGCTTTCCTGAGCCAGGCAGTGGCTTTAAAAACTTTAAAAGTTAAAGCTGACGACTTTCCTCAGCCAGATAGGGGCTTTAAAACCTTTAAAGTTTTCACATGGGCTCTCATTGAATAATTTCTGTTTTTCAAACCAAGAAACTGAGACTTACTATCACATTTGGGATTAAGTTTAAAAAAAAAAGAAGAAAAGAAAGAAACTTTGGCTTAAACCTGTCAAGTATTTCAAAGCCAGCAAGTGGCTAAATCGGAACTTGAACCCAGGCAGTCTAGCCCTGGGATCCTGTGCCCTTACCCAGTATCCAGTGTCAGCTACACAAAACTCATGAGTATATGTTTTCAACTATAGTTTAAGTGGGTGACATATTTTTCACTATATTTTATGTAGGTGACTTTCAGTTTGGGGGTATTCTACTTACACAATCTATTGAGCTGTGGATATTAACTGAGAACAAACAGAAACTAATGAACTCTGAAAAACATAAAACATGAGCAACATGATGTCACTGCAAACATGATGTTACTGCAAAAGACAAAACAGCACATAGCCTTCTTGTGACTGTATTTTGCTGACAGTCCACGAGCTAATACTCAGCCTGAACTCAGCAGTGCTGTTCCCTTGGGAGACACACACAAACACACGGATACACACACACACACACACACACACACACACACACACACACACACACGAGTTGGTGGTTTTGTGCCTCCCCAACAAAACACACACACATTGGCCATTGTGCCGCCGGGAGCCTCCAGTCTGCCAGTGTGTGGAACGGACCAGATGGGTCCAGTAGTCTTGGGTCAAGGCGAGCAGAGGGCAGCCCGAAGCGCGCCCATGCTCTGGACTCCTGCACCCGCGGAAATGGGTGCTCACGGGGAGCGCGGGAGTGAGGGGTGAGGGGTCAAGGGTGAGGGGTGAGAGAGAGGGGTACGGGGTGGAGGCAGCCCCTTCCCAGGCGGCAGCGGGGGCGGTGGTGCTGTTGCCCTTTTAAGCTGCCGCTTCACAGGAGCCGCGCCTCCTGTGGGTGGAGTCGGTTACAAGGGGAGCAGCCGCCCAGGGGACACCCCACAGCTCCCGGCAGAGGCCTCGGTGTCCTTTGCGGTTTTCCTGCCGTGCTCCGACTGGAGTCAAGGCAGCGGGAACAGGCGGAGCCTCGAGAGCGCCGCCGAGCGGCCCCACCGGGTGGTCGCGGCCATAACAGCGGCTCCTCACCGGCTCACCTTCCACGCCCCTGCCGCCGGAGATGAGGGTAAGATGTCCGTGTCTGTGTGCCCGTGTCCGTGTCAGCGCCCAGCGGCGGCCCCAAGGGGCAGGGCGAGGGTGGAGAGGAGGCTCTGGAAGTACCCGGACAAAGGGGAGCCTACCCGGGAGAGGCCCCGGTTCCCGGGCGGGGCGAATGCGCCCCTTTCTCCTGTAACTGGCCCGCCCCGATCGCCGGGACTGTCAGAGGCTTCAGTGGGAGGAGGCGGAGGGCGGGTCTCTCTGTCTCATTGCGGGGGGCTGGCTTGGGGGTGCTGGCACCTCTCGCCCTCCTCCCGGAGCCCCGAGCTGGGAGCCCGCGTCGCCCGCAGCCCTTTCGGGGACCGTGATCGCCCTCAGTCAGCCGGCCTGCTCCCCAGAACCGCGACGGGGTGTGGCAGGGCGGCTCCAGCTGTTGTTTGAGCCCAGGCGGGGAAGGAGAAAGGCCTTTAAGATTTTCGGGTTTTTGACAGGGCGCAGTGGCTCTTTCCTGTAATCTTAGCACTTTGGGAGGCTGAAGGGGGGGTGGATCACCTGAGGTCAGGAGTTCTAGACCAGCCTGGCCAACATGGTAAAACCCTGTCTCTACTAAAAATATAAAAGTTAGCTGGGCATGGTGGCAGGCCCTTATTGAGATGGAGCCTCACTCTGTCGCCCAGGCTGGAGTGCAGTGGGGCGATCTCGGCTTACTGCAGCGTCCTTCTCTTGACAATCCATGGGTTCAAGCGATTCTCCTGCCTCAGCCTCCCGAGTAGCTGGGATTGCAGACGCCCGCCACCATGCCTGGCTAACTTTTGTGTTGTTTACTTTCACCATGTTGGCCAGGCTGGTCTCGAACTCCTGACGTCAAATGACCCACCTCTGCCTCCCAAAGTTGTGTGATTACAGACCTAAGCCACCTCACGCGGACCCAAGCCCTTAAGTGTAAAGGCTTCATTCTTCAGTCAGGTTTTCCTTGTTCCTGCATGTTCAGCCAATCGTTTTTAAGTTTGTGTTTAAGGAGAAACTAACAATGAACTGTGCTCTTCCTGTGGCATAAGGATGGGGAGGTGCTGGCCAGTGAGCTTTCCAGATTTTGAACTAAAAGGAAGAGCAGAATCTGTTATAAGATTTTGCTGCATTGAGTTATATTTAAAAACATTCTGTCTTTTCTCTCTGGTTTTGAAACTGATAGTAAGACACCTTCAAGATAGGCTTCCTATTAGCGGAGTGATCCTTACCAACTAT